>NW_016107348.1:6002122-6093915 GCF_001604975.1 Cebus imitator
AAAAGAGATTCTTCTGCCTCAGCCTCCAGAGTAGGTAGGACTACAGGCATATGCTACCATGCCTGGCTAATTTTTTATTTTTAGTTTAGGTGGGGTTTCACCATATTGGCCAGGCTGGTCCTGAACTCCTGACCTCGTGATCTGCCTGCCTCAGCCTCCCAAAATGCTGGGATTACAGGCATGAGCCACTGAGCCCGGCCAGTTTTATTCTTAATTTTTTTTAGAGATGAGGTTGCACCCTGAACCCAGGCTGAAGTGCAGTGGCATGATCGTAGCTCACTGTAGACTTGAACTCCTGAGCTCAAGTGATCCTCCTTCCTGAGCCTCCTGAGTAGCTGGGACTACAGGACTGCAGAAGTGTGCCACTGGACCTGGCTATTTTGTTGCTGTTGTTGTTGCTTTGTAGGCACAGAGTCTCTCTATGTTGCCCAGGCTGATCTTGGAATCCTTACTTCAAGTGATCCTCCTGCCTCAGCCTCCCAAAATGTTGGGATTATAGGCACCACCCCAACTGGCCTGCATTATTTTTACAAAAACTGAATTTTTGCTACAGGTTTTGAGGCTTAGAGAATGCCAGAGGACAACCTGTTAGCAACTGATTAATATTTGTTAGGAATTATTTTTTACATTACCTGCCTAGGGCTCATATTCCTTTCTCCTGTATATCTCTAATTGTATTGCTATAGAGATTAAGGAAGAGCAGACACAGGAACTAGTTCAGTTGCTGGTAGAACAATTGCTTGTTAGTTCACAGACTTCTTAAGCTGAGAAGATGTTAAGTTACTTATAATCTGTAAGTGACTGAATTGATACTAGAGTTCATAGTTTATGGTTTCTAATCTGACATTTAGCCTTCTGATCACATTTCTTTCCTTTGAGTTTACTCATAGCCATATCCTAGTTTTTATTAGTGAACTAACCACATTAAATCTACAATTATATGCTATGTGAATTTTAGATTCAAAGTTTTTTTTAAAATTATTTTACTTTCTTCATCTTTTTATTTAAAGCTTTTTCTTTCATATATATGAGAAGACATATATCACAGTAGCATACACACACACACACACACACACACACACACACACACACTCATATGTATATATATATTGAGATGGAGTCTCACCTGGAGTGCAGTGGTGTGATCTCAGCTCACTGCAACCTCTGCCTTCCGGGTTTAAGTGATTCTCCTGCCTCAGACTCCAAGTAGCTAGGATTACAGATTCCTGCCACAAAGCCTGGCTAATTTTTGTATTTTTAGTAGAGACGGGGGTTTCACCATGTTGGCCAGACTGGTCTCAGACTCCTGACCTCAAGTGATTCACCTGCCTCGGTCTCCCAAATTGCTGGGATTACAGGCGTGAGCCACTGTACCCAGCTGAGATACATATATTTTTTAATAGATTTTTTGAGAGTAGTTATAGCTTCATGGGAAAATTGCACAAAAGACATCAATATTTCCCACATACTTCCGGCCCCCACGCAAGCATAGCTTCCCGATTATCAGTATCCTTCACTGGTGTGGTACCTTTGTTATAGTTGATGAACCTCCATTGACACATCATTACCACCCAGAGTTCATAGTTTATGTAAGGTTCATGCTTGGTGTTTGTACACTCTGTGGATTTGGACAAATATATAATGACTTGTGTCTATCATCATAGTATCATACCTTAACTAACTGAAATATCTGTATATTTTTGATTTGTAAATACAGCCTAGATTGTTTCTGTGGCACCCACGTTTCTAGTGTGCTTATTAACGGTTGTCTTTACTAAATTTGCAGATGGATTGAGTGATGAGAACAATGATGATCGAGTACTAAAATGCTGTCTTCAGTACCAGGAGTTATTCCCTTGTTCCTTTGTTATTCTGTGCACGTGAGTTTCATAGGCATTTTATTTTTTATATTTTTTAAACCAAATAATTTAAAAAACGTCACACTGTATCCAGCATACCAAAGATCAAAACGTATATAATTTTCAAAATCTGCCAGTAAGCACACCCACTTGTATCTGATATTCTTATTATAATATGTGAGGTCTAGATGAATGAGATCTCAAGTAGATGAAGTTTAATTTGAATTTAATTTTAGTACTATTCAGAAAACTTGAAAAAGCAGGGGAAAAGACAACTTTATATCCCTCTAAAGTAGTTTAAAAAATCAGAATCTGACAGGATGTTTTAGTCATGAGACAAGAAGTTTGTTTACTTTTTTATTGGTGAGGTGGAGGTAGGGTAGTTTAGTTGGAGTTGTGTGCTGGGTGCCTGTTATAAAGTTAGACTGCCGGGCTTGGAGTCCTAGATCCAAGCTTTGAGACCCTGGACAAGTTGCTTAACTTAGCTTCCTCCTGTGAAATAAGCAGGGAGAATAATAATACCTGCCTCATGAGATTATTGTGAGTATTTAATCAGTTAATATATATAAAGGACTTAGAATAGTGCCTAATATATAGTAAGAGTTCAGTAAGAGTATTCTCCCTTCTTCTCCCTTCCCCCTGCATCTTCCCTTTCTACATCCCTTTCCATAACTTAGTTCAAAGATAAAACTAAGATAATGCTAAACAAAATTTTATTCGTCATGTATGAGAAAAGGTTCTGAAGGGACAGAAGAGCGATTTTAATTTGCAGTTTTTTTAAAAAAATCAGCCTACATCATGCTTTGAAATTTGCAGTTTTAATCTGCATTTTATTCACTACAAAATGGAGTTTTTATAGCTTCATGATTATGCTCAAACTCTTTATGTGAAATGGAGTGATTATAGAAATCAGTAGCCCTAAGATGTTTCTTGCAAATGTTCTTGTCAGTGTTGTTATTTTGGCTGTCTTCAAAGATAATGTTATTCTTTTTGCCATTAAATGAAATATTGGAGATTTTTATCTATATGTTTTAAATTATATTTTGATCTAGGACATATTACTTTGGAGTTTGTTGAAGGCTGAAATAGAAATAGCAATATTTAAACCATTTTGAATTTCAGGTAAATTTGAGAAGTAATTCTTTGTTGTGTAGTTATTTTTTTAGTTCAGCTTAAAATGAAAATTAAATTGACAAAACTTTATCAATTCTCATTATTTATACATTCATTGTTTTTTGGGTATTAACAGACATACTATTTTTTAGTGACTGAAAATTTATACCCAAACCTTACTTTTAATTGTGGCATAGTCACGTTCCAAGTGGTGAGGCTGTTTTTTTCCTCTCTTTTTTTTGGTTTGTTTGTTTGCTTTTTCTTTAAATAGTGATAATCCATCTGGCAAGGTGGCTCACACCTGTAATCCCAGCACTTAGGGAGGCTGAGGCAGGTGGATCATGAGGTCAGGAGTTCAAGACCAGCCTGGCTAACATGGTGAAACTCCATCTCTACTAAAAATACAAAAATTCGCCTGGCATGGTGGCACATTCCTGTAGCTCCAGCTACTTGGGAGGCTGAGACAGAAAAATCACTAGAACCTAGGAGGTGGAGGTTGTTGTGAGCCAAGATTTCGTCACTGCATTCCAGCCTGGGCGACAGAGCGAGACTCTGTCTCAAAAAAAAAAAAAAAAAAAAAAAAAAATAGTGATAGTCATGTGTATTGTATAAGACATACCTACTATTGTTAGGACATATATATTTTTTTGTTACTTAAAATGGATGATGATTATGTCAATTGATAGTGATAGTATAATTGGAAAAACTTCTGTAACACATATTATGCATCATTCTAAGTGCTTACATTTACAATCCTAAGTCTGGGCTAGCAACACAATTGTCTCCAATCCATATTGCTCTTCCAAACTCCAGGCTACTTTATTCACCTGTTTATTTGATGTCTCTTGGATGTCTATAGACATCTGAAACCTATCATCTCTGTAAATGAACTCTTGAGTTTTTCTTCTCAACTCTTCTCTGCCTGAATGAAAAGGGTCATCCCCCACCCATTTGCTAAAGCCAGAAACCAGGGAGTAAACTTTGATACCTGCCTTTTCTTCATAATCTATATATAGTGAATTAGCCAGTCTTATGTGGTCTTCTTTAGTTGTATTTTTTACAAACAGGGTCTTGCTATGTTGCCCAGGCTGGTCTCAAACTCCTGGGTTCAAGCAATCCTCCTCCTTCAGCCTCCTGAGTAGCTGAGGAAATGCACAAATCACAACTATACAATGCTGACATATGGATGCAATGGTGTAGCTCACATCCTGTCAATATATAGAACACATCGGTAACTCCTCTTGTTTTTTTTGAGACGGAGTCTCACTCTGTCACCGAGGCTAGAGTGCAGTGGCACCATCTTGGCTCACTGCAGTCTCCACCTCTCAGGTTCAAGTGATTCTCCTGTCTCAGCCTCCCAAGTAGCTAGGAATACAACCATACCTGGCTAATTTTTGTATTTTTAGTGGAGGTGGGATTTCGCCATGTTGGTTAGGCTGGTCTCAAACTCCTGACTTCAGGTGATCCAGCCATCTTGACATCCCAAAGTGCTGAGATTACAGACATGAGCCACTGTGCCTGGCCCAGAACATACTCTCTTGCCCTTTTGTGCTCTTTTTTTCTTGTTTCTTAAGGTAGAAACTTAGATCACTTATTTGGTACTGATATAAATGTCCTCTAAGCACTTCTGCAGTTGTATCCCACAAATTTTAATATGTTGTGTTTTCATTTTCATTCTATTCAATATACTTTATAATTTCCCTTGTGACTTCTTCTCTGACCCATAGAATATTTAGACATTTGTTGCTTAATTCTATATATTTGCAAATTTTTAGATACTTTAACTGAATTGTAGTTTAATTTCTTTATGAATTGAGAACATAACTTACATGATTTCTGTAAATTTGTTAAAGTTTGTTTTGTGGCCAAGAATATAGTCTGTTTTAGTGAGTGTTTTCTGTGCCCTTGAACAGAATGTGTATTCTGCTCTTATGGGTGGAGTATTCCATAAATTTCAATTAGGTCAAGTTGGTTGATAGTGTTCTTCAGGTCTTCTGTAACCTTAGTGATTATCTACTTTTTCTATCATCACTGAGAAAGGAGTATTGAAGTCTCCAACTATAATTGTAGATTTGTCTATTTCTCCTCTCAGATCTATTTGTTTTGCTTCACATATCATGAAAGTCACTAAAGCTATGGCTTTCTGTTGTGGTAAAGTCATTGATGAATTGGAGAATTCCCTCAGGCAGAAAGATAGAAACTTGCAGTGAGATGCATATACATCTAGGATTGTTTATGCTTGTCTTCTTGGAGAATTTATTCTTTTATAATTATATAATGTCCTTTTTGGTTCTCACAATATTCCTGGTCCTAAAGTCTTCTTTGTCTAGTATTAACGCAACTATTCCAACTTTCTTTTGATTAGTATTTATATGGTATATCTTTTGGTATCCTTTTACTTTTAGCCTGTCTATGTCTGTATAGTTAGTTTCTTGTAGACATCATATAGTTGGTTCTTTTTTGACCAATGTGACAATTTCTGTCTTTTAACTGGTAAGTTTAGACCATACACATTTAATTTGTTGGATTAAAATCTATCATTTTGCAAATTACTTTCTATTTGTTTTGTTCCATGTATTCTTTTCTTCCTTTTTCTCTTCGATTAATTGTGCATTTTTAATCACACCCTTTTGTCTCCATTGTTTACTTATTTATACTTTTTGAAAAAACTTCTTATGGTTGTCTTAGTGATTACAATATACGTCTTTACTTATCAAAGTCTACCTGCAAATACTATATTGCTTCACAGGTAGTATAAGTATATTGCTGTTGTATATATTGTCCCATAAGCTCTTGGCTACTTTAAAAAAAAAATCGTTTATTCTCTTTTTGTTTCAGTTTGGGTGATTTCTTTTGACTTCCCTTCAAGTCTGTTGATTCTTTGATTGCCTTTGTCAAATCTATTGACAAGCCTGTTGAAGGCATTGTTTATTTTTGTTACTGTGTTTTTTTATTGCTAGCACTTCCATTTCATTCTTATGGTTTTCATCTCTGCAAAACTGCTTGATTTTCCCTTCTCCCACCTTTTCCATTAGTGCCTTTAACATATTAATAAAAATTACTTTAAATTTGCTGTCAGATAGCTTCAACATCTATGTTGTATCCAAGTCTAGTTCTGCTGATTACTTTGACTGTTGGCAGTACGTTGTTTTTTTCTGGGCATAATTTATATGCAGATTTTGGGGCTTACTTGCTCTGTGATTTCTTGTCTTCAGTTTCTCCCTTAACTTTCTAGCTGCCATGTTAACCTTGAACATGGTTCTTTGACATTTCAAGCCACTAATGCTTGTCAACTTTGATGAATTGGGAAATGCCCTCAGGTAAAAAGGGACTTGTAGTTCTCACTATGCATTTCTGTGTCAGGGTAGACTCCCACTCCAGCTTCTGCCTACATTTTGTTGCTCTCTAGTACCTTCAAATAGTTAATTTTTTTTTGGGGGGGGGTCTAGGTTTTATAATTCTCATTTATAGGAGAGTTAATGTGGCCAACCTACTCTGCCATTAACAGAAGCTAGATGCCTACTGGCCTCTGCAACAGTTTGATAAACACAGATCTGATCACATCATTTCCCCATTGAAGCCCTTAAATGTCCTTCTGTTTTTTAATGCCCTTGTCTTTCTCTGTAATCTCATAAACTGGTCTCATGCACTGTGTTCAAACCTGGCTTCTTTCAGCAAACAGCAAGTTCATGCTATTTGTCTTATGCTTAATCTGAGTAAATTTGTACTTGGCTGCCCACTGTAAATTATTTCTCATACATAGCTCTCAACTGTTTATTTCTCTAATAATCGCATTCCTGTGTTCAATTCTAGCTCCCACTTACTAAGTATAACTTTGGACAGGTTATTTAATCTCTTTACAACCCAGTTTTCCATCTGTGAAATGGGGGTAAAGTTAATACTGTTTCTACCTCAGAAGTCTGTTGTGAGAATTAAATAGATAAATATATATAGATATAGCGCTTTAGAATGGTGCCTAGTTTCCAAAGCTCATATGATGTGACTGTGTAAATTCCTTTATCTTCTCTACTTTTTAAAAAAAGTTGTTATCCTTTCTCAATGTATAGGCTGAGAATCACCTGCCTCTGACTAGATCTCATGTGTTTTGAGTTGCCATGTGGTTTATCTTACAAAAAATATCTTTTCCTCCTAATCCCACCCTTAGGGATGATAGAAACTTAAGAAACAAAGGCCTAGTAAGTGGTGTGAAGTCACTCAGTAAAGAAGAATTGAGTGCAGAGTTATTACACTTATCTCTGAACACAGATGTGTGTCATCAGCCTGGTATTTCTAAGCAACAGTTGAAAGCAGGTAGTATTTTTACTATAATAATTAGAAATATGTCTTATTTTATACACTAAGATTATTTATAACCTTAGAATCAATAGTAAATTTTTGTCTTGTACATTTAAAATATCATTTGGAATACTTGCTGGCATGTAAATCATTGAAATAAATGAAAATTATAATGGTAATCCAAAAGAAAACATAATTAGCATTATTACTTTCTACGTGTATTTTTACAAATTAATTTGATGTTTTTGTCTGCATACTCATACATTTTTACGTATATATAATCACTGTGTGCATGCTAATTTGTAGCTTGCAGAGTATACCTTGGTTTTTCACCTTCATTTTCTTCAAGTGAAACAGAATATCCCTTTTAAATTAATGGCAGTTGTAGGAGATAACATAGAGATAATTTTTTAGTTCCTTTTTTTAAATTGGCTTTCTATTTATAGCCTTCTATTAATATGGTAAAAATTCAGCAAGTAATAGAGAAACTTATTGGAATATAGTAATAGTTTTCTTTTTTAAAATTTTAAATGGATAATTAAGAAGTAACAGGCCAGGCACAGCGGCTTACACTTGTAATCCCAGCACTTTGGGAGGCCAAGGCATGTGGATTACCTGAGGTTAGGAGTTTGAGACCATCCTGGCCAACATGAGGAAACCCTGTCTCTACTAAAAATACAAAAAATTAACTGGGCGTGGTGGCAGGTGCCTGTAATCCCAGCTACTCTGGAGGCTGAGGCAGGAGAATTGCTTGAACCCTGGCGGCGGAGGTTGCAGTGAGCTGAGATTGTGCCATTGCACTCCAGCCTGGGCAACAAGAGCAAAACTCTGTCTCAAAAAAAACAAAAAAAAAAACAAAAAAAAACCAAACTAGGTAAGGGCAATACTATTATTTCATTTCTTTTTTCACCAGAATAATCTGTTCTATAGCTTGATATTTGAAGGAATATTATATTAAATCTGACATTATTTATAAGTACATCCACCTTTTCCCTCTTTGGGGAAAATGATTATTAAAGTCTATAATATATGTGCATTTTATATATAATTGTGTAAGTATTCATACATACATATATGCTACTTATTTGCCCCTTTTGGAAATAACATAAGATTTTGTCATAATATTCAAAATGGCCTTTGAAGGAATAACAGCATATTCTAGTTTACCATTTTTCAAGGGATGTGTGCCTTTAGTTTGTTCACTTTGCAGAGATCAGCCACTTAATATTTTGAATTTTGCCATAATAAAATTACAGTTGTTTTAAAGTATCTAAAAAGTAATGTTAATGAAATGATATCACTTAAAATAATAAAGTCTCTTTTTTAAAAGAGGAGGGCATGAAGGTGGTTAAGCTGGAAATTTATTGATGTGGGCTGAGTTTAGAAAAATATTCCATTTTGGAAAAAACCCATTTTGATCCATAGTTCTTGTTTTTTTGTTGTGAATAAATCCAAGGCATTCTTGTAACTCCTTTTGAAACATAATAAAATTATATTATGTAGTTAAAATATGACATATATTTCTTACATTTTTATTTGAGTAAAAATGTTGTTTAATTGCCTGTTAAAAAGATAAAGCATTTGTTAAAGTAATATATTTATGTTGCGTCTAAAGCAACTATAGTAGAGATACATGTTTCTAAATATTGTTTTGAAAATAAAGTATTGGTTTGTTGTATATATAATTCAAATTTAATTATATACATAAAATGTTTATTGTTTATGGCCATATACCAATTATATATGTATAATATTTACTGCTATTATTCTAAACAAAGTCTATAACTATTTGTTTTAAAGAAACAACATCCTTGAAAGAGAGTTTTAAGGAAGAATCTACAAATTCTGGACTGTCCATTCTACTTGAGAGCATTGTATCTGATCTTGAAAAATCTCTTGGAACAGGTTTATCTACAATATTAGAAACAGAAATGAAAATTGCTTTTGGAAATCTCTGGATGGAGGTGATTAATTCAGCTCTATTAGTTGCAAATATCATTTTTATTGCTGAAGATCTGTTATCTTAAGAAATTTGTATAAAATGCATAAGTTTCATTGAATATTCTGTATCATGTTACATTTTTCTTCAAATTTTTGAAATAGCTTTTTATAGGTAGATGATGGACATTTCTTAAAAATTAGGAATATATGTTATTCTTTTTTTTGAGTTGACAGATACTTATTTTGCATCTGTTGTGTGTCAGATGCACTGTCCCATGGTGCTTAAATTGAACTCAGAAAAACTTATCTATTTAATTTGAGTCAAAATGTCTAATATAAGGAATCTCCCTACCAATATGTTCAGAAAAAGAAGTATATATTTTGGCTTCTGCCATGTAAATATAAGAATCAGAGTATACATTGATTGTATTAGCAAGATATTTTGAAGTTTTTTGGATTCACACCTTTTCAACAATCAGTAAAACACCAAATTTAACAACAGTGGTTTCAAAAGTTCAGTTTAATGTTTGTTTGCTGTTCACTTTTATAGCTAGAAGAAATATGATTTCCCATCAATCATAGCTTATATCTATTCCAGCTATTCAGTGAGATTCTAATATTTGCCAGGACAGTGTATTTGCTACTTGATTATATTATCGAAGTTGAACCAAAATGACGACGAATTATCAGAAGATACTAGGAGTTTTGATATCTCATAGTAGTAGGGATGAGGAAAGTAATTGCATATATATGAATGATTCAGAAAAGGAAGTGTTGACATCTTATAGAACTAAATGATCAATCTGTTTAGTAGACATCTTTTATCTGTATGGATTTTCCCCCAGTTATATGAAATAATTTGATTAATTTTCTCATAGAGATGACTGTGTTGACAAGTAGGTTGAAGGACCTTTGCTAATGAAAACTATGTTTCCTCTGATTAGAACTATGTTTTCTTTTTTGCACATACAGTTTCTGAAACTATAAAGATTAATACTAATATGAGTTTTACAAAAGCAATTTGCAATGTAATTAGCATTTTAATGTTATGATTGACTTTACATGTTTTAATTTTAAAATAATTCAGCTAACTATATTTTGCCTAGAAATATATGTAGGAATTCCTAAGTAGGTTCTTTTTTGTAATAGTAATAATAAAACTAGAGGTGTTAATTATTTTCTACATACTCTTTAGATTCTGTACCTGAAACCACCATGGACTCTACTACATTTACTACAGTGCTTTAAAAAACATTGGTTGGCTGTATTTGGATTATTTATGGAAAAGAACTTGCTTTTAACTATTGAGAACCTATACAAAAATCTCTGTAAAGGTATGAATCTTTTAATTTTCTCTTTATCAGTGTTATACAATATTAAGTCAGACTAGCAGATATATTCCATGGGATGTGAAGATAAATTAATGAAGAATGTGTCAATCATTTATACTTCTAATTTCTAAAAGTAGTGGTGGAAACTGGATGAATAGATGCAGCTCATAGAGCTTGTGACTGTAAATAGTATTATTGTTGATATTTCAAGATACTGTGAATATATAATTTTTGAGGATGTTTAACTTTGAAAACTTTTAAAATCATGTTTTACAGTCTAGATATACCAACAGAATTAGATGTTTTTCATTTCTCATGGTATTTAATGCAAACTTTGAGCACATTTCATATACTCATTTTCTAAGTAATGTGTCAGAGTTTCTATTTAAACTATATGGATAAGGAATAGGAGACCTTTGGCTTTGGTGCATAGTGAATTTTAGAACTGGAAGAGACTACAGTGAACAACTTAGTTGGTTTTTAAACTATATTGAACAGAATTTTGGGCTTCTTGAAGTGCCTCTGCTGCCACAGACGGGCGATGGAAAGATTGATGGGGAGTCTAGTTGATGGTGCCTTTGGCCCTCAACCCCAGCTTTAGCCGGAGCAGCTTTTAAAAATTTGTTTATATATGGAGTTCTATGTAGGACTTGAAAAAACGTTTATCTACTGTGACGAAAAAAATGTGAGAAAACTGATTTAACGTTATTAAAGCCTATATTTTACAATCAAGAAAACCAGTCTTGAAACAGTAAGCGACTTGTCTGAAATCAAGTAACTAGATTTGTATTGCTATGCCTTTAAAGGGCAAAGGCTAGGCATGGTGGCTGATGCCTGTAATCACAAGGTGGGTGAATTGCCTGAGCCCAGGAGTTCAAGACCAGCCTGGGCAACATGGCAAAACCCCCTTTCTACAAAAAATAAAAATATTAGCCAGGTGTGGTGGTGCATGCCTGTAGTCCCAGCTACTTAGGAGCCTGAGGTGGGAGGATCACCTAAGCCTGAGAGGTGGAGGTTGCAGTAAGCCAAGATGGCACTACTGCACTCCAGCCTGGGCAACAGAATGAGACCCTATCTCAAAAAACATATATATAATATAAAAAAGCAAAGTGTGATTGTTATTAGGGGTTCATTTGGTTCTTTACTTTTTTCAAACTCCTCACATGAAGTGATGTGTTTATTATTTCATATATTAGTTATATCCAGCCTACTCCTGAAACATAACTGTGATGCCTTATAACAACCTGAGTACAAGAGGGCCATTAAATTATTAAAGGCACCAAGGCCAGATGATGAAGAATAGATGATTTATCATGAATCATATGCAAATAATCATTGCAGCACTTGAGCCCCGATTTTAACATTAAGCTTCATAGCAGCTAAGACAAAAAGGAAAAAAAAATACATATTCTGTGTTGGGTGTACCTTATTCTCTGTCTTTTCCTTGAAGTGTAAACTCTTTGAAAATGAGTTGTTCTCAGAGGAGTAAAGAGAAAAATAGTGATTACCAGAGGATGGGGAAGGTGCAGTGGTAGGGGATAGTAAGAGATTGAGCAATGGATAAAAAGCTACATAGTTTATACATGTGTCAAAACATCACATTGTACTCCATAATATGTACAATTATGTGTCAGTCATAAATAAGATAAGTCAATAAATATTTCCCCTAGGGGATTTAAAGCACCTAGTCATTCCCTTTTGTCTCATCCATGGTAGATGTTAGATGAATATCTATTTTTAAAAGTTACCAATTTTTTAAGGAACGACACTTTCCCGTCCTTGCCTTTAGGTGTAGAAGTTCTTTATTAGGGATACAATTATAGAAAGGACATGGAACAACATTTTGGACATCTCTCCAAAGCAGTTTTATAAAGCATGTAGAACCTTTTTTCATATCTTTTACCAGGGGCATAATTTAGTTGATCTTTTTTTTTTTTTTTTGAGTCGGAGATTCGCTCTTGTTACCCAGGCTGGAGTGTAATGGCGCGATCTCGGCTCACCGCAACCTCCGCCTCCTGGGTTCAGGCAATTCTCCTGCCGCAGCCTCCTGAGTAGCTGGGATTACAGGCACGCGCCACCATGCCCAGCTAATGTTTTGTATTTTTAGTAGAGATGGGGTTTCACCATTTTGACCAGGATGGTCTCGATCTCTCGACCTCGTGATCCACCCGCCTCGGCCTCCCAAAGTGCTGGGATTACAGGCATGAGCCACCACGCCCTGCCCAATTTAGTTGATCTTTTAAAAAAAAAGTCCATAAACTATGTGTGATCTCAAAGTTAATGTAAAAAATGAGGTATCTAGTTGCCGTCTTCCATCTGTTTTTCTTGGTAGGGGGTCCTGCTCTTAGACACAGATGAGAGGTGGTAGGTGGCAGCTCTAACTGACAATAAGGAGAGAAGTGAAGGTGATGATTGTATCCTCTGCTAAAAATCAGTTTTGCAATCATTGTGTACATAGTTTATTGATCTTTGATCTAGAAGAATCTGATGCCTAACATGTAGTGACTTAGGAAGAATATGTCATGGGATTATAAAAGTACCTCTTGCTCTAAGATAAATTTAGATTAGAAAAATCACGGTTTATGGTCTTGTTTACTATATTTTAGTAGTATCTTCAGCTACTGTTGAATTATGTATTTTTAGTAGTATCTTCAGCTACTGTTGAATTATGTATTTGTTTGACTTCAGAATAACAAGCATGTATCCTTAGATTAGTTCATAGAAAATTGTGTGGAAAATAGTAACTTTTTTATGACTTGTTACCCATGTTAGCTTTAAATAATTATTGGCCTTAGGGTAAACATTAGACTGTCATCCATGTAGATTTCTTTTTTTGTTGTGTCTGTACACTGGATTTGTTATTGTTATTACTCTTTTCCTCATATTCTTAGAAAGGAACTTTTGTAAGACAGAAATAAAATGATTAATTCATGTATGTAAGCCTCTTTAAACACACCTTACGTTGGAAAAGCACCCTTCAAAGAAGTTTTGCCCAGTTATATCTTCCTCAGGTGATTTACTAAGTTTGTCAAATCTGCAGTCTGTCCTGTGTGTAGCATCTCTTATTTCCCACAAGAATGTAAACTAGTCATTGGCTTTGAAAAGAAATAAAAGTGTTACTGTAAGGAATTATATTGGCTTGCTTTATTATTTTTTTTTTAATTTTTTTGGATAAAGGGAGCCAGAGGCTTGGCTATAAACATTACATTAGAGTTTCTGAATATTGTGGAATTAATTATTAATATACGCTTTTTATTTCACTCGACCCTTCAGGTTTTCATAAGCAAGTTCTTTTTAAGTGATACAGAGGAACTCCTTTAAACTCCTAGTGCCAATGAACAGCCATGCTGATGTTTGAGAATACAATAGAGTCTCTGAAACTGTGAACATTAAAACAAAAAGTAAACAACATTGTAGCATTGTTATTTTGAAAACTGTTAGGTAGCATTCTGCATTAATAATGGAAATAATATTTTCTGTTCTGAGTTTTATGACAGTTACTTAATTTTATTGTTTATGACTTTTGAAATTGTTGAAAATATTGCCACCAGCTTTCCCAACTAGTTTGAGGATTTAATGTAAGCAGTTTTAGTTCCTTGAGAGAAAATTTTTATACCTTTAAATTATTGTTTGTAGATTATCTCACTTTTAATTTACAGGAAAAAAATTCTGCAGGCTCATTTTGCTTCTCACTGTTGCCCAAACTGGTTTTCTCTCCTGAAGTTGTGTTCTACATATAGAGATAACACATAGTTTTCAGTAAACATAGTATAAAGTTTCATGTAACGGCGTTGAAGATAAATCACTATGTAGATAGCTGAGGTGATGATGAGAGGTACCATATATAACTGACGTGCTTACCAATATGGTCTGACTCTTCTGATCCCTCCATAGTACTCTCTGTATGTGAAATCACCTCAGCATTGAAATCTGTGGTTTGACTTGTTTCTTTGGTGATTTTCTCTTTTTTTCTGAGAATTGTAATGTTCTTTAACTTTACTTTGAAGGTGACTGTGCTGAGAGAACTCCTGAAATCTGAATTCCGAATACCAGAATCAACTCAAAGGACTTTATAACTAAATCTTTTTAATTATTGCTTTTTATACTAGAGAGATAACTTAGGAGTGGCATGTAGGTGTAAATGTATATTCTTGTGAAATTTCACGATTAATATTAGTGTTCCAAAGACATTTTTATGATGTATACTCATTCTTCTATATTTTTCTTTCTTAATTTTCTTTTACCAGCTAATAATGCAGTGGATTTTACAACAGTGAAATTCTTGCTTCAGGATTCTAGAAGTTTGTTACATGCTTTCAGTACAAGGTCAAATTATGATGGTATTCTTCCACAGGCCTTTGCTCAAGTAAACAAACTGCTTCAGACATTTGCAGAGGTAAGATGCCTTTGGAATGCCAGTTAGAGTAGCTAATTATATATGTTCTGAAAATGTGTTTAGCAGACAACAGTAGGTAAAGGATAATTTGATTCTAACTTATTCTAATATACCAAAGGCATTAAGTAAATGAATTGAATAGAGAGTAAGCAGTTCTTATAAGTTACAAAATCCACATCCTTTTATGGAAGGAGTGTCACAGCAGTTGTTGGTATTTTATATTATTTTCTTTTATGGATGGGAGAGAGCTCTGCATTGCTATTTGACTGTTCAGTTACAGTGCCCTAGGCCAGTAGGTCTCACATACATCAGAAATACTTAGGAAATTGTTTTAAACATACAGATGCCAAGACTTGCGCAAACCCTACTGAATCTATTTTTTGATAGTGGCACTTGGGAGTATGGTTGTTCTTGTTTTACTTTTTATTTTGAAATAATTTCAAACTTATAAAATAGTCACAAGAGCAGTACAAAGAATTCCCATATATATTCTTAACCCTGCCCTGATTCCCCAAATGTTAATGTCATCAGGCATTAGATTTTCATAAGGAACATGCAACCCAGATCCCTTATATGCATGGTTCACAATAGGGTGTGCCCCTATGAGAATCTAATGCCACTGCTGATCTGACAAAAGGCGGGACTCAGACAGTAATGTGAGTGATGGGGAGCAACTGTAAATACAGAGTTTCACTCTGTGGCCCAGGCTGGAGTGCTGCAACTTCCACCCCCTGGGTTCCAGTGATTCTCCTGCCTCAGCCTCCCGCATAGCAGGGACTACAGATGTGCACCACCACGCCTGGCTAATTTTTCTATTTTTAGTAGAGATGGGGTTTTGCTGTGTTGGCCAGACAGGTCTTGAACTCCTGACCTCAGGTGATCCACCTGCCTCAGTCTCCCATCACCCCAGATGGCACAGTCTAGTTGCAGGAAAACAAGGTCAGGGCTCTCACTGATTCTACATTATGGTGCATTGTATAATTATTTCTTTTCTTTTCTTTTTTCTTTGAGACTGAGTTTCTCTCTCGTTGCCCAGGCTAGAGTGCAATGGCACAATCCTGGCTCACTGTAACCTCTGCCTCCCGGGTTCAAGCGATTCTCCTGCCTCAGCCTCCCAAATAGTTGGGATTATGGTGTGCGCCACCACACCTGGCTAATTTTTGTATTTTTAGTAGAGATAGGGTTTCACCTTGTGGGCCACGCTGGTCTTGAACTCCTGCCCTCATGTGATCCACTCATCTCGACCTCCCAAAGTGCTGGGATTACAGGCATGAGCCACCATGCCTGGGCAAATATTTCATTATATATTACAATGTAATAATAGAAATAAAGTGCACAATAAGTATAATATGCTTGAATCATCCTGAAACCATCCCCCAACTCACTGGTCCGTGGAAAAATTGTCTTCCACGAAACCAGTCCCCGTTGCCAAAAAGGTTGGGGACTGATGCTCTGAAATGTACCTTTAACAGGAGCGGTTTTATAGACTGCATTAGATTTAATATATGTCTTATATATTTGGTCATATCTCAGTAACTTGAGCAACAAATAGATACCTCCAAAGATAGGGCATCTCCTAGTAACTGTAAAAACTACCTAATCTTAATTTATTAAGTGTAGAAAATCAGGAAAAGAGGAATATTTATTATTTGATTGCTTCTGAGAAACTAAAATGGAGATAAACTAACTTGTTCATTTTGCAGATTCTTTTTTTGGAGACTGGGTCTTTCTTGGTAGCCCAGGCTGGAGTGCAGTAGTATGATCATAGCTCTCTGTGACCTTGACCTCTTTGTGTCAAATGATCCTCCAGCCTCAGCCTTCTGAATAGCTGGAACCACAGGCATGTATCACCGTGTTGAGCTAATTTTTAAATTTTTTTGTAGAGACCAGGTCTCAGTTTGTTGCCCAGGTTGGTCTTGAACTCCTGGCCTCAAGCAGCCCTCCTGCCTCAGCCTACCAAAGTGCTAGGATTATAGGCATGAACCATCATGCCCTGCCTTTTGCAGATTTTCATATAAGGTGGTGGGGGAGAATAGGAAAAGGGTATGTACATTTTTATTTTATGGGCCTTCTAACCACTAAAAAAAATAGGACTTGCTTTTATTAAGATGATAAAATAATTAAAGTCAATCTTGTTAATAAGCTTTAGACTTATGTGCCTCAGGATCCTGAGTTGCGGTGTTTTCAACTTCTAGTTAATTAAACAATCTGGACCTTAATTCTCTCTTTTGTAAAATGAGCATAATAATAATACTGGCCTTAGAATTGTCATGTGAATTAACAAGTTAATGTCTGTGGAGACCTTAATGCCTAGCATGTAGTAAGTGCTATATAATGTTTGATAAAGAAATCCACTTGTGTAGTCTATACACTACTATTTAAGAGCTGAAGAAAAGAGGCATTAGGTAAGTGCTGGGCTGTATTTTAAATATATTTGGTGATAAAAAATTGTCTCAGGATAAAATGTCTTTTCATTTATGTCTATTTATTAAGTTCAGAATTTAATGTAAACAGGCAAAAATGGTAAGAATCATCTTTTTAATTTTTCTTCTTGCCCCAGAAGATAAAGAAGGGTAACATTTACTTTTACAAATGGAGAGAGATCATAACCTCAGTCTAGGCAGGTTGCTGAAGGTCAAATCCTGCTCATGCCTCTTATCATCTATGTGAACTCGGCTGAGTTAACTAACCTTTCTGTGCCTCAGTTTCCTTGATTATAAAATATGGATCATCATAGTATCTGTTTCACAGGGTAGTCGTTAGGATTAAATAAGCTAATTAACATAAAAATCTGAGAAAGTACCTAACAAAAGCTCAATACATATTAACTGTTACTACTGATAGTATTGGAAATTTTATTTTTAAAAAATTTAATAAGCATGAAATTAGCATTCCATGAAGCTAACCTTTGAAATCATCATTTGATCACAGGAAATGTAAGCCTAGAGAAACAGAGTAATTTTATTTAAGTTTACAAAGCATGTTTGTAATAGAGCCAAGACCAAAAAAACTAAGTTTTTAAACTTATAGTTAAATATTTTGTCCATTCTATCAGATACTTTAAACGTTAATATTTTTTTCCTCCATGTGATACTTTTTAAAAAAAATCACTGGAATCAATAGTATATCTCTTTTACTGTGCTTTGAAATATGCTTAGATTTTTTTCTATTCTTAAATACTGTACTTTCCATTGGCCATTCTGTTTACTGCACTGTCCTTCCGTCAACTACCAAACTTCTTATAAGACCAATTTATGACCAGGCATGGTGGCTTATGCTTGTAATCCTAGCACTGTAGAACGCCAAGGCAGGCGGATTAATTGAGCCTAGGAGTTTGAGACCAACCTGGGCAACATGGCAGAACTCTCTCTGTACAAAAAATACCAAAAATTAGCTCAGCCTGATTAGCTTGCATCTCTGGTCCCAGCTACTGGGGAGTGCTGAGTCGGAAGGATCACTTTAGCCCTAGTGACAGAGGTTGCAGTGAGCAACCTGGGTGACAGAGTGAGACCCTGTTTCAAAAAAAAAAAAAAAAAGTAATTTCTAACCATTGTTTTCATTTTGCACTTCTTTTGTTGTTTTATTTTCTTGTCTCTTTTTTCTTTTCTTTCTTTTTTTCAACCAACTGAACAAGGCTAGAATACAAAGTGTGAGAGCACTCACTTACCCTTTAATCCTTTACAAGTAGAATTTTATCTCCATACTCCACTAAAAGAAACCATAAGTTGTCATTGCTTTCAGATTATCACTCTTTCTCATTCTTCTACTTCTTAGCCCTTCTTCAGCACTTGGTGGTGTCTTTGCTTTCTTTCCTGAAACCTGACTCCCTTGGCTTCTATTGTTATTGCATAGTGATTCTTCCCCTCTTATTTTTGCTAGTTCCTACTTTTCCCCCATCAGTTTACCTGTTTCATCTCCTAAGGCTTGTGTCCATGAGAATAATTCTTAGCTGTATTTTTAAGCTGCAGATCTATGTATCCAATTATTTGCTAGTGTCTTTACCTGGATAACTGTTTATATCTCAAACTCAACATATACCTAAAAAACAAACTTATATTCTGTTCATCCAAAGAGGATTCTTATTTGCAAGCAGCCTCTGTCTTTTTTTTTTTTAATTATACTTTAAGTTCTGTGGTACATGGGCAGAACGTGCAGGTTTGTTACATAGGTATACAAGTCTCTCTTCTTAGCTTTACGACAAGAAGCCATAAAACTTAGAAACACAGACAAATACACACTACAGTTTATTGCTACTACACTATAATATGTAATATTATAGTATATTGTCTCTCATCAGCAATGCATAAGTTAATGTGCTGTTTAAAATTTCAGTGATGGTGGCATATCAAATAGCATTTCCATCAATTCCTGTATATGTATGTGAGATGTGTTGCTTCAAAGTATTTGTCTGTTTGACTTTTACTAAGTAAAACTGTATACATTCCTCTGGGGAAGTAATCAAGAAGGTTCAGTCCATTTAGAAAGCACACACACACACGCGCTCTCTCTCTCTCTCTCTCTCTCTCTCTCTCTCTCTCTCTCCCCCCCCTAGATTTATGACCACCTTAAGTTCCTATCATTTGTGTCATTCTTCTAACACATCTAGGTTAAAGAATGTCTTAGGGTCTCCCTCACTCCCAGAATCTAGTCTTTGGCCAAGTCTTTATATTTCTTACGTGCATTTTATTTTTCTTTTCATTCTGCTGCCTTTTTATAGCTAATCCATGTTCTCAGGACTCTCCTCTTGGATTATTTCAGTAACCTTCTAACTAGGCTTCTTGCCTTCGCTTTCTTCTGTTCTCATTTATCTTAGAGTGCACTTCTGAGTATATTACTGCCTAAGCAGTATTATTAAATAGACATTAGCATGTTAGCTAAACAAGTCACTATAAGTAGATTGGAAATACTGTTTGATTTCAATGGAAAAGGAAAATATCTTTTCTAACTCTGATTCTTTTCGGGGAATATTATGTATATAATAAAGGAAAAAGAATTGCCACCACTTCTCAGAAAGCTAGAACATTTGTAAGCACAGTGTGTCATTCCCTTTTTCTCATCTACGAATGAAGAACTAGCTGCATTTTATGTAATTCTTATTTCCCCAGGTCAAGACAAAACTTAAGCCAAATTCTTCAGAAAACACAGTGACTAAAAAGCAGGAAGGCACTTCACTGATGAAGTCTCATAATCAAGAAATCATGGTTTTCTCAGGTTCTCATCTTCCCCAACCCAACAGGCATCAAGAAATCTGGTCTATCCTAGAGAATGTTTGGATTACAATATATCAGAACAGGTACTAAATTTGGGGGGAATTTTTTAAAAATTATTTTTAAAATTGACATAATTGTATATAGTTATGGGGTACAATTTGATGAACAATTTGACGTTTCAGTAGATATATGTTTTGCATAATGATCAGGCTAGTGAACGTGATGAATATCTCATGATAAATGCATGAAGTACTCATCACCTCATGCATTTATCATGATCTTCTTTGTGATAAGAACATTCAGGCCAGATGTGGTGGCTCATGTCTATAATCCCAGCACTTTGGGAGGTAGAGATGAGCGAATCATTTGAGGTCAGAAGTTTGAAACCAGCCAGGCTGACATGGTGAAACCCCGTCTCTACTAAAAAATAAAATACAGAAATTAACTGGGCATGGTGGTGGCATGTGCCTGTGGTCCCAGCCACTTGGGAGGCTGAGACAGGAGAATTGCTTGAATCTGGGAGGTAGAGGTTGTACCGAGCTGATTTTACTACTGCACTCTAGCCTATATGACAAAGCAAGATTCCATTTCAAAAAAAAAAAGAACATTCAAAAGCCTCTCTTCTTGCTTTTGTAATGTACAGTACTTTACTTGGAGCCATAGTCAGCCTGCTATGCAATAGAACACCAGAAGTTTATTCCTCCTATCTCACTGTAACTTTGTACCTGTTGACCAACCTCTCCTCATTCTCCTCTCTTCATTCTCTAGTGACCACTGTTCTCTCTGCCTTTATGAGATCAATGTTTTTTTGTGTTTGTTTTGATTCCACATATGAGTGCCCTCATCCTTTTACCTGAACTGTGTAAATCTATATAAAAATTATAATGGATGTTTTTGGAATGATAGTATCTGATATATAGTATTTTAAAGATTTACTGATGGCCTTCCTGGAAGATGTTGTTTCCTGTTTTTCCTCTCAGTGTCCTCCTGCCTCCCCAGCCACTCTCTCATACCTCCACACACACAATTTGTTTATATATTGTGAAAAAGTTGAAGAAAGAACCATGTATGTTAGCAATGCTTATCTCTGGTTGGTAGACTATGGGTATTACGTATTCTCTTTTTAGATTTTCTTTTTAGGTTTTAAGCGTAGAAAAATTTTTTAAATGTAAATGTTTTTAAATAAATTTGGTTTTATCTAAAAAATAACAAATGCACACATACAAATACCTAGAATAGGCAAATCTGTAGAGACAGAAAGCAGACTGGTGGTTGCAGGGGTTTGACGGGACAAAAGGAGAATTCTGGGGAGAAACCACTCAATGGACTCACAGTTTCCTTTTGGGGTAATGAAATGTTCTGTAACTAGATAGTGGTGATAGTTAACACAGCATTGTGCATGTACTAAATGCCACTGAATTACATGCTTCAGAATGTTCAAAGTGGTGAATTTTATGTTAGGTGTGTTTTACCACAGTTATAAAATGAATACTTTGGAAAGTGTAAACTAGAGGAGAAAATTTCTTTGAGTGCTACTTCCTAAAGTCTACCCTAGTTAACGTTGTGAATTTATTAAGCATACTCAGCCTTGTTTTTTAGGAGTATTATTAGTTTCCTACAGCTGCTGTAACAAAGTACCACAAACTGGCTGGCTCAAAACAACAGAAGTGTATTCACTTACAGACCTGGAGGCCAGGCATTTGAAATCCAAGTGTCTGCACGTTTGGTTCTTCTGGAGTTTCTGAGGGAGGATCTGTTTCATGTCTTTCTCCTTTCTTCTAGTAGTTGCCAGCAGTCCTTGCCTTGTAGATATGTCACCCATCTCTGCCTTTTTCTTCACATAGAGCAGGGCCCTTTCTAATCCAGCATGACTTCCTTTTAACTTAACTAATTACGTTGCAATGACCCTGTTTCAAATAAGGTAACATTCTGAGGTTCTGGGTGAATATATGAATTATGGGGGGATACTATTCAAACCAAGCACAATATGTTTTGAATTTTTATATAGTTGTTGTTATGTTATAAATTTTTTCTACTTTTATTTTTCTATTTCATGGTGGTATAAGAATTATTTTAATAGTTTGGTGTTTTTTTGGTGTGTGCATGTATTTATTTGCTTCATTTTGAAACAGGGTCTCACTTTGTTGCTCAGGCTGGAATGCAGTGGCACAATGACAGCTCACTGAAGCCTTGACCTCCTGGGCTCAAGTGATCCTCCCACCTTAGCCTCCCAACTAGCTAGGACTACAGGCAGTGCCACCACGCCTGACTAATTTTTAAATTTTTTGTAGAGACAGGGTCTAACCATGTTGCCCAGGCTACTCTCAAACTCCTGGCCTCAAGTGATCCTCCCTCCTTGGCCTTTAAAGTGTTGAGATTACATGGGTGAGCCATCATGCCCAACCTAGTTTGGTATGTTGTTAAGTGGCCAACTTACTTGTTACTTAACACTGTTTATATTGTTACACATTTAGGGTGTTACTAATTGTTGCCTGATTGTGAATAACTATTATTAACTTATGATAGATTTCTTTCTCTTTCTTTTTTATTTTCTTTTTTTGAGATGGAGTCTCGCTTTGTTGCCCAGGCTGGAGTACAGTGGCATGATCTCAGCTCACTGCAACCTCCGCCTGCGGGGTTCAAGAAACTCTCCTTCCTTAATCTCCCGAGTAGCTGGGACTATAGGTATGCACTACAATGCCTGGCTAATCTTTTGTATTTTTAGTAGAGATGGTGTTTCACCATGTTGGCCAGGATGGTCTTGAACTCCTGACCTCGTGAGCCGCCCACCTTGGCCTCCCAAAGTGCTAGGATTACAGGTGTGAGCCACCACACTTGGCCTTTATGAGAGATTTCAGCAAGTGGAATTACAAGGATAAACTTCCAGTTTCAGCAGAAATAATCTGATCTCTTATTTTTTTCTTCATCCTTTGTACTGACTTGAATTGCAGATTGATAGTATTTTCTTCTTTCTCTTATGGTCTCTTAGAATGAAACAATATTCACACAATGTTCATAGTATTAATTTAGATTAGACCTGTCTGGTGTCTGACCTAGACCCTTTACATGAATATTAGCCCATATTTCACTATCTTTTATTTCTAATTTAAATAGATCAGCATTCTGAGATATTAATGATAATAAATACTACTTTATTTTATACATTTGCAACAGAAATACTTGAATCACATTAAATATGTATGTACACCTATGAGTATCTTTTCTTTTTCTCTATTTTAGCACAGATGTATTTCAGAGATTGGGCTCAAATTCAACTCTGACTACTTCAAATATAGCATCATTTGAGGAAGCATTTATATATCTGCAAAAGTTAATGGCAGCTGTGAAGGATATTCTTGAAGGAATTCAAAGGTAAACACTATTAATTTTAAAGTATTATTCACTTATTACTTTTCTCTTTCTCCTAGGCTTATCAACTTTTTCAGAATTGCTAGGAGTCGCCTACAAATTTTATAAACTAATGGCTTTTAGATTCAACTCTTTGTTTCTCTCCTACAATAATCCCTATTTCTAATTGAGACCACAAGAGTGTTTCCACCTTTTCCCTTTCTTAAAAAAAAATACCAGATTGTAAACTTCATGAACTTTTTCATTACTGTGTAACTATAACTTCTAGAATAGTGCCTGTCACGTAATGGACACTCCATAATACTTATGGAATAAATATATGGTAAGGTAATTATCACTGCTCTTTAAAACAAATATATTAATATTTTTAACATGATTTTTTTATTCCAATATAGTTTTACAGAACTGTAAACTGAAATAATTTTGAAAAGCAATGTAGTTGCCAGGCGCGGTGGCTCATGCCTGTAATCCCAGCACTTTGGGGGGTTGAGGTGGGCAGATCACCTGAGGTCAGGAGCTCAAGACCAGTCTGGCCAACATGGTGAAACCCTGTCTTTACTAAAAGTACAAAAAAATTAGCCAGGCATTGTAGCAGGCGCCTGTAATCCCAGCTACTCAGAAGGCTGAGGCAGGAGAATCGCTTGAACTCTTTAGGTGTAGGTTTCCGTGAACCAAGATTGCACTATGTACTCTAGCCTGGGCAACAAGAATGAAACTCCATCTCAAAAAAAAAAAAAGCAGCATAGTCTTATGCTTTGAAATTTATACGCATGTGATTATTTTTAATATTTGTGATGCATATGGAAAATACAGTGCCAGAAAGCTATAGAATAGACCTTGGCACTGTATAGCATGAAATAGCTTTCTTTTGTGGCACTAAAGGAGGATACCTCTAACCTTTGCAATTTTATTGGCATGTACCAAAATTGTTTGATCTGAATTAAATACACAAGTTGATAACACAAAAATACTGTTCTTTTTAAATTAAAACAAAAACAAAACTGAGTTGATTTTGCTATGGTCAAGTTTAAGAAACTTGAATTTTCAAGTTTTTTTTTTTTTTTTCATTTCTCTTTAATGATTTTTGGAAACTTCTTTGAATCTCATTGTTAATATATAATCACAGTTGGCCTAAATAATTCTTAGAATAAAAAGTTATCTAAACCTTCTGCCACTTTTAAGTTATTAGTGAATTTAAAGTATGGTAGATCCTAAGACAAGTTAAAAGTTACCTCTAAATGCAAATAGTCGCTTTATAATTTAAAGCCTTATTAAAATAAGAGTGGCTGTATAAGGGTGAACTATTCAGTTCTGATTTAGCTATGTAAAAACTGTTGTTCACTCTAGATTGCATAAAAGCCATGCTTGACAGTGTCTTTTCTACAGAAAGTAAGGATATAAATCTGTATTTAATCACTCAGCAGATGTTCATTGAGCAGCAGATGTTCATTGAGCACCAGCTATTCTTGGTATCATACGAGGCACTGAGGACCAAAGAGAAATAAGATATGACCTCTGACTCCAAACAGCTTGTAGGAATAATTCAATCACATTAAAACAGATCTTGCAATCAAAAGGTATTAGTATTTTAATAGGGATATATATGCAGTGGCAGGAGGAAGGGTTGTCAAAAGATGAGGCTGGATTGAGGTTGGAAGAGAGTGTCTCAGGCCATGCAAAGCAGTTTCCATTTTATCCGATAGGCCAGTATTTCAGACATTTGGAGCTGTTAATGATGTCCCTTGACTGAAGTGTTTCTGGTTCAAAAAAATCTTTGGAAATATGGCATACTATACCACCTTCTGGGGAAATAACTTATGTTATTAGCATATTAATGGCTTTATAAACCCCTGCTGTAGAGAAATCGTTTTAATTTTAGGAACTTTAAAACATATTGATGCCTGGATCCTCCACCCCAGAGATTCTGAAGTAATTGGTCTGGGGTGTGCCTGGCAATCAAGATTTTAAAAATTTCCCCAAGTAATTCATATGCGTTGGGCAGGTTGAGAACCTCTAGCCAGTGTGCTTATCCAGTGGTTCTCAAAGTGTAGTCACAAGACCAGCACAATCATCACATCTAACTTGTTAAAAGTGCAGATTTTCAGGCCCTCTCAGATTTATTCAATCAGAAACTCTGGGCATGAGACCTATCAGTCTGTGCTCTCTAGGTGATTCTGTTTATGCTGAGGGCTGAGCATCACCGGCCTAAATGATTCTTAGCCCTAGTGGCAGACTGTAATCACCTGGGAGTTTAAAAAAATAACAATGGTCAGGCCCTACCTTAATCCTATTAAATCTGAATCTGAGAATGGTAAGACATTTCTACAGACTTTCCAAGTGATGTTGGGGGAAACAGGGCTAAGAAGGCATAGCATGTATTACTTACATAAGCAGTATCTAAAAGAACTAATTACTTGAATTTTAAGGCTAATACAATTTTGTTACTCTTTCCTTTTAAGGACACCTGGCACTAGGGATAAGAAAACATTGGTAGCTCTGTTACCTTTTAGCATGTGACCTGGGGTAAATTTTTGTTTTTAGACAGAGACTTACTCTGTCGCCCAGGCTGGAGTGTAGTAGAGTGATCATGGCTCACTGCAGCCTCGAATTCCTGAACTCAGGCAATCTTCCCACCTCAGTATCCTGAGTAGCTGGCACTACAGCTGCATGCCACCATGGTCTGCTAATTTTTATATTTTTTTTTTGTAGAGATAGGGTTTGCCACGTTGCCCAGGCTGGTCTTGGATTCCTGGGCTCAAGTGATCCTCCCGTCTCGGCCTCCCAACATTCTGGGATTACAAGCATGAGCCACCTTGCCTGGGTTGGGGTAAAATTTTAAAGCCATCTTGAGCGTTACATTCATATTTCCCTAAAGAGTTACCTTGATGACCTTGGTTAGAATTTGATGGTCACTAAGGTTCTATCAGCAGTATGTTTGCAAATCATCTCTTAGGGTAGGTATTAATCTAATCTGTTATATAGCGAGAAGCATGCGTGAGTACTTTAGAAATGCCTTGGAACTTACAAAGCATACTTGTTATTTTTAAGCTTAGGATGGGAAAGGAAAAGAATGGTTATTTTAGAGGATGAATGCAGATGGTATCTTAGGTAGTACCAAAGAGATGCTAAAGATATGGGAAACCATCCGTAAGCCCAAGGGGCGACTATGATGCCAGATATTTGAGGTAAAAACCAGGAAGGAGTCTAGAAGACACTGGAAAGGATTGGGGAACAAAGGATAAGGGTAGGTACAGGATGAGAGAACCCAAGACATTTATGTTTAAATGGTGCTAGAGTAATCATGCTTTTTTTTCTTTTCCTTCCTTTTTTTTTTGGAGACAGAGTCTTGCTCTGTCACCAGGCTGGAATGTAGTAGTGCAATCTTGGCTCACTGTAACCTCTGCCTCCCAGGTTCCAGCAATTCTTCTGCCTCAGCCTCCCAAGTAGCTGGGACTACATGTGTGTGGCACCATGCCCAGCTAATTTTTGTGTTTTTAATTGAGACAGGGTTTTACCATGTTGGCCAGGATGGTCTCGATCTCTTGACCTCGTGATCTGCCCACCTGGGCCTCCCAAGTGCTGGGATTACAAGCATAAGCCACTGCACCCAGCCTCATGCTTTTATTTTGTTGATCATTGGCTATGCAGTGTAAGTGAATTAGTTTAGTTTAATACTACAGAACTGTAAAAGAGGAGTAGAAGGCAAAATTCATGAGACTAGCATCACAAATGCCAAGGAAGGAGTAAGTTCCAAAAGAAAATGAATATTTAACAACATCATGCTACTACTGAGACGCCAAATAAGATACGGTTTAAAAGTGTCTATTAGATTGAACAACCCAGAAGTCACTGGTGAATTTGGCCTTAGCAGTTTCGTGAGAATGTTGGGGCAAATGTTAGATAGTAGGCCAAGGGGAGACTTAAAGGTGAAGAAGTAAAAATAGTAAAAGAGCCGGGCGCGGTGGCTCACGCTTGTAATTCCAGCACTTTGGGAGGCCGAGGCGGGTGGATCACGAGGCCAAGAGATCGAGACCATCCTGCTCAACATGGTGAAACCCCGTCTCTACTAAAAATACAAAAAATTAGCTGGGCATGGTGGCGCGTGCCTGTAATCCCAGCTACTCAGGAGGCTGAGGCAGGAGAATTNAAAAAAAAAAAATTGGAGAACACAAAATGAAACTGAATTGTCTCAAGATTTCAGTGCTATGAAGCTTAGTGGTGTTTTCTCTTGTGTGAGATAATAAGGTAATATTTGAATTTAAAAGGTAGTATGCAGATTCAAAAAATTCATGCAGGACTCAGGAAGTAGTAAGCTGGAAAAAAAAAAAAAAAAAAAAAAAAAATAGTAAAAGAACATAATTGTAGCTAGAGGAGTTCACAAGATCAAGGGAAAGAGTTGTATTTATGAGTGTGTGTATTAGACTTCCTTAGAAAAACAAAAGGCCAAGTCAGTAGTATACAGTGTTTCTTAGATTATACATGAAAAGACGAAACCTTTCACAATAATACAAATACCAGAGCAAAAGTGATTCTGTAATTAATGACATGTGAAATTATTCTTGACTCTTTCCCCATAATAATTCTAAAAAGTTTTTGGTTCCTCAAAAACTGCTTTATTTTTTTGACCAAGGTTTGCCTTCCTTAAAAAAATAGTCTAATATTTAAACATTTTAATTGTGGTAAAATGCATATAACTTAGTTTGTCTTCTTAACCATTTTTTTTCTTTTTTATTGTACCTTAGGTTCTGGGGTACATGTGCAGATCATGCAGGATTGTTGCATAGTTACATACATGGCAAGGTGGTTTGCTGTCTCCATCCCACTGTCACCTACATCTGGCATTTCTCCCCATGTTATCTCTCCCCTACCTCCCCACTCCCCCTGTCCCTCTCCTAGCCCCCCACAACAGACCCCAGTGTGTGTTGCTCCCCTCTCTGTGTCTGTGTGTTCTCATTGTTCAGCACCCACCTATGAGTGAGAATATGCAGTGTTTGATTTTCTGTTCTTGTGTCAGTTTGCTGAGAATGATGGTTTCCAGATTCATCCATGTCTCTAAAAAGGACATTAACTCATTGTTTTTTATGGCTGCATAGTATTCCATGGTGTATATGTGCCACATTTTCCTTGTCCAGTCTGTCATCAATGGACATTTGGGGTGGTTCCAGGTCTTTGCTATTGTAAACAGTGCTGCTGTGAACATACGTATGCATGTGTCTTTGTAATAGAATGATTTATAATCCTTTGGGTATATACCCAGTAATGGGATTGCTCGGTCAAATGAAATATCAACTTCTGTATCCTTGAGGAATCACCACAATGGTTGAACTAATTTACATCCCCATCAACAGTATAAAAATGTTCCTATTTCTCCACATCCTCTTCCAGCATCTGTTGTCTCCAGATTTTTTAATGATTGCCATAGGTGATACCTCAATGTGGTTTTGATTTGCATTTCTCTAATGACCAATCATGATGAGCATTTTTTCATATGTTTGTTGGCCTCATATATGCCTTCTTTTGAAAAGTGTCTGTTCATGTCTTTCACCACTTTTGAATGGGTTTGTTTGTTTGTTTCTTGTAAATCTGTTTTAATTCTTTGTAGATTCGGGATATTAGCCATTTGTCAGATGAGTAGATTGCAAAAATTTTTTCCCATTCTGTTGGTTGTTGATTCACTCTACTGATTGTTTCTTTTGCTGTGCAGAAGCTCTGGAGTTTAATTAGATCCCATTTGTCTATTTTGGCTTTTGTTGCCAATGCTTTTTGTGTCTTAGTCATGAAGTCCTTGCCTACACCTATACTCTGAATGGTTTTGCCTAGGTTTTCTTCTAGGGTTTTTATGGTGTTAGGACTTATGTTTTAAGTCTTTAATCCATCTGGAGTTAGTTTTAGTGTAAGGTGTCAGAAGGGGTCCAGTTTCAGTTTTCTGTACATGGCTAGCCAGTTTTCCCAACACCATTTATTAAACAGGGAATGCTTTCTCCATTGCCTGTTTTTGTCAGGTTTATTAAAGATCAGATGGTTGTAGATGTGTGGCATTGCCTCTGAGGCAGCAAAAAGCTGCAGTATTTATTAGTATATTCTTATTGTATATATCTTTATGTCTAACACACAAGCAAGCAGTATAATCTGTTCTTTTAACTATCAAAATGATATTTTCCTGTTCTAGAATTGCTTTTTTAAGTTAAATCTGAAATATAATCATTAAAATTACCTATAAACTCTTCCTATTCCCACCACCAACTTAAAAAAATAAAAGATTTCTAGTATTCTGAATTGATCAAATTTTAATTCTGAACTTTATCAAAACTTTTGTCAAAAGTTTTTATGTTTAGGCTGGGCGCGGTGGCTCACGCCTGTAATCCCAGCACTTTGGGAGGCTGAGGTGGGCGGATCACAAGGTCAGGAGATCAAGACCATCCTGGCCAACATGGTGAAACCCCATCTCTACTAAAAAATACAAAAATTAGCTGGGCATGATGGTGCATGCCTGTAGTCCCAGCTACTTGGGAGGCTGAGGAAGGAGAATTGCTTGAACCCAGGAGGCAGAGGTTGCAGTGAGCTGAGATTGCACCACTGCACTGCAGCCTGGTGCCTGGCAACAGAGCGAGACTCTGTCTTAAAACAAGTTTTTATGTTTAATGCTTATATGAAATTAGTATAGTCAGCATGTATGTAATTAGTATAATCAGCTTGCAAATTTTTATCTCAGGGAAAAACAGGAGAACAAAATTTTAACAATTTTGCTTAAATTGTTTAATTGTTCTTTTACCATTTTAGCTATGTATGATATTTTTTTCAAAATCTAGAACTGATGGCTGTCTCTCATTTGCAAAACTTATTTTCCAAATTAACTATAGAAAATGTATAATTTTAATTTTACTTTTAACAAATAACCGCCCCCCCCAAAGGGGCTCTAAGATCAAAGGCATTTTTCCTTAGTATTTCCTCATTGTGGATTTGATCAATTTTCACTGAGTTTATCAGTAACCTAACTTAAATTACTCATCAGCCAAATCCAATTTGATAATATTACTCAGGCGTGTTACTATATTAAAATGAGAAAGAGCTTTGAGCCACAGAGTGGTCTGAAGTTGACCTCTAGTTCTATTCATGCACCAGCTTTGTTACCTAGATAGGTAAATTAGCCTTTTTGTGTTTGTTTTCTAATATGGAGTTTTTTTTATTTTTTATTTTTTAAGACATCTAAGTAATGATGTTTAATGACAAGCTCTAAAAAAACAGTTTTTGACATAAACATTCTTTGAATTCCATGCAATAGATAGTAAACCAACACGCAAAGATGAAATAGAAAAATATTCAAAACAAACTCTCTACCAATGTTTCATTCTTGAAAGGCTATTAAACACACATAGGAAGTAAAATAACATTAACTAGTTTCTCTTCAGATGTGTAAAACTTCTTCTTACATACATGTTAATATGCCAGTCATTATTGTTATGCTTTCTAAGTTTTATAATTCAAAGCGCCTATAAAGTAACTGCTATTTTCTAGAGTAAACAGAAATTCATTTCCCAGTACTGTCAGTATTATGAGAGACTATTCAGTAATTCATTCTTTCTAATAAGTAAGACTCTTGACCATAGCCAAAACCATTTCTCCAAAATGAAATCTCAAATAGTGCCAATCTCATCTCAGTTCTGATACAGTGGCTCGCAGTAATAGTCAACCATAAAACAATGCACTGTGGAAATGTTGCCTTCCTCTGTCTCTACACAGAGTGGAGACTGTATTGTCTATCCTTTAGATAAAGGCACAGGAGCAAACATAAATCACTTTATAGAGTATTTTAAAAGAATGAAATTTCAGGTTTGTAAATCATAACATCCACATATTTCATGTACAGTGCAAGTGTCATATTGAATAAATATATTCAAAGGGTAAAATCATAATGATAAACAGAATTTTAGGGATGGTCTAATTATATGTCTAGCACAAGGCTATGTGTATATACGATTAAGTCACTTCAGTTTTCACAACCCTACAGGAATTGCTCCATTATAGTAGGAGAAAAATGAAGGTAAAAGAGGTTAAATGACTTGGTCTAATGTTACATACTAACATTAATATGTGTTTGTATATACTAAATATAGAAGTAGTGGAGACAGGATATGAATCGCTGAGTCATTCTAAATCACCAAGTCTGCCTCCAGCCTTTCCTATACTTCACATAAAATAGTGTTTTCCAGCTGTAGAGACTAAATACCACTCTAAAACATGGCATTCAATATGGAGTTTATAATAGTTGCTTTATTATAGAGATTAAAGGAGATAGCATTTATTCAGTCCTTTGCACTCAGTGGATGCTCAATAAATGATTTTGTTATCCTCAATAACAGTTTAAGTGGTTTATAATATTTAAACCTTAACTCATTTCTTAGCTATAGAGAATACAAAAGTGAGTTTTTAATATGATGTTGTAAACATTTCTACATCATGCACTTCCTTTTAAAACTTTAATTTTTTTCACACTCTCTAAAACTATTTTTTTTTTTTTGAGACAGAATCTTGCTCTATCACCAGGCTGGAGTTCAGTGGTTCAGTCTCAGCTCACTGCAACCTCCACCTCCTGGGTTCAAGCACTTCTTCCGCCTCAGCCTTCCGAGTAGCTGGGACCACAGTCATGTGCCACCACGCCTGGCTAATTTTTTTTGTATTTTTAGTAGAGACTGGGTTTCACCGTGTTGGCCAGAATGGTCTCGATCTCTTGACCTTGTGATCCACCCGCCTCGGTCTCCCAAAGTGCTGGGATTACAGGCGTGAGCCACCATGCCCGGCTAAAACTATTTTAAATATTATATTAATGTAAAACATTGTTTTGCCAGAAGGGACCACAATTTATTCAGTTCTGTGGGTTGTAAGTCATGATTTATAAATATCCAAGAACATATTTTACTTTTTTCAGTTTCTAGAATTAAATATTAAACTGGAATATTTTAGATTTCTTTCCTTGTTTCTGAATCTGCAACTTCATTTTTCCTAAATAGGAGATAAGTTTTATTTGAATTTTTAAAATTCTAATTGAAAGTTTAGTCCATTTTAATGAATTCTTTTTAAATTTAACTCAGATGATTTTTGTCTCTAAAAGCTTGAATGGCAATTTATCACAACCAGTTACAGATTTCTTTGCTCATTCTCCACTCCCACTGCTTCCCTTGACTGGCATTTGGGGGAAATTTTTTTTTAAACCTTGGGTGGCATTTTTTTTTCTTAAATATATATATTGATTTTTATCTAATATTGAGTTATATAGAAATGAAATTTGTTTAATTCAGATTAATATTAATGCTAATTGTTCATGGATAAATAGAATACTCAGAGTACCTATGTGACTGAGTCAGGTCCTTTTAGTGAGTGTCGGTTCTGTTAACCGACTTGCTTTGTGGCTCTGATAAAGATAAAACAACTACAAAGATTTAGTGTTTGAACATACAGGAAATAATTTGCTGGAAGCATTTGATAAAAGACAGCTTTTTTTGCTTACATATAAAAGTAATACTTTATTTTAAATGAACTTTATTTCATTTGATTTTGTAAAATAATTTAAAGGCAAGATGGTGGTGGTTGTCCTTTTATTGGGAAAAGTATGAGCTCCAGACTCAAACCCAAAGAGATTTAAATACCTTCCACCATTCATTATGTAATCTTGGGCAAGTATCTTAAAATGTTGGACCTTGGTTTCTACGTCTGAAAAGTGGTCATTATATAACAGCTAATATTTATTGAACATGTACTGTGTGTCCTATGTAGTGCTAAACATTTTAGATGCATTACTTAATTTGTAAGGTAACTTTATGAGGTTAACACTACTTTATCCCCATTTCACAGGTAAGGAGCCGAGATACAGAAAAGTAGGCAACTTGATCAAGGTTGCAAAACCAAATTCAGGGTGTAAAAATTTAGGGAATTAAATTCAGGGAGATGGCGTATGTAAAGCAGGGTCAGACTTCAGTGTTCAGTAAGTCATTATGTGTTGTTATTGATGCTGTCACAAAGGAAACCAGAGTACATCCAGCTGTGAGCTGCAGATTATGTCCTGCTTCAACATCTGTTTCTCAAAGCTCATTCCAAAATTCAAGAGTGAAATTTTAAGATTATAAACCAGTTGAGGATAATGGACCATGTCTTATTATTTTTTAAATATTTCATAGCTTCATATGCATTTGAGCAAATATGCATTTAATATGTACTTACTGTGATTGTTATGAATTTCTTTTTAAAAGACAAATGTGAATATATTTATAAATTTTAAAAATGACCATTATCTAAAATATATTTTCCCCAAGGGCTAATTCTTTATTCCACCATTCTTTTAAAGGGTCACTATTGAAGGGCAGTTTTAGGACTTTCATTCAAAAAGCCTTTTGTCTTCATATGGGTATATGAAAAAAAGAATGAGAAAAATTTAGGGAAGGCTGACCTCTCAAGAATTTTTGTGTGGGGAATTACTAAGGCATTTTTCTCCATTTTATTTTTTATGTATTTTCAACAAGCCGTCATTCTAGGGAGTAAAAGTTTGCAGTTTTTTGTGCCAGGCCACATTCCATTTTCTCATATTCAGAACTCATAGGAAGTAATGAAGTCTAATTTCAACCCCAAGTTGACTGCATTTTAGTAAAGGTTATCTGGTCCATTCTGGGATCAGTTTACCTCTAACCATTCTTTCAAAATAACAAATTTTATCACATATCGTGTAGTATATATCCTGGCTTTAAAAAGTAACATGTATAGTTTTTCTTCTGATTATAAAAGTAGTATGTCTGTGAATGAAGATGAGATCCCAGTAAACCTTTCTTCCTTAGAATACAATTCTGTGATGTTTTGTGAAATATTTACATTTAGGACAAATTACTTCTTTCTTAGAAACTTAAAATTCCTGTGCTGCTTAATTTGTTTACAAGCAGTAGCTGAAAAGTTAGAAGAGACGGCCAAATGGACAAGAATGAGATCTTTTTCTTCCTTCATTATCTCCCTGTGTCTGGTCAGGATTTGTTTCTTTCTTGTGCTCTTTAGAACTGGGAGGCTTTGGGCTACTCTGGATCTTTGTCTTTTTGTTCACAGCTGTATCCAGGGGCCCAGAACAGTGCTTGCCTCATTGTGGGTCTCAAATAGTTGTTGAGTGAGAGAATAAAGGGTCCCTTGTTCTGATCTGGGCATCTTTAGTACGTATTTTATCTTTTTATTTACTCATCAAATACATTGTAAGAGTTGGACATTATTCACTGGAGTTTGTCTCATCCTTTGGGGTCTAATGTAGTATGTTAAACTTACTAGTTTCTTAATATAGAATATCTTGTTTTATCTAATTGTCTCACCCTCTTTTATAGACAGTTCAGATTATTTCTAAAGCCGTAAAAAGTAATTGGTATAAATTATTCCACATGGCTGATACAGTAGTTTATTTTCACTTGGGTTACCAAGTTAGGACACACTAGTTTGGATGTTTCCCATTGCCTTACTAAAGGATTGGTTTAACTTGTCTAGATAACTTTGTCTTCATGTTTTAAGCAAATTTTGTATGGACCCTTCTCCATATGTATTATCCCTTAGGACTTTTTTGAGGGGGTTAAGAGATTTTTTTTTTTTTTTTTTGTATTTGAAAATTATTTGTTGGGAGAAAAACTTTTTCCATGAAATAGTATTCTTATTAAGATTGTTTTATATTTTTAAAGATGTTTTGTATGTGCCCCCTCCAAGGGGCCTTTAAAAATTTTACTGTGTCCTGAAAAACTGTTTATAAAAGCACTCCCACAAATATAATAAAGGCCAAATAGTCTAAAGATATAATTAAGATTATTGTGATCTGTTAATTATCAAGTTTGACAGATTCAGGTACTGGCAATGACATGAAGACCCAGAGACAGTGTTGTAATTAAAAGCCACTAGGAATTAAAAAATTAATTGAGGTGACCTGATTTCTTATTAATTATATCAATATTTACTTATTTTATGGCTTGAAACTACAGATTGGAAACTACAGTTTCCAATTTACGGTGGTTTGATTTAGGATTTTTCAACTCTATGATGGTGCAAAGCATTTAGTACAATCCTTGACTTAGTATGGGGTTACCTTCCAATAAACTCATCATAAATTGAAAATATTGCAAGTCAAAAATGCACTTCTACTTAGGATGTTTTCAGTTTACAATGGGTTTACCCTGGTATAGCCCCATTATAAGTCAAGGAGCATCTGTGTTAGATGATGATGATAGTTGTTACCGTTGCTGTTATAATTGACATATACTGTATAGTGCTTGCTGTATTCCCTACGCTGTTGTAATGACTTTTCTTATAGTAACTCATTTAATTCTTGGAGTAGCCCTATGAAGTAGGGACAGTTATCCTCATTTAATAGATAAGAAGATAAATCACATAGAAGTTAGGTAACTCACACAACTAGACAAAAGTCACTCAGCTAAGACAGACAGTACTCAGAGCCACTGCACTGTACCAAAGCGACACACTGGTTTACTTTCCCAAAAGAAAAAATAGTATTCATGCTGAAAGGATGAAAAAATATTTAGTATAATGAAATGAGAATTAGTACTTTACTACTAGAAAGAAAAATAAGTTCTTCCCTTCTTTATTTTTATGGCCAGGTGCTGTGGCTCACGCCTATAATCCCAGAACCTTGGTAGCCTGATCCCTTGAACCCAGGAGTTTGAGACCAGCCTGGGCAACATAGGGAGACCTCATCTCTACCAAAATAATGTTTTAAAATACTAAACAGACTTAGTGATGCTCGTAGTCCCAGCTACTTGGGAGTCTGGTAGAACGACCACTTGGGCCCAGGAGGTTAAAGCTGCGATGAGCCCTGATTGCACCAGTGCACTTCAGCCTGGGCAACAGAGTGAGACTTTGTCTCAAAAAAAAAAAAAAAATTTAAAAGTTGTTTGACATCTGTTTCTGTCATTTGTTATTTTTTTTTTTTTTGTAAATCAGTGCTATTTTCAACAATTTATGTAATCTACTGATTTTTCATAGAGCTATAGGCTGATAGTTCAAGCAATGTTATTTGAAGTTTGTCAAAATCTTTTATTAGGATATATTTTAAGTGTCTAAGAGTTTCATCAGTTGTCTGTTTGGACTGGTTGAACATTTCTGTGATAAATACTCAAGCTTTGTCTGCAGCTTAAAAGATAATGCAGTATAAATGCACATCACATTTCTATCTGCTTTTTGAGAAATCTATATTATTGTAACTTAAAATGTGAACTATAACTTCACATGTAAGAATGCTTATAGTTGATTAATTGATGTTATAAGTATCAATTTAAGCAAAAACATTTTAATAAGTTGACCTCTGTTGAATTAAGTTCATGGTTTTATAATTTTTAATTGATTTTTGAAAATATTATAAACCTTTAAGCTTATTAAATAATAACTTATCTCTCATGGTGTGGGTATGTTTTGGGAGAAAATTTACGGTGTTGTTTTTTTCTGAAATCATTTATTCCCCCCTCTTTGTTTTTATTTTATTTGTTAGGATTTTGGCCCCAAACAGTAATTATCAAGATGTTGAGACCCTCTATAACTTCCTAATCAAGTATGAGGTATGGGAAATATTTTAAAGTATTTATCACATTTCCACTTTAAACAAGTTTTAATGTAAATAAAGTAGAAGTTCTGAAACATAATGGAATGCTATTTAATTGATATTTGCTTTAAATTCTTGAATGCCATAAAAGTTTGTCTGTGACATACTATTTTTTTCTCCCTTCTAAAAAACTGTATATTTAAGGCGTACAGCATGATGTTTTGATATGCTATACATAGTGAAATGGTTTCTATAGGTAAATTAACATATCCATTATCTTAGAGTTACCCTTTTTTGTGTGCATGACAAGAGACCTAAAATGTACTCTTTTAGTAAAAATTGTGAATATAATACAATCTTATTTGCTATAGTCCTCATGTTGTATGATCTTTAGGCTTGTTCATCCTACATATCTGCAACTTCCTATCCTGTGACCTATATCTATCCATTTCCTCCTCTCCTCTCTGCCAGTGACATATTCAATTTCTTCTTTTATTCCCTAAGTATAAATATAATAGAGTCCTAAGATGACACACTTTCTCCAGTGTGAAATTGTTTCTCATCAGGGGTGCTATTGGCAATTTGGACAGGTCAATTCTTCATTGTGTGGAACACTGCAGGATGTTGAACATCCCTATACCTCAGATATTAAATGCCTATAGCCATCTCAGTTGTTGTGACAACCAAAAGTATTTCATCTCCCCACCCAACTCACATACCCAGAATACCTCAGAAAGGAAGAACTCCTGGTTGAGAACCACTTACTACTGGAAAGGAAAGCTATAATTTAGTTTCCTCTATAGTGGCAGCACAAACCCTGAGGTTAGAACTGTAATGAGGCTTCAATGTATTTTGTAAATTAACCTACGTCTATTCCTCATCATTGCTGAACCGAAGAGGGTATTCTGTTGATTGTCAGTTTCTAGTTGCTTAGTGTTCTGTGCCCATGTTTCCTGTAATCTTTCTACTTTTCAATTTTATGTGTATATGTGTTTAATTTTTAAAACATTCTAAATGAAGGAATGTGGCATATATTCAGGTCTCACATTTCTTATGAAGTCAGACTCCTTTAAATATATTTCTTCACTTTTATTCCTGGTTAGCTCTTTATTTAACTTTCTGTGTGCTACATCTTCTGTTAAAAACCAGTGATTAAGAACACAGAATCTGAGGTCAAATTACCTGTGCTGAAATGTTGGTTCTTCTACTTATTAATTGTATGATCCAGGAAGAGTTATTTAATTTTCCTTGTCTCAATTTCTTCATCTGTAAAATGAGAGTAACCATAGTAGGTAAATTATTTGTATTCTGCAAAGATTAAATAATGTAATGTATGTAAAGTGCTCCAAACAGCTCCAGTCACAGAGTGAGTGTTTGATAAGTGTTGACTAGTTTTGGCCAGGCTCAGTGGCTCCTGCCTGTAATCCTAGCACTTTGGGAGGCCGAGGCCAGCGGATCATTTGAACCCGGGAGTTCAAAGCCAATCTGGGCAACACAGCGAGAGCCCATCTCTGCAAAAAAAAAAAAAAAAAAAAAAAAAGTGGTCCTAGCTCCTTGGAAGGCTGAAGTGAGATTATTTGACCCCGGGAGGTCAAGGCTGCAGTGAGCCATGCTCACACCATTGCACTCCAGCCTGGTTGACAGAGCAAGGCCCTGTCTCAAAAAAAAGGGGGAGGTGAATAGCTAACTAGTTTTATTTAAGCAATGAATGGTGTTTACATGCGCTTTTTAAGAGGCCACCTTAATTTGCTTGGGTGCTGTGGCTCATACCTATTAATCCCAGCACGTTGGAAAGCCAAGGCAGGTTGATCACTTGAAAGGTCAGGAGTTTGAGACCAGTCTGGCCAACATGGTGAAACCCTATCTCTACTAAAAGTATAAAAATTATCAGGGAGTGGTGGCACTGGCCTGCAATACCAGCTACTCAGAAGGCTGAGGCAGAAGAATTGCTTGAACCTGGAAGGCAGAGGTTGTAGTAAGCCAAGATTGTACCACTGCACTACAGCCTGGGTGACAAAGTGAGACTGTCTCAAAAAAATAAAAATAGGCTGGGCATGGTGGCTCATACCTGTAATCCCAGCAATTTGGAAGGCTGAGGCGGGTGGATCATGAGGTCAGGAGTTTGAGACCAGCCTGGCCAACATAGTGAAACCCCATCTCTCCTAAAAATACAAAAAAATAAGCCAGACATGGTAGCAGGTGCCTATAATCCCAGCTACTCGGGAGCCTGAGGCAGGAGAATCACTTGAACCTGGGAGGCAGAGGTTGCAGTAAACCAAGGTGGCACCACTGTACTCCAGCGTAGGCAACAGTGCGAGACTCCATTTCAATAAATAAATAAAAATAAAAGTCAGCCTTAAATCTTTATCAAGAGGGCTTTCTCTTTTGAGACAATTCATGTAATTATTTCATCTTACTTTCTGAATTTCAAATCAAAACATTAAGTCTAACAGAAATATATTTGTAGAACTGGGCATGGTGGCTGTAATCTCAGCAACTCAGGAGGCTGAGGTAGGAGGATCGCTTGAGGCCAGGTGTTCAAGGCTGTAGTGAGCCATGATCATGTCACTGCAATTAAAATTACTAATTTAAGCATGGAGATGATATTTAATAGTGTAATATAAAATGTCTTGATATGGGTAAGTAAAAATGCCTTCCTAGTCAAAATTAATGAATATGGTGAAACAAGATACTTTAGAACATCCTGAATCTGTGCTTCAGTTTTTCTTTATTGGTAAAGTGACTACCTACTTTGTAAATTATCTACTATAAGCTGGAATTATGTCACCTTTATACTCCCAGCTGTGTTCTTGGATAAATGTCTAAATGATTGCTTTTACAACTAAAGATAAATCTAGATACTTACAAAAAATTATATTGAAAGCTTAATATAAATTATTTTATATTCATATTATAACAGATTCAAAGTCAGTTCTTCAGCTGATTTTTCTCAACAATTGATAGAAAATGGATCCTTCCTTTCATCCTCTGATCAAATAGCTGCAGTGTGTTGACATTTGGTGGCCTTTGTTTTGATACATTGTAGGTACTGGAATGTGAGGCTACAGTAAACATATCAAAGGCCCTTAGGAGAAGGTAGAACATGTAAGGAAGGAAGAAGTGGACTGGTTGATAGTTTAAGTGTACATTTTAGAACATTTTTAGAAGATTCTTTTAATAAAAATTATGTTAAATTATATACCAATTTCATATAATCATTAAATATAATATCCAATATTATATAATTAAATAATACTAAATACATAAATACAAACTAATTTTAAGCAAAATATCCATATTATATTCATTTAAATATTTAAAAACTATATATATGTGTGTGTATATAAATATGTAATTTTTTTTGCCAGGCTGGAGTGCAGTGGCATGATCTCGGCTCTCTGCAACCTCCACCTCCTGGGTTCAAGTGATTCTCCAGCCTAGACTCCTGAGTAGCTGGGACTAAAGGTGCAGGCCACCACACCTGGCTAGTTTTTGTATTTTTTTTTTTTTTTTAGTAGAGACGGGTTTCACCATGTTGGCCAAGGATGGTCTTGATATCTTGACCTTATGATCCGCCCACCTTGGCCTCCCAAAATGCTGGATTACAGACATGAGCCACTGCGCCCGGCCAATTTTTCTTTTTTAAAATAGAGACAGGGTCTCACTATGTTGCTCAGGAGAGTCTTAAACTCCTGGGCTCAAATGATCCTCCCACCTTGACCTTCTAAAGTGCTGGGATTACAGGCATGAGCCATTGCACCTGGCCAAAAACTGTATTTTTAAACTTTCACTGAATGAAGTATTTTCTACAGAGACATGGTAAACTTCCTATGAAAACATTGAAGAAGGTCATGGAATTTTTGCCAGTAAGCAATACATTGAACTCTACAGAAGACATTTATGATATGAATCTTTAAATTAGTGGTAATTAAATCAGGGTGGTATCATTTTTCCCAACCAAAAAATGCATGCCAGCTAGTAACATAGAAACATTTTTTAAAGTAAATTGAATATAATTAGTCTTATTGTTTCCTTTTACTAATTCTAAATTTCTGAAAATTTAGGCAATGTGCTGTTTGTTATCTGATCAAAATAATTTTTTTCTGCAAGTTTTCAGGTTTTTCCTTGCATATAAATAGGTATATTGCCTAAATCAATAGTAAGCTTCAAGAAATAAGAGTCCTTCACTGTGTCTTCCACATGTGTGCCACAGCTAGTTTTTATATGATGAAATATATATTTTTTTGAGACAGAGTCTTGCTCTGTTGCCCAGGCTAGAGTGCAGTGGTGTGATCTTGGCTCACTACAGCCTCTGCCTTCTGGGTTCAAGCAATTCTCTGCCTTAGCCTCCAGAGTAGCTGGGATTACAGGCACCCACCACCACAGCCAGCCAATGTTTTTGTATTTTTAATAGAGATGGGGTTTCACCATCTTGGCCAGGCTGGCCATGAACTCCTAACCTTGTTATCTACCCACCTTGGCCTCCCAAAGTGCTGGGATTAGAGGCGTGAGCCACTGCACCCAGCTGTATGATGAAAGATATTTATATTTATGGTATTATAAATTATATCTCTGAATTATAATAGATATTTATTAACTTAAACATACTAGTTTAAACATGTAGACCTTGGTAATCTGAAACATACATTTCTTTAGAAAATATCTGTAAATAGAACTTTCCTAAACCAGATATAACTGTCTGCAGTTTATAACCTTATTATGTGTTTTTCTGTTCATTTGATCTCTACTATATCTAGGCCCATCTTACCTCTACTGGTTCTACTAACAGATTAAGTTATAACAGTGGGATTCACATTTTTGCACACAGTTCTATGTTAGCATTATGGTCATTGCACTCTTATTGCTACTGTATACTCCTTTTAATGTAATAACTAGAAATGTGAAAATTCCCTCTCAGAATATGGGCTACTCTAATTTTATTGTCATCACTCATTTTGTTTAATATATATTTTTAATAACTGTATCTGGGTTCTTTTCAGGTAAATAAAAATGTCAAATTTACTGCCCAGGAACTTTATGATTGTGTTTCTCAGAACGAGTATAGGTAAGTCATATCTGCATTAGACATAAACCGTTGTGACTAACTTTTCCATATACAGCAGCACTTGGTGGTGGTGGTGATGTGGTTTTTTTCATTGTCTTTTCACTACACTATTTTTTTTAACCTTACTAATATCAAATATTTCCTACATACAAAAGGGTGATGTGTGTGTGTTTATTGGCTGTAAAGTTTAAAGTGATTCCCAAATTTTTTGGCTTCAAGACTCTGTTACATTTTTTTAAATTATTGAAGATCCCAAAGAGATTTTATTTATGTGGGTCATTATCTGGCTATATTTGCTCTATTAAAACTTAGAACTGAGAATTTAAAAATGTTTATTAATTCATTTTAAAAACTACATATTAAGATAAATAACATTATTATGAATATATTAAAAGTGGCACTGTTGTACATTTTTGCAAATCTTTTAATGACTGGCTTAATAGAAGGCAGCAGGATTCTTATAACTGCTTTTCCATTCAATCTGTTGTGATAAGCACAGCCAAGTTGCTGGAAAACTATTGTTCACTTTTGCCAGAACAAGAGTACAAAAGACAAAGCAATGTTAGTCTTACTATGAAAGTATCTTTGACTTCTTTGACCTCACACACCCTCTGAAAGAGTCTTTAGATTCCCTGTGGTCCCCAGACCATGTCTTGAAGAACAAGTGATATAAAAAAAATCCATCTACCTACCATTCAACTAACAAACTTGAATTTTACCCATTTCTAGCTGTAACCTCCCTTCTCTTCTCTCTCTAGGGATTGTTCCTATATAGTTCTCATCTTTTCCTTTATGGTTTTACCTAGTATTATTTATAACAAAAATATGTTGATTTATTTTGCTGGTTTTTGAACTTAAATGTATCACACTATATACTTTTTTTCCAAAATAATTTGTTTTATAATGTTCATACATAACAAAAGGGCAAATATTATAAATCCAATTCTTTTTTTTAAATCTTCTTTTTTTTTTTTTTTTTTAAATGAGACAGGGTCTCACTATGTTGCCCATGGTGGTCTTGAACTCCTGGGCTCAAGCGATTCTCCTGCCCTGGCCTCCCAAAGTACAGGGATTACAGGCATGAACCATCACACCCAGATGTAAATCCAGTTCTTCTATACACAGGGAACAGTTGTGAAGCCTTTGCTATGGACTAAACGTGTACCCTCCAAACTCATACATTGAAACCTAATCCCCAATGTGATAGTATCAGAAGATGGGGCCTTTGGGAATTGGATTAATGCCTTTCTAAAAGAGACTTCAGAGCACTAGCTAATTCCTTCCCTTCTGCCATGTTAGAATACATAGAAGGCACTATCTATGAAGAAGAGGACCCTCACCAGGCACCAAATCTGCTGGTGCTTTGATCTTGAACTTCCCAGCCTCCAGATCTGTAAGAAATTTATAAGCTGCCCAGTCTTAAGATATTTTGTTATGGCAGCCTGAACAGTCTAACATATCCCACTAATTCTAGGCCCAGGCAAATTCATGAGGAGCTAAAACTGTTTAACTTCTTCACTGTTGCCTTCCAATACCCTCCACCACTACATACTCCATTTCAGCTTAACATTAGGATTCATCCATGTTGATACATGGGGCAATAGTTGGTTTTCAGTGAGTTCTTTTATAACACGACATGTGCATTTTGTAAATGTCACCACTGCATTGTACAGTCATGCAATAAGAAACACAAGGGATTAGGAGCACAACACTTAACCTCATTTGGAACACATTTTTAAAAAGATAGGAGCTTGATAAAAGTGGTGTCACAATTTTAGACATGTTACATGACTAAAAAATATGTTATAATAAATCTGGTTTTTTACCTTAAAAAAAGACCTGAAGTTTACTTACAGAGTAATCGTTGGAAGAGTTGCGGCTTGAGGGTTATCTGAAATTGGATGTAAAGTTGTAACACGAAGTGTGGGTATGTCACTCTTTTAAAACAGAGTACTTAATAACACATGGAGAACTTAGGTGGCTACGTTTTTGAGGTGTGTGCATGTGTGTGTTTTGTGTATTACTAAGTGGCTTAGTTCACCTAGTGCTTCTAACTGCCAAACTTGTATATCAGCAAGTGCAAAGTTTGGATTGTGCTACAGTTATTTCTTAATATATCAGTGGTGTTGAAACAAACTCACATATTCAAATGAACACTATAGCAAGGCTGACCGTATTTTCACTGCTGTGTGATATGGTTTAGATTTCACTAAACCACAGTTCCTTTGCTATTTATAAGTTAAATATGTACCTGTGTGACTGGCTGCAAAATATTATGAGCAGGCCTAGTAACAAAGTTAACAGCAAAACGCTTCTACTGTTAAAGCTCCAGACTGATAAATTTGTTTGAGGATATCAGATAGTAGGATTGATAATCATACACAAATGTTTCAACACAACTATGAAAGTTCACCAACTCATTAGATAAGTTTTTCAAAAAAACCTGAAGCCAGTTGGCATAAACAAATCTGTTGTAGTTGGAGGAGAAAATGATTTCTTATTCCAATCTTCAGATTATCAGTGAATCGGTTGTACTCATATATATAGATTTTTACAAATAATCCCATTAAAGGATTGTGTGAGATTTGTGTCAAAAGTACAACATGTTATACAACCTTAGCCATATTTTTGAGCGTAAAAATCTTATTGTAGGTAACGTGGAGGCCATAATCTCTGGAAGCATGATCCTAGTTGATGTTTAGAATTATTTTGATTTTAGCTTACTTTTGGAGTAGTTGGGAGGATTTTTATTGGGGGGAGGTTCAAGAGTCAGGTCAAATGTTCATATTTAAAGTAGTTATACCTGTCTTTTTTTCTTTGTTTTCTTTCCATTTACTATGTCAGGGATTTAAACTGTGAAAGTTAATCAGTAAACCCTCTTTTATACCCAGAAGGATGATTTTAAAGATAAACCAAATGTATTTAATATCTTGAATGCATTGAAAAATGGTGATTACTGCTCAGCAAGCTTTCAGTTAATAGCATTTAGATCTGTTGGGTTTCTTGTGAAATTATTTGCCAATATTTAGAGTATCTTCCATATGTATCTCTGGTGTGCCCCACAACTTAAAATTTTCAATTAAGCTGCCAAAAGTGGTTTTTGTTTGTTTGTTTGTTTGTTTGTTTTTTGTTTTCACTGGTTCATACTAGATAACGGGGCCAATTGTGGCAGATGGAAGGTGGCACCATTTTCCTATGACTCAGAGGTGAAAACAGAAGAATGATTTAACTTGCATGTAGATGGCTCCCTTTGGGAATGTGAAGGACAGTTACTTAATGCTTAAGACAATTATTTAAATTGTCTAAATTTGATAATCTTTGTATCAATTTTTTTTTTTAAAAAAGCATTAGTTGTAAATGAGGAAACTGTTGGTGTGCCACACCATATTCATTGCAACAGGGAGATGTGAAATAATGAGAAATTTATTTGTGCCCTGATATGGTTAGGTTTTGTGTCCCCACCCAGATCTCATTTTGAATTATAATCCCCTTAATCCCTATGTGTGAAGGGAGAGACCAGGTGAAGGTAATTGAATCATGATAGCAGTTTCCCCTATGCTGTTCTGGTGATAGTCATGGGTTCTCATGAGATCGGATGGTTTTATAAGATGCTCTTCCCACTTCACTCAGCACTTCGCACTTCTTGCTGCCTTGCGAGAAAGGTGCTTTGCTTTCTCTTTGCCTTCTGCCATGATTGTAAGTTTCCTGAGGCCTCCTCAGCCATGCTGAACTGTGAGTCAGTTAAACCTCTTTCCTTTATAAAGTACCTAGTCTTGGGCAGTTCCTTATAGCAGTATGAAAATGGACATGACAGTCGCTGACTCCAGTTCCTGAGACAGAGGTCCTAAAACCTTTATAGTTAAGATTGGGAGAATCTTTTGTTCTAATCTTTGGTCGTTAACCTGAGTTGCTGACATGGAGCTCTCTTGGAATTTGCTAGGTGATAAGAGCATCTTTTGCTCCAATGAGGCAACTCTTGGTGGGCTCCTAGATGGGGACTGGTCACCAGACGGACCAAACCATGATTAGATGCTTAATGGATAAGGGACTGTTCTTGTATCTATACTGTAGCTTCAGCTGTTATGACATGAGGATATAATAGTCAGCTCAGGCTTCAGATTGTGTGAGAAAAATTAAGAGAAGTCAACATAACATTTTTGGTACTCTTCAGTCTTTACTGTAAAACCAGGAGTTGAATTTCCCCCCACCTTAAAGATTCTTGGGGTCTATTTCTGATAAGATACAAAACTGCTGAATGGAGTGCATGAATCCCACCATTCTCTGCCTTTTAATACTTTGAGTTCTGACCCTTCTGAACTCTGTTGAGAAAACCACACACATTTTGGATCTACTTGTGTAGTTCTGGCATTCTTAGGACTTGGGATCCAGCTCTATATATTGTTTACCTTCAAAGACAATTAAATGGTTTGGTTAAAAAAAAAAATCCCTGAACTACCAGGGTCAGAAAGTTTCCAGGTTACTGGAGCCATGGAGTTGTTTTGGGGGTGGCTCACACAGAGAAGGCATGGAAGCTCCAGCCCCTTCCAACATATACTTGGTAGTATCAATTATTTTCTAAAAATGAGTAAAACATAAATATTTCCCTGAGTTCTGTGAGCTGTCCTAGCAAACTAAACCTGAGAAGGAAGTTGTTATGGGAACTCTCCTGATTTATAAGCCAGTTGGTCAGAAGTATAGGTGACAAACTGTTACTTGTAGTTGTTGCTCTTGTTGTCTGAAGTGCGGGACAGTCTTGTTTGAGCCCTCAACCTGTGTGAGTTGACTCTAACTCCAGATAGTGTCAGAATTCAATTGAGTTATAGTATACCCACGTGGTGTTCACTGGACAATTGCTTGCTATGTAGAGAAAACCCCACATACATCTGGGGTCAGAATTGTTGAGCGTATGAGAGTATAGTAGGAAAAACCACAACCTTCAGGTCAACCAACTGGCTATGAATTGGAGATTACCATGACTCCCTCTTCAGGTTCAATTAATTTGCTAGAGTGGCTCACAGCACTCAGGGAAAGATTTTACTTACATTTACCATTTATTATGTAGGATAAAGTAGAGGATACAAATGAACAGGCAAATGAAGAAGAGATACATGAAGTGAGGTTCAGGAAGGTCCCAAACATAGGAGCCTCTGTCCCCATGGAGTTGGGTGTGCCACCCTCCTTGCATATGAATGTAATTAAGTACCTCAAGAGCATAAATACAACTGTTTGATGGGTTCTGATAAAGCAAGGAATTAAGGTTTTAGATTAAAGTCACTTTGACGAAAAGCGAATTCCGTAAGACACAGAACCTTGGTGCTTATAATTCAACTGGTGTTTTGTCTTCTCCAGTTTTTAGACTCGTGGAAGTAGCTTTTGCTCTTGACAGTGGAGTGCGTGAGCACTGCTTACCCTGAGCAGATGAAGAGTTTGCTCCAAATCCAAGATGGTAAATTAAGGAGATTATCAAACATTACCAAACAAATCTCTTGTGTGTTATCTTCCATCTTTATGAGAAATTAGTTAGGTGCAGCATTTAATTAACTTTTTTTTTTGTCTTGTAAGTTCTTGAAAAAGTGTTTTGATATGTTTGTTAGACAGTTTCTAAGGTGTTTTTTTTTTTTTTTTTTTTTTTTTTTTTTTTTTTTTTTTTTTTTTTTTTTTTTTTTTCCCTATATGAGATATAGACTAGTTTGTGACATTGGCCTCAAAGTACCTGAGGGTATGACATGGATACCAAACCAAACTGTTTTTCTTACTCTGAAACTCATCACAACACATTTCTGACACCAAGCAGTCAGATGCACCCCATCTCCAATGTATAACATGTAGCCTTGTATATCTCTTTTTTCACTTAGAATAATGTTTTTGAGGCTCATCCACATTGTAGCATATATCAATATTTATTTCTTTTTGTGGCTGAATAAGATTCCATCACTCACACACAAACATACACATTACATTTTGTGTATTCATTCATCCGTTGATGGACATTTGGGTTCTTTCCATTTTTTGACTGTTGTAAATAGTGTTGCTCTTTGTGTATAAATATTTGAATTCTTTTTTTTTTTTTTTTGGGACAGAGTTTTATTCATGTTGCCCAAGCTGGAGTGCAATGGTGTGATCTCGGCTTACTGCAACCTCTGCCTCCTAGATTCAAGCAATTCTCCTGCCTCAGCCTCCCGAGTAACTGGGATTACAGGCAATGTGCCACCACACCCAGCTAATTTTGTATTTTTAGTAGAGATGGGGTTTTTCCATGTTGGTCAGGCTGGTCTCAAACTCCTGACCTCAGGTGATCTGCCTGCCTTGGCCTCCCAAAGTGCTGGGATTATAGGCGCCCAGCCAAATATTTGAATTCTTACAGTTATTTTCCATTTTGGGTGCATATACCTAAGAGTAGCATTCCTGGGTGAGATTCTAATTCTTAGAAGCTACCCTATTTTACATTTCCATTAACAATATACAACAGTTCCAATTTCTCTTCATCTTGGACAACACTTGTTGTTTTCCTTTTTTTGGTTTTGGTTATTGCCATACTGATGAGTATGAAATTGTATCTCATTGTGATTTCAATTTGTATTTCTCTAATATTAATTAGGAAAGATGTTGAACTTCTTTTCATGTGCTGTTTGGCCATTTGTATGTCTTCTTTAGAGAAATGTTTATTCAAGCCCTTTGTTCATTTTTAGTGGATTGGTTTTCTTTCTGTAATAACAGAAATTCTTTATGAGGAATTTGGCTCCAGGCCAAAATCCTTTCTATGTATGATGTTTTAGCCCACTATAGACAATTAGAAGGCTTTCTCTGACAAATTCAGTAGGGGAAGCTGCTTTCCTCATACCTAAGGAAATGTTGACCTGAAAGGAAGAGTTGAGGCACAAATTGTAGAGTTTACTTGAGCCAGAAGTGAGGACAGCTGCCCCTGACGTGTTAAAGTTGCCTTGGGAAGTGCACCCTCAGCCCTTGTTAAAAGCAAATTTTTAAAGTCAAAGAGAACAAGGAGTGGGCTGATACAAAGCTGTTTGACAGGAATTCTCAATAGATGACAGAAATAACATTGTTCAGTGATTGGCTATACATTGTTGAATTAGAGGGTATGAGTTAGGGTGTCCAGCATATGGCAGCTATAGCTTCTTGTCAGCCTAGAGCCCACATAGCAAGTGGCTTCAAGTGATAATTATTTAGCCCAAGGGGGAGTGATGTGACTGCTGTTTCATTCCAGTGCCTCTCTGGACCGGATAGTTTAAACGGGCTTGCATTCCTCAGATAAGTTTCTTTTTTTTTTTTTCCCCATGCCAGTATATGCTGTTTTCTGGAAGTAGTTGCTGGCAGTGACTCAGACTCCCTGCAGCTATACTCACACACAGCTTAGTTCCTAGCTCAGGTGACTCCATTTGGAGGACTTCTTATGGGGAAATGGGGGAGTTGGCTGAGATACTTCCCAGGTACCTCCACTGAGGCTTCCTTTTGCAGGCTTTGACTAAGGGATTTCTGTCTTCTTTGACTCAATGTTTTTCTACTTCTAGCCCTTCCTTCTCTTCCTCCCCATGGGCCTCTGGGTTCATGAAGATACAGAGGGGCAGCAGCCTTCTTCAGGGATTCTCAGCAGTGAGACAATGTGTGCCCCACCCCCACAGCCCTCTGTGCATATTTATCTGATCCTTTCCTGGGGAAAAAATTATACACTGGAAAACTGGCACCGCTCATTTTGCCCCTTGCTTATATTGTGGCAAGAAGTGAATAAAGACTTGATTGTTACTTTTAGTTTGGCTTGTCCTTATTAACTACATCAACACCTGGCAGCTCAACATGTTATATATTCTGGATATTAGACCCTTATCAGATATTTAATTTGCACATATTTTCTCCCAGTCTGTAAGTTATCTTCACTTTTTGGTAGTATCCTTTGGTGTACGAAAGTTTTTAATTTTGATTTTTTATGTATTATTATTTTTTGCATTGTGCATGCTTTTAAGACTACCTAAAAATCTATTGCCAAACCTGAGATTATAAAGGTTTATCCCAGTGTTTTCTTCTAACATTTTTATAGTTTTAGGTCTAAGAGTTAGGCCTTTGATCCACTTTGACTTAATTTTTGTATACAATGTAAGGTAGGGGATCCAGTTTCATTCATGCATTCATCCATCCATATATATGCATGTGGATATCAAGTTGTCCTAGTACCATTATTGTTGAAGAGACCCATCTTTCTCCATTGAATGGTCTTAGCATCCTTGATGAAAATCAGTTGACCATATATGGGAGGGTTTATCTCTGAACTTTCGGTGCTGATCCATTGGATGTCTGTCCATCTGCTCATATCAAACTGTTTGGCTAACATTTGCTTTGTAGTGAGTTTTTGAAATTGACAAGTATAAGTCCTCTAACATTTTCCTTTTTCAAGATTTTGCTATGTGGGATGCCTTACAATTCTATCTGAATTTTAGGATCTGCTTTTCTGTTTCTATAAAAAAAGGTTGTTGGGATTTTGATAGAAATTGCATTGACACTGTAGGTCACTTTGGGGAGTATTACCATCTTACTAAATATTACAGTCTATTAACATAGGCTGCCTTTTCTCTTATTTAGATATTCTTTAGTTTCTTTCAGCAGCATTTTTTGTTTGTTTATAGTGTACAAGTTTTATACTTCTTAATTAAATTGATTTTCTGATTATTTTGTTATTTTTGATGCTTACATAAGTGAAATTGTTTTATTTCCTTTTCTGATGGTTCATTGCTAATGTATAGAAATACAGTTGATTTTTTGTGTTGCTCTCTTACTTTGCAACTCTGCTGAATTAGTTTATTAGATCTAACAGTTATTTTGTGACTTCTTTAGGATCTACAAATAGAAATTATTCTGTTTCTTTGTTTCCAATTTGGATCTCTTTTATTTATTTTTCTTGTATAATTGCTCTGGCTAGAACTTCTAGTACAATGTTGAATAGTAGTGACAGAAGCCTCCTTGTCTTGTTCTTGATCTGAGGAGGAAAACATTCATTCTTTTACCATTGATGTTAGCTATTCTGCTTTTTGTATTTATATTTTATGTATTACATTCTATTCCAGTTTTCTTTTATTTGAGATACACATTGTAAATGTATGGAAAAATTCAGAGTTATAAAACAAGTATCCATTATAGACCTCATTCTTGGATTTTGGAGAAATTGCATCAAACACTGGAATTAGATCATGTAAATTCACTAATACCATGCCATTTTGACCAAATTGGTCATGGAGGATGAATCACAAAACCATGTGGAATTATTTTTAAATTGATTTAATAAAATTTCCAGTTATTTTAACCTGAGATTTGGTCAAAGCAAATTTGATTCCATTAATAGGAAAATCCAGAGAAATAGTGGCTGTTGTTTTGCAGAATCTCATGTATTGCAGAACTAGAAGCAACCTCCAGTTTTGAACTCTGTTCTCAAAAGGATCAGGAATCGGAATCAAAAAAACAAATAGGGACATAAGATATTTGTACTATCAGAGGAAAAAGGGAAAGATACTTTCTTGTTTTGTTTTAATTTAGGCAGACTCAGATCAAATGGATGGTTTTTATAGGCCCAATATAAAGGAAGAACTATCTAGCAATGAACTGCCTCTCTCAGTAGTGAATGTCCTATCACCAGGAGGGAAAAGCTGAGGTGAGATGACTCACTGGAGATGCTGCAGAATGACAAGCAGTGGTGTCAGGGTGCCCCCACAGCTAATATCCTGTCATTCTACAGATTAACCATGAGGAAAAGAAACCTAAGAATGCTTATTGTCATGATCAAATAAAAAGTGTAGGCCAAGCAGAGACTATGAAAAACAGCCAATACTTTTCTCAGCCAGTGATGACAGAACTTGCTACAGGAAGTAAAATCTGTAGGTAATAATCCATTGTCAGAACATAGACTCACATGAATTAAGAAACCAAATGCCACTAGGAGGAAAAGAGAAGATAAAGCTCACTTTTTAATTACAAGGGGTGAGGGGAAGAAAAAGATAAGATAAAGAAATAGATTCAAAAGTCTAGTTACTGAAAAATTTTTTTTTCACGTGTGGAATAAAGGACAGGAATGGGGGCTACCATTTTAGTTTATTTTGTTTTTAAATTTATAGAAAACATTTATCTGCTGTTTTGAATCTCTTAAGTGTGTTTCAAAATTATTTTTTGAGTAGTTGTGAAGAATTGGATGTACCATAGCACGAATTTTAAGCTTTAAATATAGAAAATGAGATTAGGGTTACACAAAGCCAAAAGTCAGATTTAAAATTTTGTTTCAGAGAGCGGGTCATACTGTGTTGCCTAGGCTGCTCTCAAACTCCTGGCCTTAAATGATCCTCCTGCCTCAGCCTTCTGAGTTGCTGATTACAGGTGTGGGCCACCCAAAAGTCAGATTTTAATCAGTCTCAGAGAAACCACACAATGTCAGGAAGTGAGATTATTCCAAATATGGTACATTTGCTTTATTATTTACTTTGGTGTTGTCAGTACTCCTCCTTGTCCTGTGTCCTGAGTTCTGATCTTCCCCTGAATTATTCTTCCTTTGTACCTTCCATCAAGGGATCTGTCATGTGGGAGGGGCAGTGGGAGAGGTAGCTTGTAGTTCTTCCCAGCACCATGAATATGGCAGAGCTATCTCAGAAGCCAACGAGGTAATGACAATCTAACTGTTATAATACAAATGACTGCCAATTTTGAATACCTAACATGCCAGATGCTATACTAGATGTTGGGTGCTCTTTGTGAACTTAAGTAGACCATCTCTCAGTAGATTAAAATTTATGAGATTGAATTCTTTGACACTAGGTAATAAATTGATTTGAATTCTAGATGCTAGACAATGGATTGGTGTCCTACAGTTTGGGATCCCACAATTTGTAGACCCATGTCAGCTTTTGAGAGCCTGGCTGCCTTTGCCTTAAGTAAAATTGTGAAGTAGATACGGCACTTATTAGGCATTACTTTCTGCTTCCCCACCCTTGGTTTAGAGATACTGACATTCATTTGGTAACTGCTAGGTAACTTGTCTCAGCAGTCTTTTCTAAGAATTGAAACTCTGTCAACTTCCTTACGCCTTTCAATTAAACTGTTCCTTTCAGGAGGTACATCCTCTTGATATCCTCCAGTCCACCTGTTCTTTAACTCTCAAGCCAAATAAGAGAAAAATAAAAATTCTTAATACAATGGACTAACACTGGGATTTGAAAGATATTATTTGATATTTGAGGTGAAATACTGTCAGTTATGATTTATTAGCACAAACAGAACAACATAGGAAGATAAAAGCACTTAGTTGCACAAATTCTTATATAGCCAACATGAAAACGACCTTGACGTGATTCCTAGAATTCAGGAGTGAGGGCTTCCGTGGTGGACCTGCTGCCAACAGGCAAAGCTGGATACTTAAGCATAACCTTTCATATAATGGGCTGGGTTGAACAATCTAGTTCTACCTTACTCTCTGAAGGACCTCTCATAGCAGGAAATGGGTATAGGTTAAGAGGTTTTAATCCAAGGAATAAGCTGCACAGTTGAAATAGAATTATCTATATATCCAAAGGAAATGAAATCAGTGTGTCAAAGAGATATCTGCACTCCCATGTTCATTGCAGCACTATTCACAATAACCAAGATATGGAATCAACCTAAATGTCCATCAGTCAGCAAATGGATAAAGAGAATGTGGGTTGTATACACAGTGGAATACTATTCACTCTTAAAAGAAGGAAATCCTGTCGCCTGGAACAACATGGATGAACCTGAAAGACATCATTTTAAGTTAAATAAACCAGGCACAGAAAGACACATCCCCACATGTTCTCACTGATATGTGGAATCTAAAAGAGTATGAGTAGAGAATAAAATAGTGGTTACTAGGGGCTAGGAGGATAGGGGACTTTGGGGAGATGGTGGTGAAAGGACACTAAATTTTAGTTAGATAGGAGAAATAAGTTCAGAGATCTGTTGTACAACATGGCAACTTTAGTTAATGACAATGTATTGTATTTTGAAAGTCACTAAGAAAGTAGAGTTTGGCTACGTGCACTGGCTCATGCCTGTTATCCTAACATTTTTGAAGGCCAATGTGGGAGAATTGCTTGAGCACAGGAATTAGACCAGGCAGGGCAACATAGTAAGATCCTGTCTCTACCAAAAAAAAGAAGAAAAAAAAAAGGTGTGGTGGTGTATACCAGTGGGCCCAGCTACTTGGGAGGCTAAGGTTAGAGGATCACTTGACCCTAGGAGGCTGAGGCTATGGTGAGCTGTGATTGCACTACTGTACTCTAGCCTGGGCAACAGCATCTTTAAAAAATAATAATTAAAGCTGGACGTGGTGTCTTATACCTGTAATCCTAGCACTTTGGGAGGCCGTGGTGGGAGGATCACTTGAACCCAGGAGTTCGAGACCAGCCTGGGCAAGATGTTGAGACTCCATCTCTAAAAAAAAATTTTTTTTAAATATTAATTTAAAAAATGTAGATTTTACATGTCCTCACCACAAAAATAAGTGTGTGGAATAATGCATATGTTATTTAGCTTGATTGAGCCATTCCACAATATATATCATGGTTCAGAATATGTTATACATAAGTAATCTATATATTTTGTCAATTAAAAATGTAAAATAAAATGAAAAAGAATTTTCATTTCTCTGACTAGCTGTCTTGCAGTGATTTAACATTTCTTTTTCTCCTAGGGAAAAGTTAACCATTGGATGCCGCCAGCTGGTTGAGATGCAATATACCATGCAGCAGTGCAATGCATCTATTTATATGGAAGCCAAAAACCGGGGATGGTGTGAAGACATGCTTAACTATAGGATATAAGTACTGATTCATAACTTTAAAGGACTTGTATTTGCCCTTAAGAATAACAGAGTACCTTTCAATCTGGTCACCCCTTTAGCCCAATCTCGAGAATTTTAAGATGTTTTGTGGGTAACCAAAAGGTGATTGCCTATTGCTGACAATCTCATTGAAGCTCTAAAAGGCCTAATGGGTCCATTATGAAATAAATGCATGGACTCTGTTTTTCTGGAGTTCACAATGCTTCCCTACCTCTACTCTTGATAGTGAGCCAGTATCTCTAAGGAAAGGAGAGCCATATTTTCAGTCATCCTAGGGCAGGAGCCACTGTGGATCTGAGGAAGACCCAGGGTACAGTGTTAGCATTTCTCCCAACCCTAGGTATGAGCATGTGACCAGAGATACCGCCAAACCCTAAGAAATCATTAGGACATGGTGATCATGCTCACCATATTCCACAAATGAAATCTTACTGTGGGCTGTTTCTGTGATCAAACTGTCATCCATGTTGAGCTGGTGAAAATAATACCCTCCTTCACCTCACTCAAAGTAATGAAAGTAGAAATTTGACTTAAGCTCCTACTTCCTTATACAGCCTCTTTCCTTCTGTGGACTTGTCCCTTTTCAGTGCATTTCTAACGGGGAAGAGCAGGGAGACCCCTTTGCTCAGTTTCTCCTTAAATGTGAAGCATAATGGATTTATATAACAGAATTCAGTGGCAGTAACTGATGTTTGCCCCTAGCTAAAACCAACTGTTTAGTTGACTTTTTAGTTATACGGTAAGTTGGAAATCCTTGTTTACTGGAATATATTATGCTTTTGTTAACACATTAGATTAAATCCAATTTGGTATTCTATTATAAATGTTTATTTTTAAAGACAATAAATAACTTATTTTTGTTAAGATTTGGCTTTTAATTTTACTTCCAAATTGTTTCTGATATGTATATAAGGCATGATTATAAAAGTGACTCTCTCCAATAAAAAAGTGTTCAGGATATTCACTAGTTGGTGTAGGACCTGTTAAGCTTTGGGTTTGCCAGATTAGGAAACCACACCACCAGCTGCACAGATGGGGCTCAAAGTGCCCTCAGAGATAGGAGCTTCCGGGCGAATGGAACAGCTTTAAGAGGGCATCGCTGCCTCTTTCCTTTTCTTTCCTGAGAAGCCAAATGTACATTCATCTGTCACCTGCCCACCCCAACGAAAAGAACTTTTTTCAGATCTTTATCCCTCAAATTCTAGTTGTTGTTGGGTTTTTGTTTTTCCCTGCTCTAGTTTGTTACCTCCTTTTTTTTTGTTATCACTTTAATGTGGGTTAATCCTTTTCATAAAATTTCCGTTCAGTCCTATCACATATTTACCCTTATGTGTATCTCAGTCTTTATTTGAAAACTTTTTCAATGTTACTGAGATGCGAAGAGGTACTTTTTTAGCTTTCTAGTCTTTTTTATTTAAAAACATTGTTTTAAAATTTTGTTTTAGCCCTTTATTTCTTCTATTTGGAATGGTAGGGCTTGCTTTGTTTTTTTTTTCCCTCTCCCTTTTTTGTTGCTTTTTGTGTATGTGATCTTAAACTTTATTACTTTTCTATTTGTTGTCCTAATCATGTAAAGCAGGGGTTGGGATTCCTTTACATTAGTGTTTTGCAACTTACTTTTTTTTTTTTTTCCATTTTTGAGATGGAGCCTCGCTCTGTCACCCAGGCTGGAGTGCAGTGGCACAGTCTCAGCTCACTGCCACCTCCACCTCCTGGGTTCAAGCGATTCTCTTGCCTCAGCCTCCTGAGCAGCTGGGACCACGGGCACATGCCACCACACCTGGCTAATTTTTTATTTTTAGTAGAGACAGGGTTTCACCACATTAGCCAGGATGGTCTCAGTCTCCTGATCTTGTGATTCACCCATCTTGGCCTCCCAAAGTGCCAAAGTGCTGGGATTGCTGGAATTACAGGCATGAACCATTTTTTTTTTTTTTTTTTTGAGGTGGAGTCTCACTCTCTCACCAAGGCTGGAACGTAGTGGCTCGATCTCAGCCCGCTGCAACCTCCACCTCTTGGGTTCAAGTGATTCTTCTACTTCAGCTTCCCTAGTAGGTGGGATTACAGGTGTGCACCACTACAACTGGCTAATTGTTTTTTGTATTTTTAGTAGACATGGGCTCTCACTGTGTTGGCCAAGCTGCTCTCAAACTCCTGACCTCAAATGATCCATCTGCCTTGGCCTCCCAAAGTGCTGGGATTACAGGCGGGAGCCACCACACCTGGCCTTTGCAACTTACTTTTACAAGAAATAGTTCATTTCTTCCCTGGGAAGACCAGGGAACATCCCCTGGTTTGGAGAGTCTCCAGCCCTCTTCATATTCTGGTCCAAGGAAAAGCCGGCTAAAGAATTGAGGTCTGATTTTGGTGAGGTGGCTCACGCCTGTAATCCCAGCACTTTGGGAGGCAGAGGTGGGCGGATCACCTGAGCTCAGGAGTTCAAGACCAGCCTGGCCAACGTAATGAAACCCCATCTCTACTAAAACCACAAAAAATTAGCTGGGTGTGGTGGGGGGGCACCTGTAATCCCAACTATTAGGGAGGCTGAGGCAGGAGAATCACTAGAACCTGTGAGGCGGAGGTTGCAGTGAGCCGAGATCATGCCATTGCACTCCAGCCTGGGCAGAAGAGCGAAACTTCATCTCAAAAAAAAAAAAAAAAAGGTCTGTTGTGTTCCCACAGGGTCCTCTTGTTAAAACTTGCAATGGTCAATTGTGACTGCACAGATTAGAACTTCACAGATGGGCTAATCCCACTTTCGCATTGTGGATCTTTGACCATCACATGAAAGCTCAGGTGACACAAGACAGATCTGAAGCTCTATTTCCTTGATACTTTAAACATCATTTTAAGGGAGAACAAAAGTCCTTCCATTGTCAATCCAAGTTTATTTAGACGACGTCTTGGTCAGCTTTCAGAGCCTAGGTTGCCTTGTTCGTATTTTTGACTTTTTGCTTCCTTAGCTAATTATGATGGGTTGGGATGAATTTACCTCTTTCCTCAAAGGGTGGTAACTGCATCCAAATCTCTCAAGATGTGATGCTACCCATGGTCCGTTTCTGACTTTGAGATTGGACAGGCCAGTTGCACTATTTATTGGTTATCTTGCTAATAAAACCTACTCCAGTGAATAGAACCGAGCTCCATGAAGGCAGGAACTACACTGTGTCCAGTGTCTCATATTGTGGTCAGTTAATATTTTTGACAAATCAGAAAAAAGCAGGCTCACCTACTTTAGGAAAAATACTTTACCTTTGTCTACTAAAGTTTGACTTGAAAGCTTTTAAAGTTTGTCGGGTCTGTCAGGTGGAAAGCCACTCAGTAAAGTCAAACAGGTAACACCTCTCTTAGATCTTGGAATAGGCCCCACAGAAATGGATTCTTCTGCAGCCAGAATACCTCAAGGTGTTGGCTTTCCTGAGGGTTTTAGTATTATATATGCTTGTATTTTAAAATATCCATCTCTATATTCATGGAATTCTTTAATATCTTTGGCTGTTGTTAAAAGCAAGAATTGGCCACCTTGGGGGTTTGTAGACTAGTTTTGGCCCGTGACAGGAGTCCTTTTCACTTCTAATCTAGCTTGGTTTATGAACTAGGTGTGGTTTGTCTCAAATTGATTCTTGATGTTGAAAACATTGAGGACAGATTCTTGAGCAGAATAAGCAGTTATAAACCTGGAAGGTGAGGTGGTTGACACCTGAATCTGAGCTACTAGCTTGGTTCAGTCTTCTTAAAGCACAAACCATTTTCAACATCCTGTTCTTCATGACTTCTAATTTTCTTGTCTTTGCAACTCCGTTGTAGACTAATGGTGGTGGGCTAGACTACAGTAGCTCATACAGACCCCTACAAGGTCAGTGGAAATGGTTTCCTGATGCAATTTCTAATGAGGTAAATATGGACATGTTCTAGCCGTTCTCAGTTTGATATTTTAAAGGTTTGGTACCACTTTGGTTAAGCTAGAAAAACAAAACTTTTCCTTCGTAAGAGTAGAGCTCTGTCAAACACATGTAATCATGAGCACAGTCACACTATTAAAGTCACACCACCTCTAAAAATCCCCTCATTTCTCTTTGTAGTTAACTCCCATCCCCATCTCAGAAGGCCATTGATGTGTTTGCCATCCCTGTAGTTTTACCTATTCCTGAATGCTATATAAAAGGAAACTGTGTTTTAAGAGACAGGGTCTTGCTATGTTGCACAAGGTCAAGTGCAGTGGCTGTTCAGACATGATGACAGCACACTACAGCCTTGAACTCCTGGACTCAGGCAGTCCTCCTACCTCAGACCCCTGAGTAGCTGGGACTACAAGTGCATACCACCATGCCCACCTAAATGGAGGCTTTTGAGTCTGGCTTTTCTTTTAGCATGATGCTTGAGATTTATCCATATTGTTTATCAGTAGTTCATTCTTTTATTCCCAATAAGTATTGCATTGCCATGGATGTACAGATTTATTCATTCACCAGGTGGAAGGCTACATTGAATTCCGTTTTTGGTGATTATGAATAAAGCTGCTATATTCACATACAAGTATGTGTGAATATTTTCCTTCACTTGGGTAAATACCTATGAATGAGATTACTTTATCACAGCTTATTAGAAAATTTATAGTTTTTTAAACTGCCTGTGCACCTTTGCAGTTCCTCCAGCAGTGTATGAGAGTTCAAGCTGCTCTGTAATCTAAGCAGAATTTGGCATATTTAGTTCCAATACGTATATGTCCTTTTGCTTTTAATTTACATTTTCCCAATGATTTATGATAGTATCTTTCTATGTTCTTACTGGTATGCACTTCTTTTGCAGTGTCTTCAAATATTTTACCCACTTAAAAATTGTTTTTACAGATGTAACTCATCTTATTACCTTGCTGGACATTTTAGTTCATGTCAGAAGTTTCATTACTCCAAGTTAGATGTTTCTGTGTGCCTTTTTTCTGGCTAAAATTATGTTACTCCCTTTGGTCATCCTGAGCAAATATGTGGCGTCTATTCAGATATATGTCTCTGTTAAAGGCATTACACACAGATCCTGCGTAATGACTGAGCTTTGCTTTGTTCAATCCCCAATAAGGTGTGGAGCTATTAATAGTAAAGTTCAGTATTTTATTGGCCAAGATTATTGGTGCCTGTAGGTTGAAGAACCCATGACATTCACATGTTCCTGTTTATAAATTCTGCTTGTTGTTCAAAGTGTCATTAATACTTTTGAAAACCTTCCAGTTTTATTATGAAGGATATCTGCAATTCATACCAATTGTTTTTTAACCTAGAGACACTTATTTAACTTAATGAAACTGCAGCTCAGCCTTACCAAAGATTTAAGGATTCATGTATCAGTGTTTTTCTTTCTCCCTTATACCTAATTAACCTTGTATCTTATGTCTCATTTGCTGACTCTTCAGATCTTTTTTTGGAACAAAAGGCAGGCTGCATGCAAATTACGACAGCAACTGAGTTTTCCATGGATCATATTCACCCTTTCTGAAGGCAACTTGCAGTTACAGAAATGTCCTATTGGGGCTCCTCCTTTGCCTACTTCAATTTTAAGAATTCTGAGGTCAGGAGAGGTAATAAGTTACACAAGTATGTACCTTGTAGATATGGATCAACAGTAACAAATGGCCATCGAGCTCCCCCGCCCCCACTTTATGGAAACTTCTCATGTTCATGAAGACTGGCTGTAACAGCTTCTTAAAACAACATACTTTATGGCCACCAAACTACCTCTTTGGCACCCAAGGTAATGCAGGAAAACTTTGACCCAAAGTATTCCCGTATATTATTTGCAGTAAGCATGTCATTTATGAAATGAGAGGTGATCTCAAGGATTTCAGTGCTGAATCCTCAACTAAAATTTTATTTCCTTGTGCTGAATAGAACACACACAGATCCATATTAAAAACAGTCATCATATTAGGCAAATTCAAATCTGTCAATGTAGTTTTAGTCCAGAACCAAACCAGTCATAGTAATTACAGAGTTACCAAGCAAACTAATTTCTTTTCCTGGTGGTTCTTTGTGTAACAGATAAGAGAAATAAAGTAGCAGAGTATCAGTGAACATTTGGAGAAGATACTTAATTATATCCTTCCTAACCCAAGTTAGCCACTGAATAGTCATCTCATCCCACATGGCCCATTAGGTTCCGGTGTGCTTCATCTTCTGTGGGAAAAAAACCTCACATAATTCCTTATTTCAGATGTATGATGCCAAGTGAGTTATTGCCCACAAATTTCTTAAGCTCATTGCTGGAAAAAACATTTCTCAAAACTTTTAGTAATGAATGTGTGCACAAGCAGCAATTGGATATTAATCCCATGGTGAAGGATTTCCTACAAAGTACCCTTACTGTGTTTGTTTGCATCAGCAGCAAGCATTAGGACACGCTATTTTGGCACCATAAGTTAGGTGTGTAGCACTACATATTAGACACAAAATCATCCCAACCAATATTTATCCATATGAACAGATAAACTGAACAAAAACATAGTTCTGATAAAGCCTGCATTCACAACCTAATGTAGTTTAAAGGAATTTTTTTCACAATTGAGGGATGCTATTTAGGTTGTTTTGTTAATAATAAAAACAGGAATTATATAGAAGATAAAACACCATTTTTTTACTGCTATATAAAACATACCCTCAATAAGTCAAAATATTTAAAACCAGTGTTTCAAAAACCAAAAATCACAGCCATGTTACTGTTCAGCAACTCCATTCAAATAAACGTTAGTACTGCATTCTCGAAGGAAGAAAACTGCAGCCGAGGCAAAAGCTCTGAAGTTTGCACTCTGGGAGTTTAAAAGACAGACCGTACTCTGCAAACTTTAAGACTGCCACTCTGCTTCAGTAACTCCAGCCTGCCAAATTTTACTTCAATAGGTAAAGCACTCTGCTGAGAATATAAAAAGTTATAAAAGGCAATCATAAAAGATTAAATATTGGTAGGCATGTCAGCTTCCTTTTAATAAAAACAAAAATAGTCAATGTCATCTATTTAAATAAGTATCTTTCGTTATAGAGTGTTCCAGTTATTGAAAAAGGGCCCTTAAAAAACCCAACTGTCTACATCTTTAAGCCCTACCCCTTACCCCATAATACACATTTGAGGGAAGGGTCATTTAATGTGCAAATTAGCAAAACGAATATGGAGGAGAGGGGACTTCTTGAAATGATGTGCCCAATCAATTCTTGGTTTATTCTTTTCCAAAAAGTAAAATAACCAAAGTCTTAAAAATACACAAAACAGACCCTTCATCTTTGCATTCCTTTCCAAATAAACACAAAAAGTATGTACAGCATGTTTAATAATATGCAATATGCAAAAGCTTTGTGTTGCTGTTAGCAACATCTATACCCACCCACCCTCCTTATTCACAAATGTACCTCTACTAAACACAATTACATCACTAAGCCTGTTAGTTTGAGAGGGTCTTAAATTTGTTAAAACTGGAAAATCTTTGTATAGGGGCTCCATTCATTTGACTCAAGGTTATAGACTTCCACCGTATTCAGAAATTCATTGCCATCGAATCCTCCCACTGCATAAATGGTGTTCCCTACAGTTGCAATCCCAGCATTGCTCCTAGGTGAAGTCATATTTGCCATCATCTTCCATTCATTTCTAGTTGGATCATACATTTCCACACAACTGATGGCATGAGAACCATCAAAGCCACCACATACAAACAGTTTGCCTAAAAGAGAAATGAGATGGGGTAAATCCAGAGACTAAAGTGTAATATGGTAAAACTCCCCTAAATCCATCTTTTGCTTAAAAATCGGTGTTTTTTTAAAAATAGAAATGCCTATTCAGTCAAAAAGAACTTATTAAATGCCTATTAATATGGCAAATACTCTCTAAGAGCTGGGAATCAAATCAATAAAAAACCATTCCCAAATGGAACTTAGGCAACTTAAAAGGGGGAGGGAGAGTAAACACTAACAGCATCTAAATTAAATATAATTTTCACAACAGCTCTGTGGTTGTTACTGTTATTTCAGAGAAGAAGAAAAGAAGCAGAAGCTGGACAATTACCTACAGATGCAGCTCCTAAGTAACAAACCAGAATAGTACTGTGCACTGAACTTTGTATCAGCCCAATGTACAGAATTAAGACTCAAAAGAGATTATAGGAAAGCAGAAAAATATTTTAGAGCTTTCCAACTGTATAAAATGATTTGGGGGTCAGGTGCAGTGGCTCATGCCTAAAATCCCAATACTATGGGAGCCCAAGGTGGGAGGATCGCTTGAGCCCTGGGATTTGTGACCAGCCTGGGCAACACAGTGAGACCATGTCTCATTAAAAAAATAAAATGATTGTGGTATAGAAATTTCTTCTGGAAATGGAGTTATGAGTACTTTCAAATAGATAAAATGTTAGCAATAAATATTCTGCAGCTTAGAAAAAAATTATTACTGATTTGCAAATTCATTATTTTTTCATTTGACTATCACTTAACCAACTTGCATTCCATGTATCTGTAAAGCACACTGACAAGGCTCCGGGCCAGTAGGCTAACTGCTAGTGTATCTACACTTAAGCTTTCACCAATTGAGCCATAAGCCTACTAAGATCCAGCCTGGTGCCAAAAACAATGCTAACTTTTAAATTATGATTATATAATTAGACATTAAATAAAAGTCAATAAAATGGATGTGGAAAGAAAGCTGTGTCTACATTTAAAAAGTTTAATGCTTTTGGAAACTTGTTAAAATAGTCTAAAGGTTGTTATTTCCAATTAGGGTATGGGGTAGAAAATTGGAAAAGATTAGGGATTTCCATTTACTTTGTTTTGCAGATCAGATTCTTGAAATTCTGGCTCTAAAGAAGGGGAAACTCAAAATCCAAGATGATGCATTATGGATATGGTTTATGGAAGAAAATGACTTAGAAATTCCCTCAATGCACCCATCAAAAGAATGGTGAATTAATTTATATATATCAAGTATTAGAAGTCTTTGATTAGAAAATATATTTCTAAAGGACAAATCACCTCAATCTTCATTGCATCAAAACAGATGACGGATTCTGAATTCTTAACTATACAACTATAGTTATCATTGACCTTTCCTGTCAGAATTTTAGAACAGTCTTGCCACTATCTGTTCTTCACCTCTCCAAATACCAACACTCACCATTAAGAACAGCCACTCCAGCTCCTCGCCTAGCCACATTCATGGGCGCCATTAAAGTCCAGGTGTTATTTTCAGGATTGTAACGTTCTACTGTGTTCAGACAATTCCAAGATTCTGCACCTCCGATTATGTACAAATAACCACCAAGCTCACAGACTGCAGACTGGTGTCTCCCTACAAAAAAAAGTCAAGATTATTGCTACATCTCCCAGACTTTAACTGTGTAGTATACATACTGTTAATTTGAAGATCTTTAAAAAAATAAACTTTAAGGAAAAAAAATCAACTTACGAATGTTAAGAGGAGCACAGCTTGTCCACAACTTTGTTACAGGATCAAATACATCACAGTTTTTCAGTCCTTTTTGACCATATGGATCAGAGCCACCAACGATGTATAATTTTCCATTCAGAGCACACACTCCTATGTAAGTATAAAATAAAGTTACATATTGATAATTATCACATTAGAATACTGGATATCTCAGGAGAAAATTATTACCTGCATTACAACGGTTAGTTCTCAATTCTGGAACACGAATCCAGTCATCTACGTTAGAATCATACATCTCTCCACAACTCAGGTCATCTGAGTGGCCATTTGATCCACCTACCACATACAGTTGGCCCTATGCCAAAAGGGAGAGATGAGAATTTCTGACATCCTAAAGTTATGGGAAAAAAGCTAAAATAGGGGTTGCTCCTGCAAAAGAATGGGCTTACCATGAGTACAGCCATTTGAAATCGGGCTCTTGGTGTTCTCATGGGAGCAAGAAAGGACCAATGATCTGTATGCGGATCATAGCATTCGACTGTTCGAAGACATTCCTCTCTGTTATAGCCACCTGGTAAAAAATAAAACCATGAAGATTTATGTTTAAAATATTAAACTGGACCAGGGTTTCTAGTACTGTAAGTTTAAGAAATCTGCACAATGAGAAAAAGTATTAAAACTTTTTAAGGATGCCTTAGTTGATCTTTTAAGTGCTTGTAATAGCTAAAAAACAGCATTATCAGTGTATAAATTGCTTAGTCTTGGCTTGAAAATTAGAAAATCAGCCATATCATAATTTTTAAAAAAATTGAAGGTTAGGCATATTCAATACTATTGTTATTTCTCTTAGTGGATTGATGTAAAAGATGGCATATTAAACCCTCCCTTTGCAAGTTTGTATGTCATAAAAATGCCCATCTACATGCTTAGCCAGTTGAATGCTTCTGTTACATCACTCATACTTCTGTTCTTACCTGCAGCTATGAGTTTGCCATTCATCTCTGCTGTTCCCAGCCCAGATCGTGCGTAGTGCATAGGAGACATGGGTTTTTCTATTAGCTCATCTTGTTGCATCTCAAAGCTTAAACTCTTACTTAGTTTTGGAGTACTTGTTGGTGAGCTCTGTGGGCTGTTTCTCCCGTGAAGAAAAATGACACAGAATATACCATCCAGCACAGCCAGGCACAAGTAAGTGTTATCTGTAAGCACAAGAGTTCCATGTTTAAGATGTAATTATTACTTTTGCTTGGTGTATATGATCCTGAATTGGACTCCATATTCTCCATATTCAGACTGGAACAGCCTGCTATCGTTTTCCAAATTTAGTTGCTTCCAAGTTTTTTCCTCGAGTAGTCAATTTAAAAGGTGTTCAACTGGCAACACTCATTCTTAAAAATAGATAAGCTGAAAACAGTCTGGCAAGTGTAATATACTTACTTGAAGTCTTTTCCGAAGCAACGATTTTCCACTCATGCTTAGGGCTTTGTACTGTAGCATTTGGAGAAGGGAGACATCCAGTTGAACTGCTACTTATCTGCTTATGGACATTCTCACGTGGTGCCTTTTTCTGCAAAATCAAAAGGTAGCTACAGAAACCTAGCCAAAGACCACATCTGATGTACCTTTGTTCCTGAGCTATTCCACAACACTGAGTATCCTTCACCTATATATGAATAGCACACTAACTTTAATTCAAGCCAACACTTTGAAAATGACACAAATTACTGGCATACTTCCATCTCCACTTAATGATGAGACAACTACACCTACACAATTAGCCTAGGTAAGAAAAAGCTCAGTTTAAACCATTTGAGAAACATGTTGCAAATCAAGACCTCAAGAGAAGAAAGAAAAAAAAGCCTGTAATTGATATAAGCTCACAGATTTTTATATTAAGTGTAGGATCTTCTAAAAGAATGCTTTAAATTTAAAATAGAATGAATTAACAGAGAATACATTTAACCCACGGTCTTCATGAAATTGTCAAACCTAACTAAATTACGTGTACAGGTATCCTTCATACAATGTCAGCAAAACGTAAGCAGACAAATTCATCCAGTTTCTCTGAAAGTACTTTACAGGAAAAGAGTGGCAATTACAAGAAACACTTAAAGAATATTTCTTCAGGGTTACCTTATAGGTATTATAGAATGGTTTTCTAGACAAAATTACATCAAAACACAATAGTAATCAGAAATGAAACATTACTAAAAAACAACCAAATATTCACAAAAGTAGAATATACAGGAACACTAAAGGGGGAGAAATGAACAAAGCTGCCAATTTCAAAATGATTATAAGAGAACTACATACGTGTTCTCATGTACGAGTTTTCCTTGATGGCTTCCAATGACTTTAGCTCTTGCCACTTCCAAAGGATATGATTAAACGGAATTGGAAGATTAAAGACTACTCTGAGAGGAACTGCCAAATGAACAGGAAGCACCCTTCAGCACCTGGCCCAGTGTGCTAATCCCACTTGGTCAAGATGGTCAGACCACATGGATAGGTAAGATTTCTAATGGAAATTTCTGTTGCTAGTGGAAGCACAAAGCCATATAACAATAGAGAAAAAGATTTTGGTAGCTACTTGGAGCAATTAAGAAAACTATCAAAAGTTAGGCCTGAGCCATTCAACTAGTGTGGTTACAACATACATAGGCCATTTTGAGAAAAGGCAGGAATGTATCATTATCAGTGGTTATCATTAAATTCCACTTAGATGTTTATTATGTATCTAGGTATTACTAGGTACTTTATTTACATCATCTCTTTTAGTCCAGTGAGGGTTATATTATCTACCCATTTTATAGATAAAAATATGGAAACTCAAGAAGATATGCATTGCCCAAGGCAATACAGCTAAAATAAAGATTAGGAGTTATAAAACCCACCCTTTTTATACTATGACAAACTGTCATAGTATAAAACAGATTTACATTATGACAGACTGTTTTCCAGTTTTTCACCATTACTAAAGTTGTGAATGCATCTGTTCATATCACTTTTATACTATGAATATTAAGAGTAAAAAATAAGGTTAGAGTTATCTAACCTTATTATTCTTAATTACAAGGTACATAAAACCCCATCCCAATCTATGGGAAGAAGGGGTCCAGATATCACAAATGGATGATGTTTACATTGAGGCTGTATTGGGGTAAGAAAACTGTTCTATATACAAACTATAAGAGGAAATGACTGTGAAAGATAAAGTCCCTATAGCAATGAAGATAACAGGCCTAATATAGAAATGCTGTTTAAATCCTTTATATGTAAAGGATACATCCCTAAACCTTATTTTACATGACCTCCCAGAGGATCTGACGTGTCCGGTTTAGTCCTCCTTCAAACTTTCTTTTCCTACCTTAGGTAGCTTTTACAACACGATTAGATTCTTATTGTCCTCTAACTTTTCTATTGCTTCTTCTCAACCTTTTTTCTATTCCTGAAGTCTAACGTGTCTCTCTCATCCTTTTCACTTCATGCTCTCTATTCATGGCACTACATTCTAATAAGTCACACATGTCAGAATCCCACTCATTCTCAAATTCTTCCTTTTCCCTAATCTCCCTAAACAATCACTAAGGCCTGCTAAGACAACCTTTCTAAATACAGATGTCTATTTATAGACGTAAATAGAAAATCCATCCTTTCTCCTTCATACTACTAGATTAAGCCTTCATTTTTTAAAAATCTTAACTACTACTGGCAATAGTCTATAAACTGGGCTCACAGACTTTTATTGATCTTCTGTGCCTGGTTATAAAAATAGGAAGGGTCCCAGGTAACAATTTTAGAAATTAAAAATCCAAAAATCAATTGGGATATCCCAGTCCAGAGATGGCTACCTAATAGACTGTTCCCCAGTTTTTCACTATTACTAAAGTTGCGAATGCACAACTTCCATATCACTGTAGTCTTACCTAAGGCTTCCCACTGCCTATAGGACAAAGTATAAGCCCCAATCAAGGAGCATTTAACTACTTTCCCAGTTTTATGACCCACAATTCCAAGAGTATCATTCTTGCACAGATACTCTTTGGTTCTATCTAACATCTCTCCCTTTATCTGCTATGCAGACTCCTCTAAATCCTAAGACTGCTCAAAAGTTACCTCTTGTGTGAAATATCCCTGGCATCTCTCCTGTCTCATTATGTCCTCCCCTTTAGGCCTTTTGTAGCTACCTCTCATAAGGCTTATCTTTTGGCCCACACTTAGAAGGTCCTACAAGCAGAAACTGTTTTGTGTTGCCATACTGAACATTATGGTCTACCACTTATTTGGCACTCAACTTCTGCATGTTGAAAAGGTACTTTTAAAATGTTAACTCAAAATGTTTAGAGTTAAGGGGAAAAATATCCTCAATATTCAAAATCTACAGACATAAGTTCTCAACTAATTCACATTCCAAAACTCTTAGAAAATAAAGATATTCAGCTACTATTGCCACAGGACACCAGAGAGAGCTAACACCTGATAATGTAACCATGTAGGCTACTACTGAATCTACCACTTACCCTCTGACTTTTAAAGGAAAGCATTCCTTAGTCTGGGTAGAGTTGACTACTTAATAGCTTGTCCCTCACAAACATAATGTTGAACTAAAGGTCAGATAAAAAGAATACCTACTATATGACCATTTATATAAATTTTTCAAGCATAGCCAAAGTAATGTAATGTGTCAGAAGGTAAGATAATGGTTTCCTTTGGGAGCACTATAGGGAAAAGGTTGGGAAAAGGCCGAAGAAAGTCTGCCAGGATGTTAGAAACTTTCTCTTCTTGACTTGGGTAGTGTCTACACTGATAGGTTCACTATGTGGCAGTTATGACTTGTGTACTTTTCTGTATTTGTCCATAAACTGAAAACATTTATACCTGAGAAGTTTTCTATTAATTGTTGGTAATGTGTCTGAATAGTTATGTGTTTACTCACAGGGGAAAAATGAAATTGGATTTTATAAAAGGCAAAGTAACTCAATCAGCACAGTGGAACTCTACTATATTTTAATTCATTTTGCTTAAGAAACATCTAGATCAGGTTGTAACATATGGTCAACCACTTTTAAATTTATTACATTGTATAGTTAATCTTAACTATACCATTTGTAATTTCCAGTAAGACAGTTCAGTAGTTAACATCCAAAAAATTTCTTTCATAGCCATCAACAATTTAAGTCCCCCTGCCCCTTTAAAAAAAAAACAAAAAACTGAGTTTATCAGTCATACCTGCCACAAACAACTACTTTTCATAATCTTCCCAAATAATTTCTAAAATTGTTTCATCTTATCGGCCTTTACTATTTGTAATTCCTGCTTTATGAGAAAAAAAGTTTCAATAGGGTTTCCTAATTTGTTAATATCTTTTCATGTGGGAAAAATACTAACTCTAAGATATGCTTGTTTTCTCCCGAAAATTTTTTTGTCCAGTTATACCAATGAAATTGGTCCACTTTCCTTTATTAAAGGAAAATTTATGCTATAAAATTCTCTAGTCAAATTTTAACCTGAGGTTACCTCAGACTGTGCAATGTGTACCTGCACAAACTGAATGTGGTCATCATCACTGCCAAACACCTCAGCCTGTCCATCTAGTAGGTTCCCATCAAGCAGCTTGTGATCAGCTGAGTAGTACAAGGTTTGAACCTGCAAAACAGCAACAGAACACCCATGTGGCTACGGTCACCATGGCTACTCCACTAGTATGCAGATCACACAAACGCCTCAAGGTAACCTCCAGTGTGCTTCTTGAGCTTCTTGACATATTACTCTGGCAGGATCCGGAGGTAAAGAAAAATACATGTCATGGTAGTAAAAATTTTAAAAAAACAAAAACAAAAAACCAAAATCAAATACAAAATCTTCCAGTACTGGCTGAAGAGTCGTTGGCTTGATTGGCTTGAAAGAAATCTTCATTTTTTTCATAGCTTCTATTATATAACAGTAAGAAAAAAAGCACTAATACAGTATATACTCTTAAAGAATATACATATTTACAATAAAACACTGAATATAGTTTACACCTTTGCAGATAAGTGGTCTGGTTTGCATAAACATATTTCCTTCCTGTAAGCAATGTCAAGAAAAACAAAGAAACAAATGCAAAAATTCAAGCAAGCTGTAGAATTATCTTCCTTGACAGATGCCAATATATAGCTAATGCATCTGACTTTCAAGTGGGAATCATAGAATTTAAAGATAATCTGTTAGCCCTTTTAGAACATAACGATGACATATTTCTACAGGCCTAACAGATTTGATAAGACCTCATAAAGGAACTCTGAAAAGGTTTAAGTGGAGAGAGAAACTCAAGGTTACTCCACTGCTCCACCTGCGTGATTTCAATTCCCACTGTTTCTCCATCAATTTTGTTTATCTTATGTATTATTTTTTTTAAAGTAGCCCAAGTTAAGTGACTGACTATATGTATGCACAACACGATTGAAAAACACACAGCTTTAAAGACAAGAATCCTGTAAAGGAGTAAACACCATTAAATCATCATCGTTCTCTGCCCACAGCGGATTTTTCTTAGGAGAACTGGGGCAGGACTGCTGCTTCTTTACGTGTCAATACACTTGAGGTTTCTTCTTGTTTCTTCAGTCTTGGGTATCCTAGTTTTGTTAATAAACCTATGGGGAGATAAATCAATGGGGAGGAACAACCATTAGAAGCTTTTACCTACTTGTCAAATTTAAAGCAAAAACCTGTGAAGAAAAATTAAGAATCTACAGAAAATTTCAGTACCACTTCCCATTTCTAAAGCAAATTACATGCTACTTTAAAGAAAGTTAACAGCACATAATAAGCAAAGAAATAAAAAAAGAAAAGCAGAAGACCAAACTGAACAGTTCATTCAGCTCACCTGGACACCCCCCCTGTTTCTCAGCTTAGGGGTACCTATAGCAAAATTTAAATTCTTTAGGGTCATGGTTATAAAATAAAAGTGAAAGGGAATCCTTCATGTTATAGCAAAATAATTTTTAAAAATGGTTGAATCCCATTTACTTTAAAACTAACCTCTTCCATCAGCTCTTCCAGACTGTCTCCATTCTCCCAGATGCTACGCTGCACCCAGTTGATTACCTTTGTATACAATTTGCCATTGCTGGGCAAGCAAACATTATCTTCAAGCATTACCTCCAACTAGAATTGGGAAAGACAATGACACATGGATCAGTGTTAGGCTTCTAGTTCTCCCCTTAATTCTCCATTTCATGATAAAGTTGTCGTAGATGCACAATTCATTCCATACATTTACTCTAATTTGTAAGGAACCAGTAATCAAAAACAAAGAAAGTAAACAAACTGGTAGATAGAAACCCATTACACTGCTAAATAACAATATAATTTCAGTGTATTATTTCATAATCATTACTCACTTGATGAAACATAGACAAAGATTCCATGCCTGGAATCAGATAGTATACATCTGTTTATAGACTTTACTCACCTTTAACCTTGGAAGCTTAAGAAATTCCTCTTCTCCTGAAATTTGTAACAAATGCTCCTGAATATAAGCATCAACCTTATTCAACAAACGGGAGTCTCCCATACAACTTGCAAAATTTCGGTAAGAGATGCAGCTGGTAACATCCATTCTAGATAGTAAATAATCACCACAAACCTTGGAAAAGAAATATATGAGTGCCAACACTTACATATTTTTTATTCAACAAATATATAATGTTCAATGTGTAAGCACTACGTGAAGATACAAAGATAAATCAAAAACTACTGTCTTAACAGATGTAATAGTGGTATTAACATGTATACAAATGACAAACATCAAATTATGCCATACAGACATGTAAGTTTTAGTTTAAGGAGAGATGCAACAAATTGAAATGCTATGTAGGTTCACATAAGTATTTTCAAGTAGAATAATTTGATAAGGCTTCATGAGAGGCAATATCTGCACTGAGCTCTACAGGAGAGATGATGTTGAATGCAGACAGAAGTAGAGAAGATGCTGCAAACAATTTAATTTGGTTGGAGAAAAGGTAACTAGGAAATAGTTTTGGAAAAACAGCAGCTATATTAGGGAGAATCTAGAATACTAAATTCACGGATAGGTGCTATAAATTAAGGAAGGATTTCTGAGCAAAGGAGTGGCATTAGAAGAAGGGCTAGCAAATCAAACTTTTTCTTGAAGGGCCAGGTAATAAAAGCACTTTAAGCTTGTAGGCCATACTGTTTGTCACAACTGCTCAATTCTGTCACTGTAGCTGGAAAGTAGCCATAGACCATATGTAAATGAACACACATGGCTGCGTTCCAAAAAAACTTTATGAAAATAGGCAGCTGGCCTGCGGTCCTTAAGTTTACTGACCTCCATGCATTAGAGTATTAAATGCCTTTTTTCCAGTGAATAGAAGGAATACTTTTAGAGAGCAAAAGAAGCTTAGAAAACAGAATTCAGGACATAAGTTATGTGATTAACTCTTAAGAAAAACATTAATTTTAATTCATGCTATCAGAGGCTGAACAAGAGAAGACTGCTAGGAGAGTTAAGACTTTAGCCCAAATTATCTGAGAAGTGTGATCCTGCTACATTATTATAGCCAAACAGTTAAAATAACATTGACTCCTCTAAGGGAAAAAAGGGACATTATCAAGTCCTTGAGACTAACAAGATGTTTTATGACAAATTCAGCATCCCGATATCACAAAATTAGACTCTGTAAGTGATTTTATTTACTTCTGATACTCTACCTGCTTTACCCGATCCATCTTCAGCTTTTTTGCTGCAGAATAAACATCCTTTACCAATTCCTTATCTGCTTTCAACCTATTAAAAAAAAAAAGTTACTTATGATAACAAAGCCATAAAACACAGATACTTAATTTAAATGTATGTAGCATGACTTGAAATTTCCTGAAGATATTCCTTAATTATATGGTTTACTTTAAAAGTACTTACTGAGCAGTGTAGGCATAATTCAGCAAGACTTCAACAGCTTCTGGATTGAGATCATCAAATTTCACATGAGAAATTCCATGAGGATCGCTATCACTATTAAAGATTTCAAATAAATAGGGACTGCAGCAAGCTAGCACTGCTCTGTGTGCTAACATTTCATGGCCACAGACCTGAAATTTTGAAGAATCATAATTAGAAGTATTGTGGATTATGTACTTCTCTAGCTAATTACTACACTGGATTCCTTTATCTTACATTTCTTAGTAGTCTTTTAAAAAATCATTTCATTAAATGCCTATGAAAAAGAAAATAAGCAAATCTAACAACTTATAGCTTTTAGTAATAACAAATTCTATAAATTTTGAATTAAGTTGTAAATACCTGAAGTCGAACATCACAGAACTGGCCACTCTTCCTCAGGGCATTTAATTTGGCAACAGAAGACTCAATAAAATTTTCATCCTCAAACATCAAATATCCATTGGGAATCATTTTTCCTTATAAATTTGTCTAAATGACAGAAAGAAAGCTGAGTTATTTTACTTGCAAATGATGGTTTTAAAAATATAATGCTAAAGAGTAATACAGCCTCTTTATTCTCAAATTCCATCCTATAAACAACATATAAAAATTTCATCACGCAAAAACTTAACTGAAACAATGTGATTAACTCTTAATTAGTGCTATCAGAGGCTGACAAAAACACCCTACCAGAGAAGATTGCTGAAATAGTAAGACTTTAGCCCAAATTTTCTGTCTTTAGCCCAACACCCATGCTAAATGTCCAAGTCTGTGTTCCCCAATACTTTGGTCATAAGACTTTTAAAGGATTCAAACAGTAGCAGGTATGTCAACAATTTGTCCAGGTTCCCATGTCTATTAAGCAAATTCATTCAAGGGAAGGAAATGAAACTCCATCCTGCCCAAACCCGTGTAACAAGTAACCTAAAAGCCTAAAAGGGTGAAACAGAAAATTTGAGTACATATAGGTTTCCTTGGATTTGGGCTCCTGTCATTCCTTATAGTTTTCAAAATTATATATAATCAAGATTTATATGTAGAAGATTGCCTAGTTTCTTCCTTCCTTGCCTAAAACACAAACTTTAAAAGTCTGATTAGTCTTTTCATGGTATCCTCAAAATGATTTTTATAAATGTTTTGAAGTATACATAGTGATTAATAAAAGATGAATTTATATTCTGTTCCCTTTCGTTCATATATTCTAAATCATTTATCAGATTATATAAATGGAAACTTAAATTTTTTTTTGTATTTAACCATTATTTATAAACAACTGACTAATGACTACACAAAATGCATAATTAAAAAAACAGTAATAGGCCGGGCACGGTCTCACACCTGTAATACCAGCACTTTGGGAGGCTGAGACAAGTGGATCATTTGAGGTCAGGAGTTTGAGACCAGCCTGGCCAATATGGTGAAACCCTCTCTCTACTAAAAATGCAAATTTTTAGCCAGGTGAGATGGCAGGCACCTATAATCCCAGCTCCTCACAGGGGTTGAGGCAGGAGAATCACTTGAACCGGGGGGCAAAGGTTTCAGTGAGCCAAGATGGTGTCACCACACTCCAGCCTGGGCAATAGAGTGACTCCATCTCAAAAGCTAAACTAAACTAAAATACAGTAATAGGGAGTCCAAGGCAAGAAGATTGTCTTGGGCCCAGGAGTTTGAGACCAGTCTGGGAAACAGAGTGAAATCCTGTCTCTACAAAAAATTTAAAAATTAGCCAGTCGTGGTGGTGGCGCACACCTGTAGTCCCAGTTACTAGGTAGGCTGAGGCAGGAGAATCACTTGAGCCCAGGAGTTCCAGGCTGCAATAAGCTATGATCCCACCACTGTACTCCAGCCTGGGCAACACAGTGAGCCCCCATCTCTTTAAAAAAAAAAGGCAATAGGAGGTAACTGATTTACTTAAAGTAAAAGAAAAATATGAAAATGTTTTTTATACTAAAATGATTACTAACTTCTCTGCCTTTTTAAATCATATGTAAATGATTACTGACTTCTCTGCCTTTAAAAAAGTATGAAAGGTTTACTGTACTCAACATCTTCTTCAGAAAAACAATGTGTCTTAATACTGGACTAAGCAGAGAACATTCACTTACCTACTCTGTTGGTGGCAAATGGATTTCTGGGAACTCTTAAATAGTCCAAGGACAAAGGAGTGTTAAAAGGCGTACTTCGTCAGGGTATGAAGACAGGCGGTTGAAGTAAGGCAGACGTGTCTTAAGCTCTAATGGTGATTCCAAAAACTATCAGGCTTGAAAATGATGTAATCAAGTCCTTAAAAGCTATAGACATGAATTTCTTCTGTGACAATGGTGCATCATAATCTATAACAATGATAAATTTAAGTTAGGTAGTCAGAATGATCAAAGACTGTTATTGATCCAGGTAGAGCAGACCATGTAAAAAGTCCTGATCTTCAAGAAATTTGAGATAAATGGCAAAAATATTCCCATTACATAAAAAAAGAACACAAATTCAATTACACATAAACATTTTTCATTTAACCTGCAACAACCCAAGTGATCTTAAAAAAAAAAAAGGTCCTTTCCCCAGGGGCAGGGGCTAATGGCGTATGTTTATGAGAGGTATTAAAAAAAGCACAGGAATTACAGAACAAATGTCAATACTGGTAACTGTTAACTCTGATATTCTTTGCAACTAATTTCCAACTAATATGCAAACATATGATATGTTTTGAGCCAGCAAGCAACCTTGGGCATTATTCTATTATACTATGCCACAAACTGTTCCTCAAAACGAACTCTGCACTTCCCAGACTGCTAACTTTGTTCTTCTCTCTACCTGGAAAGCCCTTAACCCAACCTCTGCCAGAGGAACTCTTCCAGCCACACAGAGCCTCTGCCAAATGCTCCCAGTTGGGAAAAGCAGTTTCTCCTCATCCTCCACATGTAGAACCCTTTCTGAGAGGTATTTATGATCTTCCAGCTGATCTACATCATGCTGTATTTAGATGTACTTGTTTATACTCCTTCACTCACAGGCAAAGCTTCAGTCTTGTTCATCTTTTGTATCCATCCCATCTCCTCTCTACCAGGACTAGCCTAAAAACTTGAACATAAAGATGAGTAATTTGTTGGAATAAACTAAACAGAAGGGAAAATACTGATGCCTATACTTCGTATGATCATTTTTCTCATATACAGGAATACATTACCAATGGAATAATTCTGGTTCAAACCTAATCTTCAAGGTAATCAGTCCTCCTACCTATTCTACCTCCCTCATTTTCACGTCATCAATTCCTCATGTCAAATTCGGATGGTACTTATTTTTTCATTACCTGAACTGCTACTACACCACTGTTAAGTCTAGAAACGAGAACAAAGTAATAACTTACCTGAAATATGTGCAAATATATTTATTTTTATGGATATCTTAAGATCATCTTCCTTATACATCTATAAAACAATTCTAAATCTAACAATTACGTCAAAGTGAATAATCACTTACCACAGGACTCCACTGCAGGCTGGACCAGTTCTAATTCAACAAACGTACTATGTTTAGTTCAACATGTGTCCTAACACGTTTCTCTATTAACAGGTTTCATTTCAAGGAAACTCAAGAATGCCAGTTCAGGTTGGGATTGTTGTGAATGCTTACCCCTCTATCAAAACTGTATCACAGTTAGGTAATATTGATTTCCTCTGCTCTACCTTTTATCTAGGTTAATTTGGCTTTTCTCTAAGAAACTAGTTCTAATAAATGTTTTCCAAATATACACAATTCTTTGTATACAGAGAGAACACACTATCCCAAAGAAACCTTATAACATTTTCAGCCAAGGCCTGTAGCTCAAACTAAGAAAATCTTCATATATATGATACATACTGGCACAGTCAACTCACAGGCATAGCTGGCAACTCCTAACTTCAGTTTCATAAACTGCTCTTAAAAATAAGACTTAAGAGGAAGGAGCCCCCATGCAAATTGTTATATTAAAATGCAACCTCTGAAAAGCCAAAAACATAATGTGGAGATTTTGTACTATTTTAAACTTTGACCAGTTTTATTCATTTTTTTACTTATAAACTTGCCTTGATCTAACCAAAAATAACAATGGTATCCATTTATTATATTTGATAAATTGAATGTTCTACCTAAAACTTATTTTGGAAAAAAATGGTTAAAATCACTGCAGTTCTTGGAGAAAACACTGGAGAATTTTTGGAGCAATTTGCATCAGACAAATTTGTACAATATTATTAGGGGTTTTGCAATAAAATGAATCCTATTACATTTAGTACTTGATTTTTAATTTTTTAACTCTATTCCATGACAGATTATTAGTATTTGATTTTTAGTTCTGCAAGGTCATAATATGCACCTCATCTCTTTAATATCTACTGATCAGAGTACAAAGCTACTTGATTTTAAAAAGCCAACCCAAATCCGGATGACATATTTAAGTTAATGTAAACTTATTTTATTCAATTATTGTCCTCATAACTATATTCCTACTTCCCGCCCACCTCAAGTTTGGAGGGGATCAGATCAATCCCTGACTATAAAACCATGTTTTTGAAAGTTCGCATTTACTTTAAGTGAGCTAGGGCAAATGAAGAGTTTTAAACTACTCCCCAAATTGATGGGAGATCTTATTTGGTCTATAAAACTTAAGTACAGTAACTAGTGGAATTTAAAAAATGGGGAAATTTTTTTCTATGAATATCCAAACCGAAAGTCCAAACATCCCAGAGTCATACAAGAGTATAAAACATAGAATTGTTTGGTATTTAAAATACACTTTCAACTAAATCTACACCTAGGTCACTATTCATACACTTTTAAAATTAAAACTGGGGTCAAATACAACATATTCAGATAAATTCAGCATACTTTAGTTCCTTACGATAGCCAGTGCAAGAGATACTAATGACTCATAAATGAGTAATTAAACTTCTTTAATAACACCCAGAAGTTCACAGCTTAAGTGAAATACAATTCGACAGGTCTTATCAAAGAGTTATTAAAAAGGTAGTCACAATATGGCCTCTCCTAAAATTTTTCTCTGGCCTTCGGTAAGTGCAACATAAAACAAAAGGCAATCTTTTGAGGGCAGTCAACTCCCACCAAATAGCCATCAACTGCATTTTTAAAGGAAAGACTTAACTAAACATATGGTAGGCACAAACTGAAATGGAAAGCTCATATCATAACACAATAGAGTTAACTCAATTCCCTAGCCTTGAACACTTCACAGTCCAGTCACAAAGATAAAAGAAGCTGTGAAAATAGCTTGAACAAAAGGGAAAAAAGGTATGTCAGCAAATATATTCCAGAAACTGCAGCTATTTCGGTTTCAGTAGATTGTAAATTTGCAGGATGCATATAATAGTGGGCAAGGAAGTAAGAGAGCCTAATTCTAAGGTTTAAACAGTGCTAAGCATGGACAGCAGATGAAGGATTAAACAAGGAAGCATAGGGCATCCTAGCAGAAAAGTAGGGGGTGGTCTAGGGGAATGAGTAAAGCATGGAAACAGGGCAGTTAGTAAAGATTCTGTACACCCATGCTCCTTTAAAGCAGTGAAGATGTAAGATACTTTATCTTAGATATGTGGCATCCTTATTAAAATCAATTATCAAAATTAAGAAAATAATTCCAAAAAGCATAACAGGAAGTCGTTTATAGTTTGCTACATGGAGAAGGGAAGGAAGGATTTGGTTTGAGATGTTCTAATGCTGAGGTACCTGCATGTTAATAAGAAAAGTATAATAATGATCTAAGCCTAGGTTCAGAAACATTTATAAGGTTTACAACTTGTAGTTTACAAGGATGTATTTTCTGTTGTTTTAACAAAAACCCAGAAATCACTCTTACTCATAATACTTCAATTTGCACACACTCTAGCACATGACATGGTGGGAAGACACCCAACTTCCTACTTGCAGGATTTGACTATACAATCATACTGCTAAAAAGTGGATGAAATGACTTACTTAGAGTTACTTCATCTTAGTATCAGTTATTAAGATACTTCCCTAACAGGAAAACATTTAAATTTAAAAATGTATTTGCGAATTCACATTTAATGACCATCTAACAAATCCTTCAATCAAGAAAAACAAAATCCTACCTTCCAAAATCAAATAGCTAAGAAGACACTAATTTAAAACTAAGACTAAAACCTGAAATGCTTTGTCCTGGGGGGAAAAGTTAGAAAATCAACTACAAATTAAGAAAATGGCTATAGAAATTTGTATCTATTAGTTAAGTAGAGATTTCATATATGAAAATACAGAGGAAAACCATTCCAGGGCTCCCGTTGGTCAGTGGCTCAAGTTGAGTTTACCTCTGGCTACCAAATTATAGACCTGATAAACAGCTTGCCAGCTGGCATTAAATGATACTAGTCTCAATCCAATTCTAAAGTCCACGTTTACCTCACATCCAGACTAACTACTCCTTCAGAATCTTTAAGACAGAAGTTTCAGCAGGCTTTAGCTTAAAAGTAGTCAGTATTTTGTTATCCCTAAATCAACCACTGGTGCTAGAATTATTAAAAGAAAGCACAGCATGTGGCTGTCTAGTCCATGCTGCACTTATTCATCTGTTAAGAGTGGTACTAGGCTTCCAGAGTTGTCATTTATTAGTAAACAGATCACAACTCACAAATCAACGAATAGCTGGACGCCAAGGTGTTCTAACACTCCATCACTGCAACAGACTCAAGAAACAAAAATGCGCCCTTTTGGCCATCTGATTTCTCCTTGAAATGTCAGCTGTCTCAAACCAATAGATATGTCCACTGCGTATTGCGGGGCGGGGGGAGGGGGGCGGTAAATGCAGTTCTCAAGTAGTGGTTCAAGTCTCCCTAGGTTCAACCCTTCGCCTGATGCCTTTCTATCATCAAGAGCTTATAATGAGATACACTTTACAAAAAGGGTGGAGGGACGGAAAAAGAGCAAATCTTGCCACTGACTTACTTCATTAAAAAGAAAAGGCGTCTCAGGCCTTCTTTCTCGCGCGGCCAGGTCGGCGCCCACTCCGAAGGCTGCGAGGCGAGGCCCCCAGCGCCCGCACGCCCCCGCCCGCGATTGGCCAGCCCCGCAGTCACTCAGCACCGACACGTCAGGGCAGCCGCTCCCTCCCTCCTCCCGCCCCCTTCTCCCCGCGCTTGGCAAGAAAAGCGGGCAACGTGGAGCGGGAACAAAGGACCCCGCGGCCCACGGCGATCGGGGACTCCGTGCCACCCTACTCCAGGCCCAGGGCAGGCTGCCCGCCCACACGCACCGGGTCCCAGGATCTCTTACAGAAGAGAATCCCACACCCCAGGCAAACCCCATGGCTAGGCGTCCGTTCTTGACAGCAAGAACCCGGAGTCCCGCGCCCTCCTTCTGGCGGGTCATCCCTGCCCCGCAGGGCCCTAACCCAGGCCCCCTAAAGCCCTTCGAGCAAAAAAAAAATTTCGTTCCTCCCAGCCTGCCTCCCCCGCGCCAGTGTAGAAAAGGGGCTCGAGCCTCCGCGCGCTCCGAGGCGCCCGCCCTGGGCCGCCAACGCGACTTGGCAACCATGGCAGCGGGGGAGCGCGGGCCCAGTGCGGCGCGGGCTTCAGGTCCCAGAGGGCGACGGCGGCGGCCGTTTGGGGGTTCCTCCCCTGACGAGGACACCGCTTCCGCGCCTCCCACCCTCTTCTCATCCGCCGGCGCCATCCCCTCACCTCGGATTCCGGCCGCGCCCTCTCCCTCAACCGCCGTTCCTAGAACCAGAGCGTATTACCTGGTTCATCTCTGAAGAGATGGAAACATTCATCTCTAGAGCTTCGACGGGAAGCAGGAGGAAGCCGGCAGGAATAGGCCCACAGAAAGCGCCAGGAGACGGCGGAAGAGGGGAGCGGTCAAGTAGAAGGACGAGGGGCCAGTCCGTGGAGACTGCGGTGGGGGGGTAAGCACCACCGAGAACTCGCAGGAACTCGCTCGCTCACCGACACAGCCGCGCCGAAGCAGCTGGCGGAGAAACTGCGCCCAGCAGCTCTGAGCAACCGACCTCCACGCGCGACCGGGAGACACTGCCTCCGCCGCCGCCGACTGCTCGCGCCGCACCCCCTCGCACGTCACCACGTGCGCCGCCGCCGCCAACGCCTCCCGGCCTGCTTCCGGCTCGAAGCCGTCTGCGAATCACAGGCGAGCCCCATAAAGATCCTGCTCTCGGCCCCGCCCCCGTCCGCGGCCCCGCCCACATCCCGCTCTGCCCTCCTCCCTCGTTGGCTCGGGTTCCTTCCTTCTCGGTGCAACTAGGTCAGCGCAAGGTGATCCTGGGGAGATAGGCGGCGCTCGGGGGGCGTCCTCGTTCGTTTTCGCGCCTTTGTCCCTCCCTCCGTTCTTAGCCCCGCACCCTCACTTCGCCCAGTGCGCTGCCTGTCCCGGAACTGGTTCCCTCCAGCCGCCCTCACCTGTTCTGACTTCCCCGTGAGGCACAATAGCCTGAGAGATCAGATGTGGGAGATTAGATTGCTCGGCGTCAGACCTACTTCTAAGCAACCGCTCTAGACTGAAGCTGCTCGCCGTGGACATTAGGATCTAGTTGGGCATCGTCAGCCCTTATATTTGAAATGGAGGAGGAGGCAGCTTGTGCAGGGAGGAGGCGTGGGGAGAGTGAGGAAGAAGAGAGGCACTCTGAGAAGTCTAACAACTAACCGTTTTGCCTGATGTGGGTGAGAAGATTGAGTGACTGGGGAAAAAAAACAACTGGAGAAGTCAGAGAAGGTATAATACTGTCAGTGGTGCCACAAACACCAGTTTACTTCCACTTTTCAGCCCGCGGGTTTGTTTTGTCTGCGTGCAGCTCTTCTCTTGTTGGAGACGCTGAGTCAGTTCTTTACTGATCTTGCCCTCTTCCGGAAAAAGAAAACAGGGCTGAGAAGTGGTAGTTCCTATCCTAGCCTCCTGGGGCCTTTCAGACCAGGTGCCGAACTTCATTATCCACCCCACCACCTTCCCCAGGAGGGAGATCTGTGAAAGCGAAACGTGATTTAAGCTGGGATACAGCAGCGGCTTCGTGAACTGAAGGGCACGTGGAAAAGTTTTTTTTTGATTGAAGGTGAAGGATTCAGTGAGGTAAAATTATATCCAAATTAGAGTTTGGTAAAGGTTTCCACGTTAATGTCCTGTTACGCTTATCCTGATTTGTAGAAGGCAATTGAGCTGTCTAGGCCTAACCTTGCGTTTGATCACTCACCTTAGTTTGTAGACATTCTAGGAGCTCTTTTGGTCAGTGCTTCCTACCGTTTTTATCATTAGCTATTTATGCTTATCGAAGCAGAAAAAATAAAGTTGGTGAGCCTTCATCTGCAATAGAAGGTTTACAACTTTGTATTCTAAAATCTTGAGGCAACAAGACTTATTCCCCCTTTTTTTCTCACAGATTTCTTGCATGTCTCCCCCCGACAATTCAATTGTAGGAGGAAACGGGAACCAAGATGTCTATTAGTGTGATTTTTGTGTATTTCTTAAGGAGGAAAAACTGACATTTGACACTGAGCCCTTGTTTTGTCTCACTGATAAGAACTGACAGCAATGTTTACTTTTATTACAAACGAAACTATCAGGATACATACCTTTTAAGCTCTTTTAATACAATGGTTTTCATCCTTCCAGTGGGAGGGCATGAATTGCCCACTCTGAGTAGGCACATGACTGTGTGGCCTGTTGGACACATGGTCTTACTTGGTGCACTCTAAATAGTGCCTTTGTGACTTCAAACAGTCAACACTTAAAGCTACAGTGTGCCCACACTCATTGTATTTTTGCTTTGTATGGAATTTCAAATTTACTTGTTACCTTCTCTGTGAATAACGGCATAATTTATGTATTGTTTGCCTTCCAGGGAACCTGATAGTTAATTTCAGACTCTTAAAGTAACAAAATACGTTGTAAGATTTTGCCCTTAATATAGTGGTCTTTCTTATTCTTAGTTTCACTTTCCAACATTCTGTCAACCATGGTCCAAAAATATTATGTCACTACTCTTGCATTTGGGGGTATCATTACCTAAAATGAAAGTTATACGAACACAAGCACTGTCACACTACAACAGTCTGACAACAGTCTGGCCAGGGACGGAGCAGACTGTGCTCCTCAGAATGGTGCACAATGTAAAACTTATGAATCGTTTATTGCTGGAATTTTCTATTTATGTCACAATCCTTATTCACCTCACTTCATCTCATCACATAGGTATTTTATCTCACTTCATAAGAAGGAGAAGGGCGAGTACAGCACACTAAGATGTTTTGAGAGAGAGACCATACATAACTTTTATTACAGTATATTCTTAAAATTGTTCTATTTTATTCTTTTTTTTTTTTTTTGAGGTAGAGTTGCACTCTTGTAGCCCAGGCAGGAGTGCAATGGCACAATGTCAGCTCACTACCACCTCCGTCTCCCGGGTTCAAGTGATTCTCCTGCCTCTGCCTTCCAAGTAGCGGGATTACAGGCGCCTATCACCACACCTGGCTAGTTTTTGTATTTTCGGTAGAGATGGAGTTTTGCCATGTTGGCCAGGCTGGTCTTGAACTCCTGATCCCGGGTGATCCGCCCACCTTGGCCTCCCAAAGTGTCGTGATTCCAGGCATGAGCCACAGCGCCCAGCCTGTTCTATTTTATTAGGAGTTATTGTTGTTAATCTTTTACTGTGCCTAATTTATAAGTGAAACTTTATCATAGGTATGTATGGTATAGGAAAAAACAGTATACTTAGGGTTCAATACTATCTGGGTCTTAGCACATATACACCAGAGATAAGGGGGTGGGGTGACTACTGTACTTAGGTAAGATTTATTTGGAGAGTGCTTAACAAAAATAAAAAGTATGAATTTCTTGACAGCTTATTTTGTGTCAGGTCCTGAGAAAGATAAATTAGGAATTGGTGTCAGTCTGCCGACTTTTCATTGTTCACTCTGATCCTGTTTCAGATGTTGTCTCCATTCTTAACTCTGACTTGTGTTTTGTTTGTTCTTGATGTATTATCTTGCTAGGGCTGCCATAGGCTGAGCGGCTTGAACAACAGAAAATTGCCAGGCTTGATGGCTTGTACCTATAATCCCAGCCACCGGTAGTAGGGAAAGGATCACTTGAGCCCGGGAGTTCAAGACTGCAGTGAGCTATGATCGTGCAGCTGCACTCAGATAGGCAACAGAATAAGACCCCATCTCAAAAAAAAAAAAAAAAAAAACAAAAATCCTCCGGAAATTTATTGTCTCATAGTTCTGAAGGCTAGAAGTCTGAGGTCAAGGTGTCGTCAGGGTTGTATTCCCTCTGAAGGCTCTAGGCCACTCCCCTAACTTCTGGTAGTTGCTTGGCTTGTCAACATAACTCCAGTCTTCACATGATGTTCTCCCTATCTGAGGGTATTGTTCAAATTTTCCCTTTTTATATGTACACCAGTGTTAATTGGATTAGGGGCCCACCCTACTCCAGTATGATGTCATTTAAATGAAATCTGCAACTACTCTGTTTCCAAACAAGGTCACAGTACCAAATGAGGTACTGGGGATTAGGACTTTAACATACAAACGTTGGGGGAACACAGTTCAACTCATAAAACTTTAGTTCATTGTTTCTTAAGTGTGGTCCACTGACATTTGTTGGAATCACCTGTGTATTCTTACTAGAAATGCAGGTCCTTAGGCTTTACGCTAGACTATTTCCCCTGGGGAACTTTTGGCAAACATGACTAGAAATGTGACTGGGGGAGACGTCCTACAGGTATCTAGTGGACCTGGAATGCTGCTGAACATCCTACAAGGAACAGTGTCCCACAACAACAAAACGTGATTTCACCGGCCGGGCGCAGTGGCTTGCACCTGTAATCCCAGCACTTTGGGAGGCCGAGGCAGGCGGATTGCGAGGTCAAGAGATTGAGACCATCCTGGCCAATATGGTGAAACCCTGTCTCTACTAAAAAATTAAAAAATTAGCTGGGTGTGGTTGTGAGCACCTGTAGTCCCAGCCACTCAGGAGGCTGAGGCAGGAGAATTGCTTGAACCCAGGAGGCAGAGATTGCAGTGAGCCAAGATTGCTCCGCTGCTGTCCAGCCTGGTGACAGAGCAAGACTCTGCCTCAAAAAAAAAAAAAAAAAAAAGGTTTCACCTAAAATATCACTCATGCTAAGATTGAGAAACCGTGTCCTAAAATTGGTAAGTCTAGTCTCTGGGAAAGTGGCCTGGAAACCTACATTTTGACAAACATCCTAGCATCTTGTACCCCTGCTAAAGCCAGAAAACCACCGCAATTACAAAAGCCTTTTCTAGGCATGTGAATATGCTCCATTTCTCCTCAGATATTAGTCAGTTCTCTTATTTATTAACCATGCTAATTATGATAAGCCGATTTCATTCAATATTAACTACTTAGCAATTCAGTTTACCAGTCATAGTCTTAATATTAAGTTGCAATCTTATTTACATTTTAAAACTTCTATGCCACATCATAGTATTTTTGATCAACTGTTTGCATTTTCTAGGTGGCATTTGCCTAATGAAAAACTGTTGCCAATTTGTCACTTGGCAAAGAAAACAATGTTTTGCCTCCTCCAGTCTGCTAGTTTCTCCTATGCTCTAAGTGACTGTTTCATACATTTTTTTCGTCCCGTGGAGTCAGTGCTGCTGTTCTCAATTTTCTTTCTCTTCTTTCCTTATGGCACTTGAAAATATTTTTAGCGTATATTAATGGTGTCTTAAGAGCTGAAACAAGAAGATGGTAGTGTCATAAAAGGCACCAGAAGCCTAGGGAAAAATCTTAAAACTTCCATACTTACTTCCACTAAAGTAGGTCATTGGAAATTGTGTTGCAATGCATAACAAATTGAGAACTTGATGCCACTGTAAAAAAAAAAAAAAATGGTTTTTTAAATTAGTTTCCCTTTCAGAGAAAATCTTCCATTTTCCATATAAGGCTTCTATAGATACTTCATCAAAATAAGGCAAACCGTGATTACTTTTTTTTTTTTTTTTTTTTTTGAGAAACTTCCAAACTGTTTTCCCTAGTGGATGCACCTTTTTTTAGCCTTTTTTGTTGTTTTTGGTATGGAGTCTTGCACCGTCGCCCAGGGTGTGGTGCAGTAGCGTTAGCTCACTGTAATCTCTACCTTCTGGGTTCAAGCAGTTCTCCTCCTTCAGCCTCCCGAGTAGCTGGGACTACTGGTTTGTGCCACCACGCCCAGCTAATTTTTTTGTATTTTTAGTAGAGACGGGGTTTCACCATATTGGCCAGGATGGTCTTGATCTCCTGACCTCGTGATTTGCCCACCTCAGCCTCCCAAAGCGCTGGGATTACAGGCATGAGCCACCGTGCCTGACCGACACTGATATTTTTTAAAAATTAGACTACTGGTTTTGTATAGTGTACATCAATGAGGATTTGTTTGCTATTTCCTCATGATTCAGTTTAGATTATGATTTGATACAGGAATACCACTTAAAGGCTATTTCTTTAGAGTACAACACATCAGGAGGCATCTTGTGTTAGTCCTACTACTGGCAATATTAACGTGATTACTTAGTTAAGTGATGCCTGTCAGGTTTCTTCACTGTAAAATTAGCATTTCTCTCTTTTTAAACAAATTATAGATAGGGAAACAGTTTTCACTTTCATTGATGATTCCTTGGCTGAATTAATTATTGCAGTAAGAGTTGTAAAATAATACTTTTCTAGCTCTCATATTCCAAGTTTATTAGTTGGGATTCTTTAAGAGAGAACCTTCCTGTCCTCATTTATTTATTATCAGAGTGACTTACGGACTATCTTAGTCAACTAGTTGTAATCTGTTAGTGTCACCATTATTTTTTGATGCCCAAATTCTTTATTTGGTCAGCAAAAGCCTCTTGAAGCTAGTTTCTATGTACTTTTGATAGATCCCCATCATTTACTGAGTACTACTTTATAACTACTTTTGGTATATTAAAAAGCTACTTATTTCTCAATATATTTTTGTAACTGCTCTATAGACGTCTGTGTCTGATAGCTTTTCAGTTAATTCTCTTACGTTTTTTGTATAAGGGATCATGCAGGTCAGACACAGTGGCTCACACCTTTAATCCCAGAGCTTCGGGAGACTGAGGTGGGAGGATCAAATTTTTCCCTAACTTGAGCCCCAAGGGCTACATGGCTATATTTGATCCCCAGTACAGGGGGAATTTCAGACTCTTGAGCCCAGGAGTTTGAGACCAGCCTGAGGAATTTAGTTGAGACCCCATTTCTGCAAAAAATTAAAAAATTAGCTGAGTGTGGTAGCACATGCCTGTAGCCCTAGCTACTCAGGAAGCCGAGATGAGAGGATTGCTTAAGACCAGGAGTTTGAGGCTATAGTGAACTATGACCATGCCACTGCACTTCAGCCTAGGTGACAGGGTGAAACCTCATCTCAATTAATAATTATAACAAACCTTAATAAGACTGTTTCTCATGTTTGCCATTAAGCTGTAATGCCAGAGTTGACTTGAATTTTAGCTATAGATATATAATATTATGGAAGGATTCTTCTATTTCTAGTTCATAAGAGTTATTTTATTAAAAAGGAGGGGTGGATGTTAATTTAAGCTTTTTTCCCTTTGCTTTTATTGAAATAAATAGCTTTTCTGCTTTTTCTTTTTAAAAATAGAGACAGGGTCTCGCTGTATTGCCCAGGCTGATCTTGAACTCCTGGCCTCAAGCAATGCTCCCTTCTCAGCCTTCCAAAGTTCTGGGATTACAGGTTTGAGCCACTGTACCTGGTCTCTTTTTCTCTCTCTCTCTGTCTCTTTTTTTCCCTCCCTTCCTCCCCTTCCTCCCTACCCTCTTTCTTTAAAAGAGATGGGTCTCACTATGCTGCTGAGACTGGAGTACAGTGGCTATTCACAGGCTTGATCATGGCATGCTACAGCCTTGAATTCCTGGCCTCAAGTGTCCTCTTGCCTCAGCCTCCTGAGTAGCTGGGACTACAGGTATGTGCAACTGTTACCTGACTTCTTTATTTTTTTTAACCTGAGCCCAAAATGATCAATGTGCCTTATTTATTTATTTTTTTTTAAATTTATTTATTTTGGGATTAAGTCTCACTCTGTTATCCAGGCTGGAGTACAGTGGCATGATCTCAGCTCACTGCACCCTCTGCCTCCCAGGTTCAGGCGATTCTCCTGCCTCAGCCTCCAGAGTAGCTGGGATTATAGGCACGTGCCACCATGCTTGGCTACACTTCCTTATTTTTTAATATGATGAATTAATATTATTAATAGACCCTAAAATGAAACCATTCTTACCTCCTGAGAATACACTATTTTTTTTTTAGTAGAAAAACCTAGAATAGTAGTTATGAACACTGTCCATTGTAATAGATGAGCACTTGAAATGTGGCTAGTCCAAATTGAAATGTAAGTGTGGAATACACACCAGATTTNACCTTGTGATCCACCCACCTCAGCCTCCCAAAGTGCTGGGATTACAGGCGTGAGCCACCGCGCCCGGCCTACCGTGATTACTTAAAAAAAAAAAAAAATCCAAGGATTTGGGCAAGGTGGCACCTGCCTGTAACTCCAGCTACTTAGGAGGCTGAGGTGGGAGGATCTCTTGAGCCCAGGAATTCCAGACCAGCCTGGGCAACATAGTGAGACCCCCTTCCAAAATATTAAAAAAAGTTCAAGGTTTATAATTCTCCAAATACATGCCTCTGAATACTTTAGTCTTGAATTATTTCTACCAGCTATTACATTATCTAAGCAAACTATTTTACTAATGACTTTTTGCTAGTTTTCTAAAGTAATTACTGTTAAAGTTTTTGAGAACAATTTTATCCTCCTCATCCAACAACCAGGATTCCCTAATAGTTTCTTTTTATTTCAAAAATTTCTTAGGAATTAAAACTTCTTATGTCATTCAAATATGTATCCCATCACATAGTATAACCTTCAAGCCTGCTCTGTCTTTGGATGTGTCATATTCAGCCATGAACTCTGATGGGTAGCCTAGGCTTAAATAAAAAAAAACTTATTTTTTAATCAACTTGATTGCTGAGAATAAGCAAGGCATGGAATAAGCAGCCTTTATACTAAGCTGCTTTTAATGTAATCACTAAATCAAATGTATGAACAAAAGTGTGGTAACATATAGCACAGTCTGTACAGTTCAGTTCAGAAAGAGATCTTTTGTAGTGATCACATTCAAAACTGGATACCTGGTGAATGAAAGTTACCCAGTATAATTCACTTGGACTATTCAGGAAGTAGTGCTTCAGGAAATAACAACAAAAAGAAGAATAATTCAGTTGGACTAGCTTGCCAACTCCTACCTGTGTAAACTGATCACTCAACATGAAGTCAAGAGACTCTTCAATGAAAAAACAAGAAAGGACAGAGCAGTTGGTTGTACCATCAGTTCTTTCTTGTATACTATTTCTTATTGTCTGAAGAAGAGCAGAGTGTAGTACAAGGAGAAAATGGTGTTTTACAAGAGTCGAGTGAACTGGGCTTTCTTTTCTTTTTTTTTTTTTTGAGACAGGGTCTCATTCCAGTCACCCAGGCTGAAGTGCAGTGGCACAATCACAGTTCACTGCAGCCTCAACTTCCCTGTAGCTGGGACTACAGGTGCGTACCACCATGCCTGCTAATTTTTTGTAGAGACAGGGTTCTGCCATTGTTGCCCAGGATGTTCTTGAACTCCTGAGCTCAAGCAGTGTTCCCCCCTCAGCCTCTCAAAGTGCTGGGATTATAGGTTTGAGCCAGGGCGCCCAGGCTGAATTAGGCTTTCTAACTAAAAAAGATGGAAAGTCACAAAGCTGTTAGCTAGAGGTTCCTGCCCCTTGAGAGTAATTCCTCCCTGCTGTACTACTCCAGAATCGGTGCCATTGGGGAAGTAATTATTGAATGAAATGTTTTCTTTCCCAACCATCTCTATCATCTTACTAAAGAGAAAAACATGAAAGGAAAACTGTTGTGGCAACATTTTCTACCAACCGGCCTTATGGGGTCACTATGCCTGAGTCACCCTTGTCCCACGATAGCACTTCTTTGTTCTCAATACCTTGCTCCTGTCCTTTTAGACCCAGTTAGTACCTTTTCATTTCAAAGGAGTGGGCTAGTATAATGGAAAGAATGCTAGACCTGAGGCCTAGTTCAAACCTTGGCTCTGTAACTCAGCTACCTAAGGCAGATATCTTGTCTTCTTGGTGATTGTTTTCTAATCTTTAAAATGGGAGCAACAAAACTTATCTCACAGAATTAAAGTTGGTGCAGACATTTACTTCTAACGTCAGAAACTGTAATTACTTTTGCACCAGCCGATATATACTTGGCATGTAGTGTTATGAGTAAATATTTGTTTACTTATTTATTGTAAGGCTTCCTCCAATTATGCCGGCATATATGGCTTTTCTTCCAAATCTGTGAACCATGGCACATCATTAGTACACTTCCACCGCAGGGTATTTTTATACTTACAAATTTAAGAATCAAGTGATTAGAATCTTTGAGTACATGGCAGCAACCTAGACTCCTAAGTGGGCTGTGCCTCTGACCTCAGAAGTGTTGGATGAACTAATGTCAAAATCATTTGTGCCTCTTGTAGCTCTCTCTGTTAATAGGAAACTGTTGTGGGAATGGAAAGGGAACCCTGTTTTGCTTTGTGCATACCTCTGTGGGGATAAAGACTGTGGTTCATTTTGCATCTCACCATAGTTCCTTTCATAGTATTTTTGCATGTAATTTTTGTCTACTAAAAAAATAGATGAACTTTTAGAAGTGATTTTCTTTATGTCAATTGAGCAGAAAATTTTCTCTTCTGCAAAGGACTAATATTTTCTTTGCTTTTAAGGGGATCCTGTCAAATTTTAAAATGATTTCTTCAAGAACTTATAGTGTCTTCAGTGATTTAAGAGCTAGGAAATCAAGGTATTAAATAATAACTTTTATTATTTTTACTCTATCTGGAATGAATTTATGGATGCACAATTTGCATGTTAAATATAAATGAAAGAGAAAGGTCTTTCAATTTACAGACATTTTTTAAATGTACCAGATTGTCTACTGGGAAATTAGCTTCATTAATTGGCCACATTGTCACTACTGTATATAGACATTTCTAGATAATCTCTTATTGGTCTCACTAAGTTTAAAGCATGATGCCCCCACACCCAAAGAAACAATAGTGTAGACATGCCTTAGGGTCTACATCAGAAAAGCCAGTTATACAGGTTAAGAAAATCCTAAAAGATATCAAAGAACCACGGTCATTTCTTTGCCATACTATACCACTTTATACTTAAAGTGGTATAAAGAATAAAATTGAAGTTATTGAAAGGTTAGGCCAATCAGAATGAATTGAAAGCTTTTTAGAATATTTGTTTTACAAACAAAAGAGTACAGTGCTTCCTGTGTTACTTCCAAATGAGCTGATAGACTTAGAAAAAGTGCCTCGAATTCAAGTTATTTTAGACCATGAGGTGACACACCA
>NW_016107348.1:6094080-6102395 GCF_001604975.1 Cebus imitator
CCATAGAACCAATCTACACCAAGGATGACCAGAGAAGTGCCATAGAACCAATCTACACCAAGGATGACCAGAGAAGTGCCATAGAACCAATCTAGCTCCCAGTGACCTTTGAGCTGCCACACATACTCGGAACTCCCAAATCTAGCCTTCCTCTTCATTTGTTTAAGCCAAACATGGAAGTGGAAATGGCCAATGTAGTGATACCTGTCGCTTTTTAAAAGTATCGTTTTTGTATCCTGTTCTTTCTGTTCAATTTATTTTATTTTGTAATACAGTAGCTGTTTGTATTTCCTTGAGTCTACACTGTACACTTGAAGCTAGCAAGGTGCCAGCAGTTTCAGTGCTGAAGACTGGTTACTCATTCTGTCAGGTTTGCAGTAAGCTGTTTGTAGGTGACTCTGATTAAAAGTCAAGACCGCTTGTAAAGTCTACAGCCTCAAATTTTGAACTTTGCAATTTGGAAGGTTAAGCCCTACTCACCTCTCTCTTATCTGACCATTTAATCTAGAACTACATTATTTTTACTCTCCCAAATGGCTTATTAGTCTACTTGATGGGTTATAACAAATATTTACTGAGTGTTTTGTGTAAAGCATTGTGCTGAATACAGTGAAGCTTACAGATGGGCTGCGAAGTTTTTGATTCTTTTAGAAAGCAACCAGTTTATTGAATAGGGTAGAATCTGTGGGGTACAAATGGGAAGTGGGTTTATTTTTTTCTGACCTTCAAACATTCACTGATAACTCTTTCATTCTTGCCCTATAGGTAACCCTTCAGATCCCAAAACTTTTTAGTCTTTTTGGATATTTAAGGTTCATTTTCAGATAGTAAAAGAAAAATGAATACAGTTAGGTCTAAATTAAGCCCTTTTTCTCACATGTAATTCAGAGTTTTCCCTGGCTTCCCCAGCCTCCCAAGGCTCAGGCACCCACAGTGGGCTTGGGGAATGTGATTTTCTCTGACTGTTACTTTACTCTTTACCACATGGTAGTAAATGGCAACTCCATTTTAATCTGTCTTCTTAATAACTGCAACTTTCCTCGTTGCTCATTTCTTTCCAGTTCCAGTGTCTTTCTTTCCATCCCAGAATATATTATGCATGTTCCAAGAACCTTTGGATTTGCTGTTCTTTCTGCTTAAAGCCCGTCCTTCCAGCTAGCTGCAGGGCTTGCTCCCTCACTTTCAGGCCTCTGCTCAAATGTCACCTTATCGGCAAGGCCTTCCCTTACTGTCTCAAGTGGCACATGTCCACAACCATCATTTCCTTACTCCGCTTTATTTTTCTTATCTCACTGTCTGCTACATTATACTTCTGCTGTGAAGTTAGGTGCCTGTCTCACCTTCTGCAGGTGCCTCCTATCTTTATGAGGGAGGTTGGGAGATAACACGCTTAGTCCATCTTCATACGGCCATAAAGAACTGCCTGAGACTGGGGAATTTATGAAGGAAAGAGGTTTCATTGACTCACGGTTCAGCATGGCTCGGGAGGCCTCAGGAAACTTTCAATCTTGGTAGAAGGCGAGGAAGCAAAGCACCTTCTTTACAAGGCGGCATAAGGAGAAGTGCCAAGTAAAGGGGGAAGAGCCCCTTATAAAACCATCAGATCAGCCAGGCGCCATGGCTCATGCCTGTAATCCCAACACTTTGGCCAAGAGGCTAAGGCCCAGATCACCAGGTCAGGAGTTCGAGAGCAGCCTGGCCAATATGGTGAAACCCATCTCTATTAAAAATACAAAAATTACCTGGGTGTGGTGGAGGGCACCTGTAGTCCCAGCTACTCAGGAGGCTGAGGCAGGAGAATTGCTTGAGCCCTGGAGGCAGAGGTTGTGGTGAGCCGAGATTGCACCACTGGACTCTAGCCTGGGCCACCCAGAGTGAGACTCCATTTCAAACAACAAACAAACAAACAAACAAACAAACACCATCAGATCACCTGAGAGCTTACTCACTAGCAAGAGAACAGCCTTCCCTTGACACATGGGGATTACAATTCAAGATGAGATTTGGGTGGGGACACAAAGCCTAGCCATATCACCCTTCTCCCTCTATGAGGAGGGGTGAAAAAAGGCCAGCACGTTCTTTACTCTTTTGAATTCCTGTTCTGATTGACTTTGACATATAGAATCTGGAGGTAAGAGTTTTATAAATACTAGATGGATCTGGCTTTTTATACTAAGTGACATGGATGTGTCGGGCACCTCCCTTTAGAATATGAGAATAATTGTCTCATTTTCAGCTTTGAGACTTAGGCTAAAATATAAAGAAAACAAAACTTGATGCAGCATGCTGTAAATAAGAACCTTCCCAGAAATAAAGCTAGCATGATTTAATTGTCACAAAGAGAATACTTGAATTTAAGATAACCATTATAATATGACAGATGGCTCCATGAATTCAGGATGTCCAATTTTTAAGAAATAGGATCTGAGGTATTTACACAGATCAAAAGCAATATAAAATTTGTTATGCAGTTACCATGGTGGAAATCTATTGTTTCTGGCTGTCTAGCATTCATGCCTCCTTCTTGGACTATAACCCTTTAGCCACAGTGAATGTTCGTTAATGGATATGTGACCAAAACTGGTCCAGTTAGAATGAGTCCTTGACATTGACTGGACAGGAATCTGGAAGATATACGTCTGGTGTTGCTGGGGCCATCACATGGAGAGAAGCTGCCTTTGAGTAAAGCAATGAAGAGGAAAGGGCTTGTAAGATGAAAAAGGCCAAGACTAAGGTCCAGTGGCATTGGCCCTGGATCCAGTCACGGCTGAAGTCAGTGCTTAGACTTGTACTTACATAAGTCTATTAACTTCCTTCTTTTTTTTTTTTTTTTAAGCCAGGTGACTTGGCTTGTCATCGCCTGCAACCCCGTAGTCCTGGCTGTTGCCATGCATGCCACTTCTCAACTTGAACTATTGCCTGCAGTGCATTGCCATCAGAGTGGCTATGTTCTTGGCATATTTTCTCAAGATGGACTTATGCTGGTAAGTGCTGATAACTGAAAGAATTTATTAGTGTGCCATTCTGGGATTCTCCTGGCTACTACTGGGCACAATAAAAGAAATATAGTTAATTGTTTTGACAAATTCAGCCATGTTATGTTTGGATGCATGGTTATGTTTGTGATTCTGAATTTTACTGTTCTGTATATGTGGCTGAAGAAATTTTCTTATTCATTTCCCGTAATAATCCAATATAGCAGGTTTGGCCGGGTGCGGTGGCTCACACCTATAATCCCAGAACTTTGGGAGACTGAGGTGGGTGGATCATTTGAGGTTAGGAGTTTGAGACCAGCCTGACTAATATGGTGAAAACTCATCTCTACTGAAAATGCAAAAGAATTAGCTGGGCATGGTGGCACATGCCTGTAGTCCCAGCTACTCGGGAGTCTAAGGCAGGAGAATCACTTGAACCCAGGAGGTGGAGGCTGCAGTGAGCTGAGATCGTGACACTGCACTACAGCCTGGGCAACAGAATGAGACTCTATCTAAAAAAAAAACAACAAAAAAAGGCAGGTTTACTGTATGTATGTATGTATGTATGTATGTTTTTAGAGACAGGACCTGACTCTATCACCAGGCTGGGGTGCAGTGGCACAGTCTTGGCTCACTGCAGCCTCCATCACCTGGGCTCAAACCACCTTCCATCTGAGCCTCCCAAGTAGCTGGGATCACAGGTGCACACCGCCATGCCTGGCTAATCTTTGTTATTTTTTTTTTAAATAGGGGGTTTCACCATGGTTTCCAACTCATGAGCTCAAGTGATCCACCTGCCTCAGCCTCCCAAACTGCTGGGATTACAGGCATAAGCCACCATGCCTAGCCTACGTTATTTTTAGTTGTCATTTTTACTAGTCTTTATAAAATATGTGACTATCCTTATTAATCTTTTATGTTCTGATATATCTTATATACATAACTCTGAAGGTATTAAAAGTGTTTTCTTTTACAGAACCCAAAGTCCTTCCACATTAAAAAGAATGTGTTCCTCCTAGTGCCTGAAACATAGTTCTCTAGTAAAAAGAGTTCTAAAGTCATAGCCCAGTCAAAGTCGTTTATGTCTTTGAGAATTCTTGGCAATGCTGCTATTGGGAACATTTTCTGAAAGAAATCAGAAATTATCACTAATACTGTGACTTTATACATCCACCAAAGTTCTGACATTTTTTTTTTGACAGTTGTGCCTTTAGTCACTTTATTTCATTAAAAATATACTTAATTTAAAGATCCTATAAATAACCACCCACTGATGTGGGATATAGGTCACCTCTCAGTGTGATTTTTTTTTTTTTAAATTTAAAGCAGTATTTCTTTTTCCTTTTTTTTTTTTTTTTTGGACAGTTTTTCTCTGTCACCAGACACCAGGCTGGAGTGCAATGTAGGAGCCTTATTGATCACGTAGTAGTTACAAGAATGTCAGATGTGATGACATATACAATCTAAACCAGAGAGGCTGATTAAGAATTTACATAGCCTGGCGTGGTAGCTCATGCCTGTAATCCCAATACTTTGGGAGGCTTAGGCGGGTGGATTACCTGAGGTTGGGAGTTTGAGACCAGCCTGACTAATACAGAGAAACCCTGTCTCTACTAAAAATACAAAATTAGCTGCATGTGGTGGTGGGCACCTGTAATCCCAGCTACTTGGGAGGCTGAGGCAGGAGAATCACATGAACCCAGGAGGTGGAGGTTGCAGTGAGTGGAGCTCGTGCCATTACACTTAAGCCTGGGCCACAGTACGAGACACCACCTCAAAAAAAAAAAAAAAAAAGAATTTACATAACGTCAGCCAGGCATGGTGGCTCATGCCTGTAATTCCAGCACTTTGGGAGGCCAAGGTGGGTGGATCACCTGAGGTTGGAGTTTGAGACCAGCCTGACCAACCTGGAGAAACCCTGTCTCTACTAAAAATACAAAATCAGTAGGGCGTGGTGGGACGTGTCTGTAATCCCAGCTACTCAGGAGACTGAGGCAGAATTGCTTGAACCTGGGAGGCAGAGGTTGCTGTAAGCCAAGATTGCACCATTGCACTCCAGCCTGGGCAAGAATCGTGAAACTCCATCTCAAAAAAAAAAAAAAGAAAAAAAGAATTTACGTAATGTAAAAGTATAGTCCATGTCAAAAGTGAGATGTGGACAGATACCTGTACTGGGGAGAGTAGGTGATGAGACCCCCTTTAATGATCAGTTGAGTGCTCACTTGCAGTTATGATACTTTTCCCCATTCCATTACAGAAAATAACTTTCACTAACAGATACAGGTATCCCACATACATTCAGCACACAGGAGTACATTGTGACCTGCTAAATGTACATTCTGAAGTGGTATGACTGTGATTTTTCTGTGATACTCCCAAAAAAGTAGTAAATAGCAAACCCCATGTAGGCAGTGGGAAACACCAGTGGCTTTTCCTAGTTTGAGCTTGGAAGATGTTTAACTCTTGACATTAATATTTGTAAAGAGCATGTTTCCTTTTGCTATGTTTTCCTCAGAACTGACCTGCACTTGGAGTGGGGGAATTTTTTTTTAAGATATTTATTTCCATATATTTTGGGGGAACAGGTGATATTTGGTTATGTGAGGAAGTTCTTTAGTGGTGATTTGTGAGATTTTGGTGCACCCATCATCCGAGCAGTATATACTAAACCTAATTTGTAGTCTTTTATCAGAGTGAGATAATTTTGATAGTTGTTTGACCTAACAGTAATAACTAAACTGCTTTTCAAAAATATATTTTGGCTGGGTGCGGTGGTTCACGCCTGTAATCCCAGCACTTTGGCTAATTAAAAGGTCAAGACATGAAGACTCTCCTAGCCAGCATAATGAAACCCCATCTCTACTAAAAATACAAAAAAATTAGCTGTGCATGGTGGTGCACACCTGTAGTCCCAGCTACTTGGGAGCAGAGGTGGGAAAATTGCTTGAACCAGGGAGGGGGAGGTTGCAGTGAGCCAAGGTTGCACCACTGCACTCCAGCCTGGGCAACACAGAGAGATTCTGTCTCAAAGAATAATAATAATAATAATATTTTAGTCACATAATTAACATAAAACATGGGTCATCTATAACTTTGTGCTACGAGGTAGAAAGGAATGCATCTGAATTTTAATGTTTTTAGTTTTCATTTTCTGTAGTTTCTAATACTGTTCTAAAGAATCAAATGGATACAGCTGCTTCATTTACCAAAGGAGGCAGTAGTTTGAGCTCTTAAATTAGAGAAAATACGAAACAAGAAATGCCCCTCTTTTTCTCTAGGGCCTTTAAAGAAACTAGTCCAAGTTTATCTGTAGAGCAGTGGTGTTTTTCCATGTAACTGTCTAAAGAGCAAACCAAATAAGAACGTCCTAACATGGCAAAAGCATTGCCTTTTGGTATATTTCTATTATGAATTAGGAATCTTTACCAGCAGTTCACAGTCAGTCTCATTTTCTTATATGTCCCATGTTCTCTGTTTTGTGCCCAGTCTTATGGCAAAGGTATTTTGGAGGGGGTTGCTGGACAATTTATGCTTAGAGATCTTCTTAGCAGATTTCTCTAGTTAAGTAGGGACCCTTCTGATAAAACGTGGCAGGTTCTGTGAACCTAAAGAGAGACTCAATGTCTCTCTGAATGCCTTTTAAGTCACTGCTCAAATTGCAAGTGCCTATTTGGGGGAAAAAGCATGAAAATAACTTGAAAAATTATTTCACTGGCAACTTGGAATGCAAAGTATTTTATTTTTGAACTTCTAAAATTTGAAAACAAGATAGCCTAGGATAAATAATATAGTTCTCTAAAATTGAATGTGCTCATTTAGAGCTCAGTTTTTCTGCTTGAAATACAAAAACAACTTTCTGAAACTCCTAGGTGGGAACACTGCTCTTTTGATGGTCTGCGGTTAGATGAACGGATCTATCTCAGTTGGTAACATCCCGTTTTTATCCTTTATTTTTTTTTTTACCCTCTGGGAAGGATTTACACATTCTAGAATAGATGCATTTTGTGTGTGTGTGTTTCTGGTCTTATACTGACAGTTTCATTCCAAATGTCTCCCTAGAGGTATATACTGTCACAGACAGGAATCTGTCTTCATCCTTCTCTTTCACACACATCAGAAATCAGCGTCAAAATACTCACCAAGCTGTGTCTGCTCACCACGAGAAAGAGGGCTTGATTACCATCGACCTGTAAAGGCCTTCTAATTATCTTGATGAGTTTACTCACGTTGACCTGATCAGGTACAAAATTATGTGGTTTTCCAGGACAGGAAGTTGCTTCTCTCGCCTGTGTCATTCTTTTGTTGCTGGGATTTTGGTAGGATGCTGCTGTGAGTTAAGTGAGGCATCCACTCTTTGTTTGCAGGAGTGGCACTACTTGAAGGTCTTCTCCAACCTTGTGCTGTGCAAAGCTGGGCAAGGGCTGTGGCCAGCAGAGGGTCCTGGCCACTCTGGGTGGTGACAGCGACTGCTGCAGATGTGACTTGGGCAACAGAAGCTTCCTTTGTCCAAAGTTCTAACTTGAGTTTCCTGCATTCATTCACTCATTCATTCATTCATTCATTCATTCATTTAGAGATAGAGTCTCACTCTGTTGCCGAGCTGGAGTGCTATGGTGTGATCTCGGCTCACTGTAACCTCCCTGGTTCAAGTCATTCTCCTGCCTCAGCTTCCCGAGTAGCTGGGACCACAGGCGTGTGCCACCACGCCCAGCTAATTTTTGTATTTTTAGTAGAGATTGGATTTCACGATGTTGGCCAGGATGGTCTCAATCTCCTGACCTTGTGATCTGCCTGCCTTGGACTCAAAGTGCTGGGATTATAGGCGTGAGCCACCGCGCCCTGCCTCCTGCTTTTATTTTTAAAAGAAAATGTTTGTTGGAAGAAATACCAAAATTTGATAGGAGTTTTGAAATCAAATTTATTGTAGATTCAGCCAGAGGGAAAAACCCTAAGGCGCCACATACCATAAAATACTGTTCAGGGTCACGTTTTGGGTTCCTTCTCATAGGAATGTAGGAAAGCCAGAGAAAGTACCTAGGAAAAGATTACCAGGTAGAAAATAGGATAAATAAGGAAAGGCCTGGTGGTTCCTTTACTAGAAAAGGAAAAATTGACCTCAAAGCCTCAAGTCAGGCCGGGCGCGGTGGCTCAAGCCTGTAATCCCAGCACTTTGGGAGGGCGAGGCGGGTGGATCACGAGGTCAAGAGATCGAGACCATCCTGGTCAACATGATGAAACCCCGTCTCTACTAAAAATACAAAACATTAGCTGGGCATGGTGGTGTGTGCCTGTAGTCCCAGCTGCTTGGGAGGCTGAGGCAGGAGAATTGCCTGAACCCGG
>NW_016107348.1:6102441-6106716 GCF_001604975.1 Cebus imitator
AAAAAAAAAAAAAAAAAAAAAAAAAAAAAAAAAAGCCTCAAGTCAGCTTGTTTAATTCCTTAAGCAAATGTTGATTACATGCTTATCATACACCAGAAACGTTGGTAAGGTTTTGTCCTATGGGATCAGAGTTAGGTATTGAAATAGATGGCTATAATCACTGTGATATGCTGAGGGAAGATAGATTCCAAATGCTATCGGAACTTGGCAGAAGGGCAGGTGAGCCAGTGATCAGGGAAGATTCCAGAGAAGGCAGGGTTTGACCTGAGGCTTAAAGATGGGTATGAGTTTACCTGGTGGATAGAAGACATTTTAGAAAGCATGTGCAAAATAAAAACAGTATATGTGAGGACTTCTAAATAGAGTACGACAGAGGGAGGGTAAAAAGAAAGCAGCTTGGATACCAAAGAAAGGAAGGTGAAGCTGGCACAGTAGTGCGTGCCTGTAGTCCTAGCTACTCAGGAGGCTGAGACAGGAAAATCGCTTGAGGCCAGGAGTTCCAGATCAGCCTGGGTGACGTAGCAAGAACCTGTCTCTAAAAAAACAACAATAAAGGTGAACAGGGAAAAGGGTACCTTCCTTGCCTCATTATTCCTTAGAATTTGGATTGTTTATTATTATTATTATTTAATTTTTAGTATTTGGCAACAACCCATTCTATGAAATAGAAAGCGCAGTCCCAGCATTTGGATTGTCTTAAAGGCAATGAGAAACTAATTAATCTAGGGAGGAATATTATCATATTTGATTTTTTTTTTTAAAGCCTCTGTGGATAGTTTTCTTAAAGAGAAGTCTGTTGAGTTCTCTATATCCACAAGGGAGAAAGGAAGAGGGAAAAGATCACATGCAGGGAATGAATTGTTGCAAGAGAGAATTGGATTAGACAAAGGAATAACTTGACCCTGTGGGGATTAGACAGAGGTTATGAAGGGAATTGGTAGCCTTTTCAGACTGAAGATGTTTTATAAAGGGTGGTCGTCACCTTTCACATTTTAAGTTTTGTTTCTGGTTGAGGTTGGACGTGTTTAGACTTCCTATGGTGTATTCTTTAGAAGAGTTGTTCTGTCTGTTAACAGAGGAAACAGAAAACAAAGTTTCAGTGCTCCCCAGAAGTTTGGCTTAGGCACAACTGAATAGGCCTGTTTCTTGCAGTATTTTTTAAAACAACATTTAATATGATAATACAAACTATGAATATTTGAGTGAAACATTGGATTCGGGGTCTCCAAACTTAATTGATTACAGGATCCCTTTTATGTAAGGAACTTATGTTCTTCTAAGGAGCGCTCTTGGTAAAATACTGAACCAGACACATTTGATTTGGTTACAAACTCTAAGCTTCTTCCTTAAGTTCTGAAAACCAAAAAAAAAAAAAAAAAAAAAAGATTTGAACTTACTTATTCATTATGGAATTATGCTCATCCATTCAATATCTGCCTTATCTGGGGCATATATAAGCTCTTAAGACTGTTGATATTTAATAATAACTACGCAGTGACTATTTTTCAGAGTCCTGAAGGATGGATAAGTCAGATAAAATATGAACAGATATAATCTCCACCTTAAACTCAAATCAAACTAAAATCCTAAGGGCTAACTTAGTAGAAAATATGGGAAACAGCAGGTCTACTTACTTCAAAGAATGAAAGGAAAAGAGGGAGTAGATGAAACATCCCTTATCTCCACACCTGTTATTTCTTGGTACATGTTAAACTCAGGAGGTTAGAATTCTAATATGTAGTCAAAGAGAGATGGAACTCTGGAGTCATCTAAAGAATGTTGCCTTGGGAATGTAACATTTAAGTGCCAGGAATAAGATTTGGGATCCTCAGCAAACTCTAAGGCCAGTGCAATGGCACATGCCTGTAATCCCAACTATTTGGGATGCTGAAGCAGGAGGATCGCTTGAGCCCAGGAGTTCAAGGGCAAAATAGTGAAACCTCATCTTCAAAAAAAAAAACACCTAAAATACAAAAAGCTTTCAAGAACTAGATTTTTTAGTGACTAAATCTAATCCTAGGGTTGCAAATAGATTTTTTCTTTTTTTTTTTCCTCTGTGCATATGCTTACCCAAGCAAATAAATTTTAATTGAGATATTTAGATGTCAATTCTAATTAGTTGTCAATGTTGCTTGGAGTATTAGGGCGAGAAGAGTTGAGACTGAACCTCAACTAAATCCATGAAACAAACGTGGTAATTGGTGAGCATTATCTGCCTTATCTGGGGGAAGCGTGTGAAGCTCCCCATTCTTGTAGTTGCCACCCCCTTTCTAAGTTATAGTCGAAGTATGTTAGGTTGTAAAGGATCCTGTGAGCTGGATTGAGTCAGAAACAATTTGAGACATAGAATGATTGACAATATCTTGTCAAATCATGCAGAGTGTATATAATGCTATAGGTCTAGAAGAAACTGGTGTACAAAGGAGCCAAGTAACATTGATTTAGATTAGAAACATGAACTTTGCAGAAATGTGGTACAACCCAGTACCCCACAGAAAGGAGTCCTTGACAAAGAAGACTACAAATATCTTTTAGCACATGAAGTGTATATCTTCAAATTTTGTATAGTGTCTGTATGAGAATTTCTACTGGAGACTGTATAGTCGGTCTTTCCTATGAATAAATCAAATTCATGTTAATATCTGTACTTTGTCAAGCAGAACTGAAAATTCTTGATGAAGTTCTCAATATAAAGAATTTTCTTTCCTTTTTCAAATGGGGCCTTTGTTACCCACAGGGATCCCTCAAAGTCCCTACAATAGGTGAAACTATCAAGCGGAGGTGTATTAGACTTGGAATGACAGAAGAAACTAGTACCCGTTGTGTCATTGTTGATTACACAGCATCCAGGCAAATCCCTGCCACCATCCCCTAGTAGGGCTTGTCCTGTTGATGGGTGAGCCTGCCGCCCACGTGTAGTGGTGCACCTGGTGAGTCAGGAAGAGTTACAACTTCACATCCAGCTTGCTGTCCACATCCAATTCTGTTTCTTAGCCAAATGACATAAAAAACTACTTGAGAAAAATACAAAATAATGTCCTTTTGAAAGTTTATTTGCAGTAGTGTCTGGTTTGTGGCTAAAATTCTGGACTTGAAATTAGGAGAGCTGAGTAGAAATACAAATGGAGAGGTCTGTGTTCCTTTCTCAGTTTGACCAGGCACTGCCTCAGAACTTTTGACAATTCAACTTTGCTGGGCCTCAGTTTCCTCATATTTGATTGGGAAGAGAGGGGGGCCGGAGGTGGAGACATTGAAGGAAGGGATTGTCTATTTAATGACTTTTGGACATTCTATGTAAAGTGTTAACTGCATTTCCCCAGGCCATGCCCAGTGAGCTCTCAAAAACAGCAATGAGATACTGAGCCTACAGATTGGATGAAATAGAGGGAGCTAGAACCACATGCATCCCCGCTCCCCAAACTTCTCCCAACTCATGCAGAAGGTTCCCAAGGTTTGTCATACAGCGATTTGAATTTCTGTGGTCTCTCTGGCTACCTTGTGGTGTTTCTGGTGCCCTGTGGCCTTTGAAATAGGCACAATAATGAGGCTAGTACTTCACCCCTCACTTATCAGTTTTAAAACGGTGCTGCTTTGAGCTGTTTTCCACAGATATCTGGGTGATGTAGCTCCATGCAAATTCCTGAGGATTGGGCTGGAAACAGCCTGCCTCCATTCAAAACCACCTTTTCCTTAAGAAGACCCGTGTTTGTCGTTAAATCATGTGTATAAGCTGGCATAGACCTTTTAATTAAGTTCTTTAGAACAATTAAGTTATTTAGTCTTCAAAGTCTTTGCTCTCAAAATCTTTCAAAGACTTGTAAAACTTTTAAAGTATCTCTGCACATTTTCAAGAAACACGAACATATTGTATAAAGGATCTATTTTCTGTTGTCAACAGACAAAATTACAACAAACTTAGTTTAAATAGCTCAATTGGCTGTATTGTAACTCTAGAATTGGGCAACACTTCATTCCGTAAAATATAATAAGTATTCTGATGAGCTGAGCAGAAGGAGTTGGCTTTGTAGGCGGAGGACAGCTGAAGAAAGCAAAAGCGAAGAGAGCAAAGAGTGTATTAGTCATTCCACAGCTACTTTTCTGTAAGGCGGGACAGGGAAGCAGAGTAATAGAAAAAAATGTGGCTCCCATCTGTAATCCCAGGGACTCAGGAGGTTGAGGTGGGAGGATCACTTGAAGCCAAGAGTTCTAGGCTACGGCAAGCTGTGATCTTGCCACTGCACTCCAGCCTGGGTGACAAATCACGGACCCCTCTTA
>NW_016107348.1:6106806-6131866 GCF_001604975.1 Cebus imitator
TGTGTGTGTGTGTGTGTGTGTGTGTGTGTGTGTGTGTGTGTTTCATATTTACTAAGTAATGGAACAAAAGATCCAAAAGTTCTTACATAGCTTTTATTTAAAAAAAGAAAAAAGAGATAAATTGTCTTGAAACTACTCCTGTATTTTGAAAAACATTTTCTTTTAAAAGTAGCTGGCCAAGAATCCAGAAAAACTTTGAGAGAATCTCCTTTCCTCTTGCTTTTCTGTTCTCTTACCTGATGTCAGTCATTTTATTTGTTTTTCTTGGGCAGTCAGAAATCAGTTTTTACTTTGAAATTAAGACACTCATTTTTTTGTCTTAGAAAATGTTAATCATATTGTTTGGTTTGGGTTACTATCTTAGGCTAACTTGACAATTTTTAGGATTTTTGTTAAGTAAAAATTATTAGTTTTACTGCCTCTATATCCACTTGTATAAAAAAGGATAGCATCTAATTATAACTTCCCACTTTTTGAAAACGTTTAACTGTTTATAAGTGTAATGATTTAAGCAGAAGTTTTTCGTGCTGATTGAAGATTTAAACTGGCTTGTTCGGGAAATCAGCTGTTATTTCTTTCTCCTGATTTCTCAGAAGGGCAAATAAATACTTAGTTTCAGTTTGGTAGAGGGGAACTTTAGTATGAGTGATGCCATTCTGACTTTTTTTCTGGCCTGTTGAAGCCTGGTGCAGAAACAGTCCAAAACAATGGCCTCTCATGATTTTTATTTAACAGTGTTATCTTCATGCTTTCAATACCTTTTCCTTAAAATCACAGAGTTTCAGATTTGTCTCGGGCCAGGAATTGTTCATAGAGCAAATTATCTGATCAAATCAGACTGGCTGTTTCTGTCAGGAAAAAGTTGGCTTTATTTCTTTGTTTTTACTGAAAATAAATGTGATTACAGGCGTGTCTGTGCAACCTCACTTCTGAATGTAAGAGACACAAGGTTGGGGAGGGGAGAGAGAGAATGAGAGAAAAGGCATGGAGCTTTACTGTGGCTTTCTTCACCTTGCCCTCCCTCTCCCAAAATCTCCATCCCCTGGTCCCTCTGCTTGGTGGCCCAGAGGTGTTTACCCCTGGAGCGAGCACACAGGAAGCTTAGGTCCGAATGGGGCTTTGCCTTCATTTTCTTTTATAAAGTGGTTGCAGGGCCTTTGGTTGGGAGAGAGGATGTGTGAAAGGGAACCACAGGCCACTGCAGGCTTTTCTTCTGAACAGCAGTGTTAGGAGAGGGCCTGTGAGAGCTGAGGATTTGACACTGATTCTGTTAAAGCTGCCCATGCCTGTGAACCCTTGGAAAGTCACAGGGACCCCAGTTTGAAGACCATTTCTTCAGACCGCATCACGTACTCCAGTTGAGTCTGGGACATGCCAAGGCAGATCTGATTGCAACTCTTAGATTAGGTCTTCATGTTTGTTGAATATTTACAATTACCAAGCAGCTTACCTTTATGTTTGTCTTCCTGAAGACCTTGTTACAGATAACTGTGTCATCCACACTCAGGTAGCAGAAGGCTCAGGAGCAGACTGGGGTACTCCTAGTGCCTAAAGCAACTTTTGTTCCTGCCGCAAAAACTTTCTTAGTTGCATAAGACATGGTCAGCTGAGCTTGTGGATTAAAAGGAGGATCTGAAAGGAAACCTCAGCCTTTGTAGACCATTTCCTGCTTGTGGTTTCCAACTTAAGAGAGAAACAGTGCCTTTTTACAGCCATATCTGTAATAGTGCCTTTTTAGAGATGTGTCTGTGCTACTGAGTCTCCCCTTGACCAAACCTTAGTCGGGCTTCTATGAGTCTGACTTCCCCATCCTTGAGCATGTCTCCCAAGTGTCCAATTTTAGCAAGAATCCTGCTAAATCAGTTTAGCCAGAATCTCCCACCTTAATATCTGATCATCCTTAAAATCTGCCCAATGTTTTCATCCTCCACCATCCACTATGTAACATCTGATCACCCTGACCTGCCTTCAGCAAGAATCCCATTATGTTTGTTTAACCAGAAAACCCTCTTATCCTTGATGTTTTCAATTGGCAATTTTCCATTCACCTACTCCTGTGCTGTGCTCCTTGTCTGTAAATTCCCACTTTTTCTTGTTGTACTTGGAGTTGAACCTGATCTTACTCCCCTGATGACAAAAACCTCATTGTAATAGTGCTCCCGCCACCTCCATTGAATAAAGTCTTCCTCCTTACCATCTTTAATAAGTGTCATGAATTTTTTTTTCTTTAGCACTCCAGTAGGGCTTTAGATAACCTTGGAAGCAATTAGATTTACTTAGATCTGCATATTATTTTGATGTGGTAATTTATAAAACACAAACTTGGTATCTTTGTGTGGCTGTAAAGCAATACCTGAGGCAGGGTAATGTATAAAGAGGCTTCTTTGGTTCACGGTTCTGCAGACAATACAAGAAGCATGGCGGCAGCATCTGCTTCTGATTAGGGCCTCAAGAAACTTCCACTCATGGCGCAAGGTGAAGGGGAGCTGCCATGCAGGGATAACATTGTGAGGAAGAAGCAGGAGAGAGGGAGAAGGTGCCAGGCCCTTTGCTAACAATTAGCTCTTGGGAGAACTCTTGTAGGAACTAATAGAAGAAGAACTCCGACACCAAGCCATTCATGAGGGACCATCTCCATGACCCAAACACCTCCCATTAGGCCCCACTCTGACGGGAGCATCAAATTTCAATATGAGGGTTCAAGGGTCAAACATCCAAATAATAGCACTTGGTAATTCATAAAACAATTTTCTAAATTTAAGTTTTTAAAATTTACTAAGTAATGGAACAAACGTCCAACAGTTCTTACATAGCCTTTATTTTAAAAATTGTCTTAAAATTACTCCTAAGTATTTTGAAAATCATTTCTCTTTAAAAATAGCTGGCCAAGAATCCAGAAAAATTTTTCATTTTAGAGAATCTCCCCCCATCTTGCTTTTCTCTTACTTGATGTCAGTCATTTTATTTGTTTTTCCTGGGCAGTCAAAAATCAGTTTTTACTTTGAAATTAAGACATTCATTCTTTTGCCTTAAAAAAAATGTTAACTGTATTGTTTGGTTTTGGGTAGTATCTTAAGTTAACTTGATAATTTCTTGTTTTTTTTTTGTTGTTGTTGTTAATTGAGAAGTATTAATTTTACTGCCTCTCTGTTCACTTGCATAAAAAAGGATAGTACCTAATTACATTTTAGCTTCCCACTTTTTAAAACTTTCCACTGTTATTTTTTTTTGAGATGAAGTCTCACTGTATTGTCCAGGCTGGAGTGCAGTGGCATGATTTCAGCTCAAGTAATTCTCCTGCCTCAGCCTCCCAAGTGGCTGGGATTATAGGCGCCCACCACCACACCTGGCAAATTTTTGTATTTTTACTAGAGTTGGGGTTTCACCATCTTGGCCAGGCTGGTCTTGAACTCCTCACCTTGTGATCCACCTGCCTTAGCCTCCCAAAGGGCTGGAATTACAGGCGTGAGCCACACCTGGCTTTTATTTTACTTTTAAAGGTGAAGTCTGTGTTGTGTGGGCTGAAGTGCAGTGGCTATGCACAGTGTGATCACAGTGCTCTACAGTTTCAAATTCCTAGCCTCAATTGATCCTCCTGCCTCAGCTTCCTGAGAGGCTGGGACTACAGACATATACTACCAGGCCTGTCTTTATTTTTTAACCACTTTTTAAAAATTGAAATATAACTCACATAGTATTAAACCTTTTAAAATGTATAATTTGGTGGTTTTAGTATACTGGTTTTCTTTTAAGATAGCATTGTCAAAGATAAAATCTCAACACATTTATATGACCGAATTGGTTTTTATTTGCAATTCTTGAATCGGGTGGTATCTAATCGAAAAATAGATGCTAAGCTGTGCAAGGCAGAAAAATATGTTTTTATACAGGTAGTTTGAGCAGGAACAAGGAAACAGGATAATAAAAATCAGACTCATAGATGAACACCAAATTACTTCAGGTTACTTTCTTTGTAAGAGTTAAAAGCAAGAGATTTCCTTATTATGCTGGGAAAACTGACCTGTTTGGGAGTTTGGCTATTCTCTCTCTCTCTCTCCTGATATCTCTGAAGGTCAGATAAGCAACTTAGTTTTGATTTGGTGGCATGGAACTTTAGCATGAGTGACTCCATTTTGGTTTGGTCTGTTGGGGCCTAGTGCAGGAGCTTAGCCCAAAACAATGGTCTTCCCTAAATTTTGTTTAATAGCACCTAGGGCTAGTGTTTAAAAGTGTGGATTTCTGCAGTACAGTTCTTCCAGTTTACATAGTGTAGGGGCAGAAAGAGAGCTTTCTCTTCACCCACTGAAAGTGTGCTGAAAATGAACTGACAAAAGGCAGAATAGGAGAGAAAGGCATACAGAATTCATTTAACATGCATAAACATGGAAGCCAAACACACAGTATGAGACTCAGAGAGGGGCCGGATGGTTGAGGCTTAAATACTCTCTTCATAGGGAGTGCCATGTGAACCCAGGAGGCCGACATTATTTTGTAAATGATTCTCTTTGAAAGCTGGATGGGACAACTTATGGGAAAGTGAGGGCAGAGCTGCACAGGAACAAAGTTTGCCTTGTGAAGATAAAGTTCCCCAGGTAATTGCTAGGAACTGCCTCAGAAGAATAGATTAAAAGTCTGTCTGGGCATGGTGACAACTCCCACTGTCTTCTTTTCTCTTTGGTGGTTGCGGTTGATTTTTCCTGGTTATTTGATGAGATTCCTATTTGAGGAAGTCTTAAGACAATTTTTGGAAAGCTGTTGGAAAGAAGTTTTCTTAGATAAGAAAATTCTTCTGGGGGTATCTCCTGGTGCTTTGGGAGAGATCAGAGAGATTGAGAGGTGGGAATGTCTGACAGACCTCGGCTCTGAGGCTTATTTCTGAGGCCTTTTCATTTTCAAAGCACTCAGCATGTCAAAGCACTGTATTTTGGGGAATCATTTTCTGTGCCCCAACAGAATGGCCTTTTCTATTCCTGAAGCTCAGGGCCCATCACAGTGCCCATGGTCCTATTGTAGATAGAAATTTCCTTCAGGAAAATGTTTAATCCACACACATTCTCAATATGTAGACCCATGATTTTAGTTATTTGGTTTTTAAAAAAGCCACAGAAAAACAAAATAAAAATAAATGCCACATATCAAAACTTGGCTCTTAGCAGATATTTAATGAATGAAAGAATTGAAATGGCCACTTTTGGTTACTGAGTTGCTCTTGACAGCTTCAAGATGAAAAGCTTGAATACTTCCAGCATCCCCTCGAACATGCTGACTGGCTACCCTGGACTTTTCACCTTGCCTCACTTTGTGAAGAGAAAACAGGGCTCAGGCTGGCATTACTGCCTTCACTGAAACTACATTTGAATCTGAGTGTTGAAGATGTCATGTGATTGAATGACAGCTGTCACTCATATTTCTTTAATCATGTCTCTCTTCTACATCTATTTACAAGCTTTTAAAAATTCTTTTGCCATTGTAGACATTTCTGCTCATGGAACTTGGGCCTGCAAAAACCAAGATACTGTCATTGTGGGAACTGCCACACTTTGAGAATGTGTACATGTATATGCAATTGTTTGTTCTTTTTTTCCCAGAAGCCCCCTGGAGCCAGAGTCCAGGGATAGTGAGGTCTTCAGTGTTTGCTGATAGATCAAGGCCATGGAACTCCCTTTATGTGTGTATTATGTGAAACTCCAGGGCAGTAGAAGCACAGTTACCCTGAAAGAAGAAAATATTATGTATTTTGAGATAGTTTTGATATGTGGCATTTATTTTTATTTTGTTTTTGTGTGGCTTTTTTTTTTTAAACCAAGTGACTGACTAAAATCATGGGTCTACATATTGAGAATGTGTGTGGTTTAAACCTTTTCCTGAAAGAAAGTTATATCTACAATAGGACCATTCAGTGTTTGTTTTCATGTCAAGTTCAACACTGTAAACAAGTTCTGTTGAAGTGAAAAATGCAAACAGAACTTTCTTTCCGCAATTTAGTCCCTTTAGGACAGCCCAACCAGTTCTCAATTCCCTCTCTAGGGTGACGTGTCTGCAACAGCAGGCAGCAGGGCCCATCATGCATCTAAGCCCCATAGCTGGAGCCAGCCACACACTCCAAGACACCAGGTACACACCCTAACCCTGACAGAGCAGTAGCCTGTAGGATGGGATTGTGCTTATAATTAATTTATAGGTTAATCACTTAAATTTAAGTTTGAGACTCTGCATTTGTACTAAGCAAGCAGGCCAGGCACAGAGGCTCACACCTGTAATCTCAGTGCTTTGGGAGGCTGAGGCGGGAGGATCACTTGAAGCCAGGAGTTTGTGATTAGCCCCGGTAGTATAGTAAGGCCCTGTTACTACCAAAAAAAAACACATTATATATAATGTGTATATATATAATATGTATATATATACACATTATATATAATGTGTATATATATAATATGTATATATATAAATGTTTTAAAAAAAAAAACGCCAGGTGTGGTGGTGTGTACCTAGTAAATCAGGAAGCTGAGGCAGGAGAATGACTTAAGTCCAGGAGCTCACAGATGCAATGAGCTGTGATCACCCCACTGCACCCCAACCTGGGTGACAGAGCGAGAACCAGTCTCTTAAAAAAAAAAGCAAAGACTTCCTAGGAAACACTAGTTTTAGTGGTTTTTTTTCCCCTCTTGCCTGGATTGTTGTTATTGTGTCCTAACTGATGTGTTTGCCTCTGTTCTCAGGGGACTTGAACTCTAATTAAGATCGCCAGATAAAACACAGGACGCCCTATTAAATATGAATTCAGATATACCACCATTTTTTTTTATTTTTCGAGACAGAGTCTTGCTCTGTCACCCAGGCTAGAGCACAGTGACATGATCTCGGCTCACTGCAACCTCTGCCTCCTGGGTTCAAGCAATTCTCCTGTCTCAACCTCCCAGGTAGCTGGGATTACAGGTGTGCACCACCACACCCAGCTAATTTTTGTATTTTTAGCAGAGATGGAGTTTTACCATGTTGGCCAGGCTGGTCTTGAACTGCTGACCTTGTGATCTGCCCACCTCAGCCTCCCAAAGTGCTGGGATTACAGATGTGAGTCACCATGCCCGGCCACCAATTTTTTAAAGTATAAATTTGTCCCAAAATATTACATGGGATGACTACAACATTATATGAAATAAATTATCATGAAATCCTTTAAAAAATTGTTTCATAGTTAGTGCTGACTACTCCCAAATCTCAGTATCCAGCCTCATCATGTGTTTTAAACTGAAAATCTCCATTGTGAAGTCTTGCAGGCAACATGTTGAAAATGTAACTCATCATTTCCCTGCCTGTCTTCTCAATTTCAGTGATGCTGCCTTCACCCATCCAGTTCTTGAAACTGCCCCTGACCATTCCCTTTGCCCCACATCCATTAGCTTGGCCCTTTCGCTTCCCTCTCTATTTAGTCTCAGTAGCCAGCAATACCTTTACTGAAGTTACAGCACAGTCTCTATCACTCTCCTCTTCTGTAGGTCCTTCCTTCTAATCCAAGTGATTTCAAATTTCAGACATATATGTGTATACAGAATCAGGTTCCCTGCAAATTATACTTACTCTCGCAACTTGCAGGATACTCTAATGTTATCTATTGCTTCATTTTTTAAAAAAAGCTAGTTGGTAACCTCTTGCATTGGTGAGGGATAACCAGCAATTTAAAAACACTGCCTATTCCATTTTATAAAAGGCAACCAAAATAATTTCTATAAACCTTGGGCAGACCATGTCACTCTCTTGCTTAAAACCCTTCAATAATTTCATACTCATTACCTTAGCAGGTGAAGTATGAGATGCTTATTGTGACATTAAAAGCCTCCCAGTTGCTCTGTTCTCCCGTCCATTAGGTAGTGCTCTTGGCCAGAGAGCACTCCTCTCTTCCCTAGAACTAATCTTGCACAGTGAACAACTTCTTCAGGTTTCAATGTCATTTCTTCAGGGAGGCCTTCATGGACCTCTTAGAGGGGAATTGCTTTACTGGATGTTCTTCCACATTCAATGCTTTCATGGCAGAAGATTCTGGAGTGTTAGTGAGCTGCTCAGCTGCTCAAAATCCTCCCAAGGCTCTCTATTTCATTCAGACAAAATTCCAGTCTTTACAGTGGCCTAATGGTCCATTCAGACAAAAGTCCTGACTTTGTGGTGGCCTACACGGTCCATTCAGACAAAAGTCCTGACTTTACGGTGGCCTACACGGTCCATTCAGACAAAAGTCCAGTCTTTACAGTGGCCTACATGGTCCTACATGAGCTACTCCCACTCTCTGACCTTGTCTTCCACTAATTTTTCTCTTTGTTTACTCTTCTGCAGCCATCCTGGCCTCCTTGTTATTCCTCAAAGGTGGCAGCACGCTCCCCTACCTCAGGACCTTGGCACCTGCTAATTAGCTGCCTGGAGCCCCCCACCTCCCAATATCCATAGCTGTCTCTCATTTCTGTCACTTTCCTCAAACGTCTTCTTGTCAGTGAGGCCTTCTCTGTTCCCCCTGTTTAAAATTGTATCCCCCAGTCTGGCATTCCCTATTTTCTTCTCTGCTTTGTATTTATTTATTTTACTTATTTTTATTTTGCTTATTATCTATCTCTGTCTATTAGGATGTAGAATTTGTGATGATAGGGATTTTTCTCTGTCTTATTAATTACCAGCACCTATAATAGTGCTTGGTTTGTAGGACGCATTCAATAAATGTATTTGTTGGTAAATGAATGAGTAACTAGACGAATCTTGTTAGCTTTCTTACGAGAGAAAATGCCTGTTCTCTTCACCAATGTATATATACATCTTGATGCATAGCACATAAGAGGGTCTCAAAAATAATTTTTTTGGTTTGAATTCATTTAAATTGCAAGTGGTAACAATGAAGAGGGAAGAGTGTGTATAACCTTAAAAATACTTCTGTTTATATTCACAGTGTTTGTAACCCTGATGTTACCACTGTGTACACAGTCTTTCTTAAAAGAGAAACCTGTTAGTATGAGGCAGTCACTTGTTTACTGGAATTAAATGTTAGGTAAAGTGTTTGCAAACACCAGACAACTGAAGGTGTGGGGTTATTATGTGAGAGTATCATGGAAAAAAGAATTCACTGGTTTCAAAGTAGTGGCACTTGCATAGGCCCCCTTTTGCTATAACCATAATCAAATGGAACATAGGTCTACAGTTCCTTGTTGAAAACCTTTGGGACAAGCTGTGTTCAGAATTCATTTCTTTTCTTCGGGTTTTAGAAGGCAGCGCATGAACTCTTGTTCATTACACGCTCAGCAGACTTTAGGGTAGTGCCCTGTGCTCAAACATGCCAACACTTCTACAGCGTGAGTGTGAATAGCCACACTAGGTGGGTAAAGGCAACAAATCCCACATCAGTCGCATTCAAGTTTTTCCACAGCGAGTTTTAGTGCCAAAAGCATGGAAAACTCCCAACTCCCGGTTTTCAGAGCTTCTGAGTTGCTTTTCTGGCTGGGAGTGTTAGTGCCGAATGGCAATTCTCTGTGCTGCATGACCCAGAGGATTGCTGGCTTTAGGAAAGTTCCTGTTTTTATTCTCAGTTCCAGTCCCAGTGATAGGACAGATGACACATGATTCTGATTAGATGACAACTCTGTGCCACAAAACCAATTATTTCACCTATAATAATTCAAAAAAATGGATGCAAGAAGAGAAAATGTCCTTTTCTAGTCATTATCTCAGACCCATAGCTAGAACTTGCTCATTTCATTAATTACACAGGAACCAAGGATTCAATTTGCTTTGCTTGCAGACTTTGAAATTCTTAAGGCAGGGGCTATGAAAGCTTAGTGTTTAGGTTCTAAAGCATGGGTTAACAAACTTTTTTTTGGTCAAGGACCAGATAGAACATGTTTTAGGCTTTGTGGGCTATATATTTTCGGTATATGTGTGTCTTCTCTATCTCTTCCACTGTACCACCTCCACTCCCTGCCCAGAGGAGATTGTCTGATGCTGGAATTGTCAACATGCTAAGACAGAAATGTCAAAGGAAAATCCTGTTGGCATTTGGATTTATAGTGTTTTGTAGGAGTTACCCTTGATCACATAAGCAGTCTTTTCATTCCAACAGATGATAACCAAATCATTTCCTCGTAGTGAAAAAATAGCTTCTCAATGAAAAAGGTTTCTTTGGGAGAGGGTCCTCTGGAAGGAGACGGCCACTGATGAAGATAACCAGTGAGGGGCTGGGTGATGTTATGACGTCCTCTGTGGCTTCGAGATTGTTATTATTTAGATTTCCTTTGTTGGATCCATAACAGGTAACTAAGCACAATTCTGATTTTTTTCACTTATTAAAAATTAACTGCCAGCCTACGATATTTGTCTTAAAAGGTACTTTTTAAAATAGAAAATATTTCGGTTAAAACAACTAAATGAAAGCTTACTTAGAGCAAAAGCTAACATTGTGCCATTCACTATGCTGAGCACTGTACATCCATTTTTCTGTTTACTCCTCACCGCAGGTCTGTGAAACAGGGGCTTGTAGGAAACCAAGACCTGGATTAAACAACTGGTCTGAGGTCACCTAGCTTGTGTCAAAGCTGAGCTTTCAACTTAGGTATTGCAGAGTCAGCCTCAGATTCTTGAATATTATAGAATATAGCCTCATAAGTATGCATGTGTTTTTACATGCAAAGAGGAAGGGCTTATTGGTCATGTCAGGTTTTATGTAGATGATCCTACCATGAGAAACATTTTAAAATGGTTTTGTCTTTAGTGTAATTGATGTCATTATTTTTGTCTTAGAATGATGGCACGAATCTTTTCTTTTTAGGGATGTTGGCTCTTTGCTTTTCAGCAAGATCTTCCAACAGATTGTTGTTGATATTTTAAACTGTTTCAAAAAATTTAGCTTGAATTTTGTCACAAAAGAAAGATGTTATTTCCAAGAGGAACTTAAAACGCCATGACATTTCTTCATTCTCCCATAACATTCATTAAGACTGTTTTAATAAGATTTGAATCATCCCTAATATACATACAAAATGATGACGAAATGAAAAACAATAAAGTTAATTTAGCATCAGCATTGTAATTTATGATTAAAGCCTTTACATTTCTTGTTCCTTAGATTTTCTGTGTCTAAAATAGAGAAGTGACACTGGTACTAACTATTTTTAGTTCATTGAAGTCTTCAAGAGTCTATATTTTATATTGAGTGTGTGGTTTATGGATGATTTTTCTCATTATATTTGTGAAGGCTGTTTTTTACTGGAACATCCCTTTGGAGACATACTCCTAAGAGAGATGAGAGATTGAATTGTAAAGATTGTACAGTGATAAATAATGCTGTTGGAGAAAGTGATGAAAGAAAAAGAAAACGCATCTGTGCCCCTTTTCCCTTTTGTACCAGATACAGGGAAAGAATTCCAGATATCAAAGCCAACACAAAGTACTTTTTTTTTTCTTTTTTCTTTCTTTCTCTTTTTTTTGAGACAGGATTTTGCTGTGTCACCCAGGCTGGAGTACAGTGACATAATCATCGCTCACTGTAGCCTTGACCTTCTAGGTTCAAACAATCCTCCCACCTCAGCCTCCTGAGCAGCTGGGAGTACAGGCATGTGCCACCATGCCCAGCTACTTAAAAAAATTTTTTTTTAAACATGGGGTCTCACTATATTGCCCAGGCTGGTCTTGAATTCCTGGGCTGAAGTGATTCTCCCACCTTGACCTCCCAAAGAGTTGGGATTACTGGTATGAGTGAGCCACTGTGTCCAGCATAAAGCACTTTCTTATAGAATACTGGGAATGATCTTTTGTAGAATAATATTCTTTTCAATAAAGGTGTTTTTTTGCAATGGTTAACTTTTTTTAACATTATACTTCTAACAAACATTTTCTATAATACATTCACAGCTCTGAAAAAACTCATTGTCAGATTTCACATCTTAGTTTATGGTTGTGAAAATATGGCATTTATATACTTTATGTGATGTGCTAAGCAATTTTACTTGTGAAGCTTGGAGCTAAAATATAACTTTGGTAACTCTATTACTTCTGCTTCAAAAAAGTCAGAACCACTTAATGTTTTATATTTGGTGTCATCTTAATTTGCAGGGCACATTCTACATATATTTCCTTTTAGATTAGTTCCTATTTGTTTGTAATCAAAGACCTAGCTAAACTATGAATAATAAATCAAGATAAAAGGCCTGGTTAAGTGTTAGATGGGACTGCTCTAGGAAGGAGGATGGTAGGAGCTGTGTATCTACCTTGCCTGACCAATGCCAGGCAGACTTCTACCTGGTGGTAGCCTTTTTCCAATCTCTCTTTCTCTTGCCCCACTCTTTCGTTTTATCTCTCTTCTTTTCACTTTTCTCTTCCCATCTCTCTCCTTCAAGCCTAAATAAGTTTTTTTTTTTTGAGACAAGATGTTGCTCTGTCACTCAGGTTGCAGTGCAGTGGCGTGATCTCGGCTCACTGCCCAGATTCAAGCTATTCTCCTGCCTCAGCCTCCCAAGTAGTTGGGATTACAGGTGCATGCTACTGTGCCCAGCCAATTTTTGTATTTGTAGTAGAGATGGGGTTTGGCCATGTTGACCAGGCTGGTCTCGAACTCCCAACCTCAAGTGATCTGCCTGCTTCAGCCTCTCGAAGTGCTAGGATTATAGGTGTGAGCTATTGTGCCAGGCAAAGCATAAATAAGTTTTTCAAAAACATAGAAGAAAAAATGTTCATTCAAACTATGTAAAAGCATAGTCAATGAAAATAAACGTCTCCTTCCCCAGGCACCCCTTGTAACCAAGTGTTCTTTTGCAGAGGCAGTGATTTCAAGTTCTGTCAATTTCTTATTTGTGATTTATCATCTCAGGGCATTATCTACTGACTGTAAAGAATGGGAAGTATTCTCATAGAACCCTGTGCCTAAATTACTGTCTTTTACCTTCTCATATTTGTTAGGTCTAGCTTATTCAGTTTGTCTACCGATTGTCTCATGACTTTGCATAACACAGATGGCCCCTATTTGCTAACTGATTTTTAGATATAACTATTGACTCCTTGCTATAAAAACCGAGTAAATTAGCACACGTATCCATTGTTTCACTCTCTTATTCTAATTTTTCTTAGTTATGTTTTTATTTTTATGTTGCCATGATTTATAACAGCCACATTTATAACATGCTTCATTGACTTCTAACGTCTCTCTCAGTTCCTAATTGCCCTCAGGATAAAGTCCAAATTTTCTACATAGTAAATAATATCCCAGCCACCCAGCCCCATCCTATCTCCCTGGCCTAATCTGCAGTACAAACAGTTCTCACTGACCTCATATATATGTCTTCCTGGGACTCTGCACAAATCATTAACTCTCTTCCTAGCAAATTTGTTCTCATGCTTCAAGACCTAGATCTCATTTTCCTAGGGGATCAATCCATCCCCCCAGGTTTCCACTACTCTCTTTCTACCTCCATTAGGAGGCTTTAGCTTAAGCCGCAATTTCATGTTTATATATCTGCTGCTGCTTCTCCAGTGTGAGTATAGGAGTGTGCATTTCATTCCTGTGTCTCTAGTGTCCACAGAAGTGTCCTCACACAGAATGAATGACTGAATGAACAAAACATGTTCTAACGAAGGGATTAACCAGCGTATTTGGTGTTTTACATCTTTCCTAAATTGATTTTAATCAGTAAAGTTTTCAGTGGTCTTTTCCCAGTCTGATTTATGTTTTCCTTTACTTGAATACCTTGTCTGCCTCCGTGGGGGGATAATTTAAGAAGAAAATAATTTCTGCTTGTATTAACTGTTAAACACTCATCTCATCTATACTGATCCCAAAAGTGAGAAAGAAGGAGGGAAACATACCAGAGCATGGTCTTTTATTAGTTTATATCACTTTAGAAATTTAAATAACAATACAGAGGGAGGGTAAAGTTACTGTAAAGGATATTTGCTATAAGGTACTCTAAATGAAAATAATGTTTATTTGTTTAGTGAGAAACGTGGACACTTTTTATCAATTCATAGGGGAAATTGAGGGAGAGTTCTATGTCACTCAAAACATTTGACCTTCAGATGCCCACTGGACATCTCTTCTCTCCTGTCAGTTACCCTGTCTCCTTTCCTTTCGATCTTCTTCCAAACTTAAAAAGTATCTACATTTTATCCAACATTCTTGTGTGTGTGTAGCTAGAACACAGGTGTGCAAATCCTTGTCAGCCTAGACTCTTAAGCAGACAAAGTAAAACACTTTCTGAACAAATGATTGGCTCTCATTAAGATGGTATCTCAGTTGGCTGGGCATGGTGGCTCATGTAATCCCAGCACTTTAGAAGGCCAAGGCAGGCAGATCGCCTTGAGGTCAGGAGTTCGAGACCAGCCTGACCAACATAGAAAAACCTTGTCTCTACTAAAAATACAAAATTATCTGGGCATGGTGGTGCATGCCTGTAATCCTAGCTACTTGGGAGGCTGAGGCAGGAGAATTGCTTGAACTTGGGAGGTGGAGGTTGCGGTGAGCTGAGATCGCGCCATTACACTCCAGCCCGGACTACAAGAGCAAAACTACATCTGAAAAAAAAAAAAAAAAAGGAAAAAAAAAGATGGTATCTCACTCTAGCTGCTAAAATTAATAATGTTTATCTTTTATTTTTATTTTTTGTATACTAAGTATATTTTGAAAAGAAAACACTAAATATATCTTTAAGAAGGAAATCAATTCCCAGAAGTGGTATTTATTTAAAGAGATTCCTTAGAAACTTCCGTAGCTGTGTGATCTATTTTGAGTAAGCATAGCATGTGGCCACAGGGCCGTTGATTTGGCACAATTTTAGTTCTCTGTTGACTGATCAATCCACATGTTGTTCTTCATCACTCCTCTTATTTCTGTTATGTGCTTAATTCCTGCTGGTGGGAAACTGATTAGAGCCAGTCGTAAAAACTGCTAATGAATTGAGCACCCAGAGATAATTATAATTCTGTGTGTCCTGAGGCAGTATAATTTTTTAAAAAGATATTTAGGCAATATGGGAACCACCTCGTAAAAGGTGGAACAGTGAAATGGCGAAGACCTGGAGCCTCACTGCTTGAGTTCAAATACTGGCTCTGCCACTCCCTATATGTATGACTTTGAGCATGCTATATTACTTCTCTGAGCCTTTGTCTTCATCTGCCAAATAGGGACTATTAATGCAAGTTAATACGTATATTGATCTTAGAAGAGTACTTAGTACTTTGTAAACACCCAATAATTACTAGCAATTATTATTTTCTTTGTAAAGAATACATAGATATGAAAGTGAATGCCCTTTTGCCTGTGGTAGTCACTGTTAACCACTCAGACTCTATATTTCCAGAGCATTAAATATGTATGTAGTTTTAAAGAGAGAGCAGTCGTGCTGTGGGAATGTTAATGCTACTTTAAGAATGACTTGGTTCAGCAAAACCTAACTGTACATTACAAACAGTTTTGCAAAAGAGATTTGGTTCAAAATCCTGATTTCTGTATTACTCCATAGTTTTTCAGTAGCGAGGAAATACTGGAAGAAAATACAAAACGATATAGTTACTGAAGGATTCATACATCAAATGTATCCAGAATTCACAAACTGTCATCATGAATTCAATATTCATGACAAGAATTCTGGGCAAATAGCCAGCCTATGGGGGCACGGCCCCTCTTTAACTTCATATATATGTATATTGTATTATTAAAAATTGACCTTCTATGTATTCTGTTTCTGGTTGTTGAGGGAAAAGCTGTTGCTTAGCAACCAGTTGTTTCCGTGTGGCTGATGTGTAAAATGGAAAACTGCAAGTCAGAGGCAAATAGCTCTGTGCATTAGGAGTGCTGGGTTACTGGTGTTAACTATTAAATTGTTTCCCAACTTGGTTTAGGGTTCCAAGTGTGGAACAGATAAAATCTGAAGCTATACTATGATATTTACTAATTATTTTAAAGAATACAGATTAATTCAGAAGATGTAAGTTAGTATATAAAAAGGGAATAATTCAGTGACTTTAAAAAGTTACCTAAGTGTTAAAGTACATGTTAAAAGTTTCAGACAGGCCAGATGTGGTGGCTCATGCCTGTAATCCCAGCACTTTGGGAGGCCAAAGTGGGTGGATCACTTGAGGTCAGGAGTTCAAGACCAGCCTGGCCAACATGGTGAAACCGTGTCTCTACTAAAAATATAAAATTAGCTGGGCATGGTGGCACATACCTGTAGTCCCAGATACGTGGAGGCTGAGGCAGGAGAATCCCTTGAACCCGGGAGGTGGAGGTTGCAGTGAGCCGAGATCACACTACTATACTCCAGTATGGGTGACAGAGCAAGACTCTATCTCAAAAAATATATATATATATGTTTTTATCTGAAAGGGAAAAAAACTAAAATACACATACCAAATTCTTGAATTGTATCCAGCAAAACATAGATATATACCCTATTGAACTTAACATAATTTTATATATTTTTTCTTCATTTATTTAGGTTTTTAACAAAGATGACTTGCTAGAGAATGCAAAGTTGTATAATGATGAGAGTCTCTTGGCTGTTGCTAACAAAAACTGACTCGCTAACTGAAGCTAAAGAATATTTATTGGCATGAAAGATTTGGTGCTGGTGGTGGTGTGCTTAGAATTGATGGGATGCTGGAGAGCCAGGTTTGGAAATAGGCTGAAACCTTGGGCACTCAAAAAGACTTCTTGAGGTCAGAGCCACAGCTGTTTCCTTGTATCTCTCTCAAGTTTCAGAAGGCCAGGGGAGGGCATGCCTGGCTGATTCCTCATTGCCTGCTCCTTGGCTGAGGTGAGTCAGCAGCCAGGAAGGATATGGTCCCTTCCATTTCCACGGAGGCATGCACCTGCCTTTACAGGACTGAAGACTGCATTGGGGATTTCCTTTCTCCAAAAGGAATTCCGGGTGTGATTAGAAAGAAAGAAATGGATGCTCGAGATGTAAGGCTGGAGAGATAGATATACAATGCGGAGATATGTACAGTTCACCTTTGAGCAACGTGACGGTTAGAGATGCTGATGCCCCTGTGGTTTAAAATTACCATATAAGTTTTGACTCCCCAAAAACTTAACTACTGTAAGCCTATGGTTGACCAGAAGCCTTACCAATAACATAAACAGTTGCTTAACACATTTTGTGTGTTATATTATATGCTGTCATCTTACAATAAAGTAAGCTAGAGAAAAGGTCATTAAGAAAATCATAAGGAAGATAAATATGTTTATGGTACCATTCTGTGTTTATTAAGTTTATGTCACTTGCTTGCAAGATGAAATGCCATCTGTTTGAAATGGCAGCCACCGCAGCTGCAGATCTCAAGTTACGGTACATATCACCCAATTCAACTTCTTGTCATGTCATGACTTTCTCTGATTCTTGGGAGCACTTCCAGCGTCACTGGTGGCATCTATATGGGTCCCTTGGTGTTATTCGAGTTTGAGGTATTACACTAAGCACGGTGGAATATATGCAAGAGCTGTGACAGATATATGCTACTGCAATTCTACTGGAAAGACACATGGCTCACATGGAGATAATCAGCGTCACACAGTGTTTTACGCAGATACTCACAACACTTGAACTTATCGCAGCAGCAACAGGAAGTGGCCACAAAATTATTGCAGCAGTTTGGTATTTGCTGCAGTTAATTTTGTGTAGTTATGACTGAACACTGCACCTCTATGTTTGTTTACATTTCAACTGTAAATGAGGCTATGAATGGTCTGTGTGCATAAATTTTAATTTTTTATACATTTTAACTTTTTATAATAGATTTGTATGTATTTTGTGAAGGTAAATGATCACATAGACTAGTATCTACATTTTTTTTATACATGTATAATGTACCTAAGTTCTTCTTAATTTTTTTGATATCTGTAGGCTGCACATTTTGTCTGCAAGTTTTTTCAAATTGTCACCAATCTCCAAAAAATGTTTCAATATATTTATTGAAAACTATCTGTTGGCTGGACACGGTGGCTCACGCCTATAATCACAGCACTTTGGAAGGCTGAGGTGGGCAGATCATTTGAGTCCAGGAGTTTCAAACCAACCTGAGCAACATGGTACAACCCTGTCTCTGCAAAAACAAAACAAAACAAAACAAAACACGAATAAGCCAGGTATGGTGGCACATGCCTGTATTCCCAGGTACTCAGGAGGCTGAGATGGGAGGAACACTTCAGCCTGGGAGGCTGAGGCTGCAGTTAGACATGATCATGCCACTGCTTTCCAGCCCGGGCGACAGAGTGAGACCCTGACTCAAAAAAGAAAAATATCTGTGTATAAGTGGACCCATGCAGCTCAAACCTGTGTTGTTCACTGGTCAACTGTATGGAAAAATCTTCATTTTGGTAAATCTTTAGTTTCTACAAATCAACTCATTTGTGACCTAATTGCTTTTATCTCCTCACCACTAACAGGGATATAGAAATCATTAGCTTCATGTATTTACGAAATACTGTAAAAATTATCATTTAGTTAGTGGCATCTAGATTTTTTTAGCCTGAGAGGTAATATGTAAGTATGGTTAGAATTTATAAAACAGTAATGTTTGCATGTTTCCTTATGCAATTTGAGTTAATTTTTATGATTTAAAGCTTTATCTTTACGATATCCCTGAATATTAAAGACATTGAGGAAATCTATAGAATCACCAAAAATTAAATCAAAAAGAGACCAAAGCCATGAAGTGTAACTTTTCACTCACTATAGGAGCAAGCCAAAAAGTCAGTGAAACAAATCATACCTTTTATATACTGTAAGCGGATTTTTGTTTCAAAGGAAAAAAACCATTAAATAGTGAAAGAATTTGTACCTATTTCTCTAGTAAATATTTTGGCTTTCGGTTACTTGACTGTCAAAAATAAGATCTTTATTACAATTTGAATCTGCCACATGGAATACTATGGTAGTGGCCATTGAAAATAAATGACCAAACTCCCCAAATCTCTCTGTGTTAGGATATCAGGTCAGCTCCTGAAACAAAGGCCAAAAAACAGTGTCAGACAAGATGTAAGTTTCTTTCTTTCTCAGAAAATAGTCAAGCTTAAACAGAGGAGAGCTGATATGGGCATTTGATAGCACAAGGGAGCAGGCTCTTTCCATCTGGTTGCTCTGCCATTCTCTATGTGAACTTTCCACCTGGGGGAAATGTTCTAATGTGGCTGCTCCCATGTCTGCTGCCATCTGCACTCCAACCAGTGGGAAGAGGAGAAGGGCCGAGGGGCGGGCTCACATCCTTGCAGCTTGTGTATCATTGGCCAGTGCTAAGTCATATGGTCACCCTAGTTGTAATCAAACAGCTCTTAGTGGTTGTAGACTGGTAGAGTGGAAGTTTTCCATACTGTTTCATTACAAACTTATTACTATCTTACTGTGCTAAACCAGAAAATGTCTACTTATTAAAAAATAGCAATAGCAACCCAAATGTCAATCCAAAGAAACAAACCCTGAATCAAACTAACATTAGAAAATAGTGAGAAAATTCTTGTAGTGTGTATTCTGTACATATAAACTAAGCTGTTGTCTTTCAGACTATCAGAGTAATATATAATGTACTAAAGAAGTAATCAGGGCCGGGTGCAGTGGCTCACACCTGTAATCCCAGCACTCTGGGAGGCTGAGGTGGGAGGATTACTTGAGCCCAGGAGTTCAAGACCAGCTTGGGCAACATAGGGAGACCCTGTCTCTACAAGAAAATAAAACAATTAGCCAGGCATGGTCGCAGCTACTCAGGAGGCTGAGATAAAAGGGTCACTTTAGCCCAGGAGGTCAAGGCTGCAGTGAGCTGTGATTACACCACTGCAGTCCAGCCTTGGTGACAGAACAAGGCCCCATTAAAAAAAAAAAGTAATTGACCTGCTGGCACCTCAGAGTTATCCTCAGAAAGTGGATGATTAAAGGCATCTTTAGGTGTAGTTTTGCCACTTTCAGACTCTATATTTCACTGGCATGTTGCTCAAATTCTATACAAGTGTTTCAAAGGGTCCTCAGAAAAACATATAGTCTTATATCTAAAGCTTTACAAATGTACATTCCCTTGGACTCTCAAATACTACAAAAACACTACTTTTAGGAGTTTCTCCTAAGGAAAACATTGATGATGATGGAAAAGATTCATAAAGATGTTTATTGAAAAGTGATTTGTTGCAGCGAAAGATTAAAAATAATCTACATATCCTATAAAAGGAAAGTCTGTACATAAATTATATTAACACGACAGAATGTCACACTGCCATTAAAAATGACAGGTAGGCCAGGTGTGGTGGCTGACGTCTGTAATCCCACCACTTTGGGAGGCTGAGGTGAGTGGATCACTGGAGCGCAGGAGTTGGAGACAAGCCTGGGCAGCATGACAAAACCTCATCTCTACAAAAAATATGAAACTTAGCCTGGCATGGCTGTGTGCACCTGTAGTCGCAGCTGCTTGTTGGGCAGAGGCAGGATGATTGCTTGAGCCTGGGAGGTTGAGGCTGCAGTCACACATGATGGCACCACTGCACTCCAGACTGGATGACAAAGTGATACCCTGTCTCAAAAAAAAAAAGATAGGTACAGAGTATTGGCTATTGACATGGAAAGATGCTCAAAGTGTATCACTAAGTGAAATCCACGTATTCAAAAACAATATGATAGTATTATTCAAAGTTTATAAATTAAAGCAATGAATATTCTTTTATTTTTGTTTATAATTGACACATATTAACTGTACATGTTTATGGGGTATAATGTGATGTTTTAATACATGTATATATTGTATAATGATCAAATCAGTATAGTTAGTATGTAGCATGTTCATCACCTCAAAGCTTTATCATTTCTTTGTGGTGAAAACTTTAAAGATCCTCTTTTCCAGCTATCTTGAAACATATGATACAGTGTTATTAGCTGTGGCCATCCTGCTACGTAACAGAACAATAGAACTTATTCTTCCTAACTGTAACTTTGTACCCCTTGGCTGACCTCTCCTGATTTTCCCTGTCCTTCTCCCACCAAGAGAGATCAGACCATCAAGTAGACCAGCACACTCCAAACAGATCTTTGGAAAGAAGGCATTAAAAGTGGATAGAGGGAGGATGCAGCCCCTGGGGCTGAAAGGAGAGAAGGCTGGGAATCCTGCATAGGGTTACCAAGCACGGGAACTCAATCCTGACCACAAGTGGCTTTTAGGGAAGGGGTAAGGGGAATAGGCATGGAGCAGCCCACTCTCACCATGGACCTCCAGAATCCTAACTGTGGGAGACCCCGTGACCCCCATGGATGGATATTTGAGTTGGTGGGAAGAACTGCCCAGAGAGTTGGCAGAGACAGAGCTCTAGCCTGCATAGAGCCCAGAGGGTTTGGTGTGAGAACAGCTGTGTGGAACATAGCCTTGGGGTGCCCATCCGCCAAGGCTTGCCATAGTCCTCTAGGAGGCTGTAACCTTTGTTAGCTGCCATATTTGGAGAGAGCAGGGCAGTCATGCCTGTGGGACAAGTCAGTATGATCTGAACACCCTCCTGTCTGTTGGCCTCTCCTAGGTTCCAGGGCTGGACACGCTCACTTGTGTGCCTCAGCTGCCCTGCTGAAATGCTTGCCTGCAGCCATGTTTCCATTAGAGCACTTCTGCAGACATTCCCCAGCTGCCAGACACCTGGCTGCAGCCTCCCCCAGCTGCCCTACCAGTGCACAGTCCTATGGAGACCCACCACTGTCCTGCCAGGGTACATGTGTGTGTGGACTGCTGCCCCTCACCACTGTGCCCATGCCCATATCCCTCTGCCATACCATCCTGCTGCTGCTCACTCCTCTGTGGCCTCCACACTGCAGCTCTCCTGCACCTACCCCCCCTACCCGCTGCTCCACTGGAGGCTTTTGCTGGCAGTCCTCGTGGGCATATTGTTGCCAGTGGACTGGAACACCTTGGCGCTTGCAGCTCAGCAGTGCTCAATCTCAAGAAGCCAGAAAACAAAACTATGAGCTCAGTCTCAGTCCCACAGGGTTAGAATATGCCCAGGAGTGTTTAGCTGAGCCTTGGGCCCCTAAAAGCATCCAGAAAGGAAGCCAATTGGGTAAACCCAACTTAAACCAAAGTTAAACCCTCAAGAGCATCAAAAAATATAAAAGCATAAAGTCCCATTCAAGGAGAGCAACTTCAAAGATTAGGGGAACATCAGCCCACACAGATGAGAAAGAACCAGCACAAGAATCCTGGCAACTGTAACAGTCAGAGTGTCTTCTTACCTCCAAATGACCACACTAACTCCCCAGAAATCCTTCTTAACAAGATTGAGATGGCTGAAATGACAGACATAGAATTCAGAATCTACGTGGCAAGGAAGGTCAACAAGGTTGGAGAAGGTTGAAACCCAATCCGAGGAAACCAGTGAAATGATCTAACAGTTGAAAGATGATAACCGTTTAAAAATTAAAAACAACTTTTTTTGACTTTTGATTTTTTTGTGGGTACATAGTAGCTATATATATTTATGGAGTACATGAGATATTTTGATACAGGTATGCAATGCGTAATAACCACGTGGAAAACTGGGTATCCATCTCCTCATGCATTTATTCTTTCCTTTAAAAACAATCCAATTATGCTCTTAGTTATTTTAAAATGTATAATTAAATTATTATTGACTATAGTCCCCCTGATGTGCTATCAAATACTAGGTCTTATTCATACTTTCTATTTTTTTTGTACCCATCAACTATCCCTACCTCCTCCCAACCTCTGGTAACCATCCCTGTTCTCTCTCTTCACGAGTTCAATTGTTTTGATTTTTAGGTCCTATAAGTAAGTGAGAATGTGTGATGTTTATCTTTCTGTGCCTGGCTTATTTCATTAGCATAATGACCTCCAGTTTCATCCATGTTATTGCAAACGATAGGATTTTATTCTTTATATGGCTGAATAGTACTCCATTGTGTATAAGAACCACATTTTCTTTATCCATTCATCTGTTGATGAAAACTTAGGTTGCTTCCAAATCTAGCCATTTTAAGAAAGAACCAAACTGGCCAGGCGTGGTGGCTCATGCCTGTAACCCCAGCACTTTGGGAGGCTGAGGTGGGCAGATCACCTGAGGTCAGGAGTTCGAGATCAGCCTGGTCAAACATGGTAAAGCCCCATCTCTACTAAAACTACAAAAGTTAGCTGGGCGTGGTGACATGCGCCTGTAATCCCAGCTACTCTGGAGGCTGAGGCAGGAGAACCACTTGAACTTCGGAGACGGAGGTTGCAGTGAGCTGAGATTATGCTATTGCACTCCAGTCTGAGTGACAAGAGCGAAACTCCATCTAAAAAAAAAAAGAAAAAAACAATCGGAACAGGAAATGAAAAATTTACTACAGGAATTTCATAATGCAATTGGAAGCATTAATAACAGAATAGAACAAGCTGAGAAAGAGTCTCTAAGCTTGAAGACCACTCTCTCTCAAATCAATGCAGACAGACAAAAACAAACAAAGAATTTTTAAAAATGAACAAAACCTCTGAGAAATATGGGATTATTAAAGAGACCAAACCTATGACTCATTGGCATTCCTGAAAGAAATGGAGAGAGAGTAAGCAACTTGGAAAACATATTTGAGGATATTGTCTGAAAATTTCTCCACCCTTGCTACAGAGGTTGACATGCAAATTCAGGAAGTTCAGAGAACCCCTGTAAGATACTATACAAGATGACCATCTCCAAGACACATAGTCATCAAATTCTGTAAGGTCAATGTAAAATAAAAAAAATCTTAAAGGCAGCCAGAGAGAAGGGCCACGTCATATACAAAAAGAACCCCATCAGGTTAACATTGGATCTTCAGCAGAAACCTTACAAGCTAAAAGAGATTGAGGGCCTACATATAGCATCACTAAAGAACAGAAATTCCAACCAAGAATTTCATGGCCAGCCAAACTAAGCTTAATAAGCAAAGGAGAAATGAAATCCTTTTCAGGCAAGCAAATGCTAAGGGAATTCATTACCATGAGATCTGCCTTACAAGAGTTTATTAAGGAAGTGCTAAACATGGAAAGGAAAGACTGATACCTGTCACACATAAACACACTTAGCTAGACAGCTTTTGCACACTATGAAGCAGCTATGCAATCAGGTCTACATAACAACCAGCTAACAACAGAATGATAGGATCTAATTCTTACATATCAATATCGACCTTGAATGTAAATGAACTAAGCACTCAAAAGACACAGAGTGGCAAGTTGGATAAAGAAGCAAGATCCAACTGTATGCTGTCTTCAAGATAGCCATCTCATAAGCAGTGAAGCCTATAGGCTCAAAAGGATGGAGAAATCTATCAAGTAAATGGAAAACGAAAAAGATCAGGGTTGCTATTCTTATTTCAGACAAGGCAGACTTAACCAACAATGACTAAAAAGGACAAAGGGCATTATACACCGGTAAAGGGTTTAATTCAATAAGAAGACTTAATTATCCTAAATATATATGTACTCAACTTTGGAGCACCCAGATTCATAAAAACAAGTTCTTAGAGACCTATGAAGAAACTTAGATAACCACAAAATAGCAGTGGGAGACTTCAACACCCTACTGAGAGTGTTAGATCGTTGAGGTAGAAAACTAACAAAGATATTCAGGACCAAAGCTTGACACTTGCCCAATAGACCTAACAGACATCTACAGAACACTCCACCTAATAATAAGAATATACCTTCTTCTCATTAGCACATGGCACATACTTTAAGATGGACCATATGCTTGGCCATAAAGCAATTCTAAACAAGTTTTAAAAAACCAAAATCATACCAACCACACTCTTGGGCCACAGAGCAATAAAAATAGAAATCAGGGCCGTGCGTGGTGGCTCATGCCTGTAGTTCTAGCACTTTGATATGCCAAGGCAGGTGAATCATGAAGTCAGGAGATTGAGACCATCCTGTCCAACATGATGAAACCTTGTCTCTACTGAGAATACAAAAAAGTTAGCTGGGTGTGGTGGTGCATGCCTGTAGTCCCAGCTACTCAGGAGGCTGAGGCAGGAGAATTGCTTGAACCCCAGGGGTGCAGATTGCAGTGAACTGAGATTGCACCACTGCACTACAGTGTGGGCAACAATGTGAG
>NW_016107348.1:6131876-6176179 GCF_001604975.1 Cebus imitator
CTCTCAAAACCATACAATTACATGAAAATTAAACAACCTGGTCCTGAATGACTTGAATAAAGAATAAAATTAAGACAGACATCAAAAAAATACTTTGAAACTAATGAAAACAAAGATACAGCATTACTAGAATCTTTGCTTACTCAGAGATTCTAATATAATGTTAAGAGGAAAGTTGATAGTGCTAAATTCCCATATCAAGAAGTTAAAAAGATGTCAAATTAACAACGTAACATCACACTTAGAGAAACTAGAAGAGCAAGAGCTAACCAATCCCAAAACTAGTAGAATAAAAGAATTAACCAAAATCAGAGCTAAATCAATTGAAATTGAGCATGAACTTGGTTTTTTGAAACAATAAACAAGATTGGTAGAAGACTAGCTAGATTAATAAAGAAAAAAGAGAGAAGACCCAAATAAACACAATCAGAAATAATAAAGGTGACATTACACTGACCCCACAGAAATACAAAAAACTCTCAGAGTCTATTATGAAAACTTCTATGCACATAAAGTAGAAAGCCTATAAGAAATGGGTAAATTCCTAGCACATACAACCTACCAAGATTGAACCAGGAAGAAATTGAAATCCTGAACAGACAAATAATGAATTCTGAAATTGAGTCAGTAATTAAAAACTTAATCAACCAGAAAAAGTTCTAGACCAGAAGGATTCACAGCCAAATTCAACCAGATGTACAAAGAAGAGCTAGTACCAATCCTACTGAACCTACTCCAAAAATTGAGGAGGAAGGATTCCTCACTAACTTATTCTATGAGGCCAAGATCATTCTGGCACTGAAACCTGGCAGAGACACAATGAAAAAAACTTCAGGACAAAATACCTTATGAGCATAGATACAAAAATCTTCAACATAATACTAGCAAGCCAAATCTAGCAGCACATCCAAAAGTTAATCCACTATGATTATGTAGGTTTTATCCCTGGGATGCAAGATTCGTTCAACATATGCAAACCACATTTATGTGATAAAAGTGGTTCATCACATAAACAAAACTAAAAACAGAAAACACATGACAATCTCAACAGATACAGAAAAGGCTTTTTTTTTAATATAAATTCAACATACATTCATGTTAAAAACCCTCAACAAACTAGACATTGAAGAAACGAACCTCAAAATAATAAGAGCCATCTATGACAAACCCATAACCAACATCATGCGGAGCAAGCAAAAGCTAGAAGCATTTCCTTTGAGAACTGAAACAAGACAAGGATGCTAACTCTCACGACTCCTATTCAACATAGTACTGGAATTCCTAGCCAGAGCAATCAGGCAAGGAAAAGAAATAAAAAAACATCCAAATAGGAAGAGAGGAAGCCAAACTATCTCCTTCCACAGGTGATATGATTCTATACCTAGAAAAACCCATAGTTTCTGCCCAAAGGTTCCTAGAACTAGTCAACAACTCCAGTAAAATTTCAGGATAGAAAATGAATGTACAAAAATCAGCAGCATTTCTTTACACCAATAGTGTCCAAGCTAAGAGCCAAATCAAGAATGCAGTCCCACTCACAATAGTCACAGAAAAAAGAAAGTACCTAGGAATACAGTTAACCAGGGAGGTGAAAGATCTCTACAGTTAGAATTGCAAAACAATCCTGAAAGAAAGAAGAGATGACACAAGTAGAAGAACATCACATGCTCATGGATAGGAAGAATCAATATTGTTAAAAAGGCCACAGTGGCCAAAGCAATGTACAGATTCAATGCTATTCTTGTCAAACTACCAACATCATTTTTCATTAAATTAAAAAAAAAACTATTCAAAAATTCACATGGAACAAAAAATGAGCCAAATAGCCAAAGCAATCCTAAGCAAAAAGAACAAAACCAAAACAGCATGGTACTGGAACAAAAACAGACATATAAACCTATAGAACAGACACATAAACCTATAGAACACGTTAGAGAACCTGGAAAGCAAGCTGCACAGCTACAACCTTCTGATCCTCAACAAACTGACAATAGCAAGCAAAAGGGAAAGGACTCCCTATTCAATAAATTGTCTTGGGATAACTAGCTGGTCATACGCAGAAAATTGAATCTGGATCTCTTCCTTGTACTATATATAAAAATAAACTCCAAATGGATTAAAGACTAAAATGTAAGATCTAAAACTAAAAACACTAGAAGAAAACCTAGGAAATATTATTCTGGACCTAGACCTTGGCAAAGATTTCATGATAAAGACTCTAAAAGCAATTGCAACAAAAATAAAAATTGACAAGTAGGACCTAATTAATGACCTTTTGCACAACAAAACAAACTATTTACACAGTAAACAGACAACCTACAGCATGTGAGAAAATATTCTCAAATTTTGCATCTAACAAAGGTCCAATATCCAGAATTTATAAGGAACTTAAACAAATCAACAGGTAAAAACCAAACAACTGCATTTAAGAAAATAGGAAAAGGACATGAACAGACACTTCTCAAAAGAAGACATACTTGCAGCCAAAAAACATATGAAAAAATGCTCAACATCACTAATCATTAGAGAAAATGCAAATCAAAACCACAATGAAATACCATCTCATACCAGTGAAAGCTATTATTAAACCAGAATGGCTATTGTTAAAAAGTGAAAAAACAAAAAATGTGTTGGCGAGGTTGCAGAGAAAAGGGAACACTGAGACATTGCTGGTGGGAATATAAATTAGGTTAGCCACTGTGAAAAGCAGTTTGAAGATTTCTCAAAGAACTTAGAACTACCATTTGATTCAACAATTCCATTACTGGGGCTGGGCACAGTGGCTCATGCCTGTAATTCCAGCACTTTAGGAGGCTGAGGCAGGCGGATCACCTGAGGTTGGGAATTCTGAAATCAGCCTGACCAACATGGAGAAACCTCATCTCTTCTAAAAATACAAAAACATTAGCTGAGTGTGGCGGCACATGCCTGTAATCCCAGCTACTTCGGAGGCTGAGACAGGAGGAGTGCTTGAATCTGGGAGGTTGTGGTGAGCTGAGATCACGCCATGGCACTCCAGCCTGGGCAACAAGAGAAAAACTCCATCTCTAAAATAAAATAAAATAAAAATAAAATAAATAATAAAATAAAATAAAATCCATTACGGGGGTATGTATATAAAGAAAACACTTTGTTCTACCAAAAAGGCACATGCACCTGTATGTTCATCACAGCACTCTTCACAAAGCAAAGACATGGATTCCACCTAGATGCCCATCAGTGGCGGACTGGATAAAGAAAATGTGATACACATACACCAAGGAATACTATGAAGCCATGAAAAACCAAAGTCTTGTCCTTTGCAGCCATATCCATGCAGCTATAGGCCACCATCCTAAGTGCGTTAATGCAATTGACATGTGGTATTTGGTAATAAAACCAAATACCATGTTCTCACTTTTCTTTCTTTTTTTCCTTTAATTGTACTTTAGGTTCTGGGGTACATGTGCAGATCATGCAGGATTGTTGCGTAGGTACACACGTGGCAATGTGGTTTGCTGCCTCTATCCCCTCGTCACCTATATCTGGCATTTCTCCCTGTGTTATCCCTCCCCGACCTCCCCAACTCTCTATTGTGCCTCTCTTGGCATCCCCAACAGACCCCAGTGTGTGATGATCCCCTCCTTGTGTCCATGTGTTCTCATTGTTCAACACCTGCCTATGAGTGAGAACATGCAGTGTTTGATTTTCTGTCCTTGTGTCAGTTTGCTGAGAATGATGGTTTCCAGATTCATCTATGTCCCCACAAAGGACAAGAACTCATTGTTTTTTATGACTGCAAAGTATTCCATGGTGTATATGTGCCACATTTTCCTTGTCCAATCTGTCATCAATGGGCATTTGGGTTGGTTCCAGGTCTTTGCTATTGTAAACAGTGCCACTATGAACATACGTGTGCATGTGTCTTTATAATAGAATGATTTATAATTCTTTGGGTATATAGCCAGTAATAGGATTGCTGGGTCAAATGGAATTTCTATTTCTAGGTCCTTGAGGAAGTGCCACACTGTCTTCCACAATGGTTGAGCTAGTTTACACTCCCACCAACAGTGTAAAAGTGTTCCTATTTCTCCACATCCTCTCCAGAATCTGTTGTCTCCAGATTTTTTGATGACTGCCATTCTAACTGGCGTGAGATGGTATCTCAATGTGGTTTTGATTTGCATTTCTCTAATAATTAGTGATGATGAGCATTTTTTCATGTTTGTTGGCCTCATATATGTCTTCTTTTGAAGTGTCTGTTCATATCCTTCACCCACTTTTGGATAAGTTTGTTTGTTTTTTTCTTGTAAATCTATTTTACTTCTTTGTAGATTCTGGATATTAGCCCTTTGTCAGATGGGTAGATTGCAAAAATATTTTCCCAATCTGTTGGTTGCCAGTTCACTCTAATGATTGTCTCTTTTGCTGTACAGAAGCTCTGGAGTTTAATTAGATCCCATTTGTCTATTTTGGCTTTTGTTGCCATGCTTTTGGTGTTTTAGTCATGAAGTCCTTGCCTATGCCTATGTCCTGAATGGTTTTGCCTCGGTTTTCTTCTGGCGTTTTTATGGTGTTATGTCTTATGTTTAAGTCTTTAATCCATCTGGAGTTAATTTTAGTGTAAGGTGTCAGGAAGGGGTCCAGTTTCTGCTTTCTGCACACTGCTAGCCAGTTTTCCCAACAACATTTATTAAACAGGAAATCCTTTCCCCATTGCTTGTTTTTGTCATGTTTCTCAAAGAGCAGATGGTTGTAGGTGTGTGGTGTTGCCTCCAGGGCCTCTGTTCTGTTCCATTGGTCTATATCTCTGTTTTGGCACCAGTACCATGCTGTTTTGATTACTGTAGCTTTGTAGTATAGTTTGAAATCAGGTAGCTTGATGCCTCCAGCTTTATTCATTTTGCTTAGGATTGTCTTGGCTATATGGGCTCTCTTTTGGTTCCATATGAAGTTTAAGGTGTTTTTTTCCAGTTCTGTGATGAAGGTCATTGGTAGTTTGATGGGAATTGTGATGAATCTATAAATTACTTTGGGCAGTATGGCCATTTTCACGATATTGATTCTTCCTAACCATGAGCATGGAATGTTTCTCCATCTGTTTATGTCCTCTCTTATTTTGTTGAGCAGTGGTTTGTAGTTCTCCTTGAAGAGGCCCTTTACATCCTTTGTTATTTGTATTCCTATGTACTTTATTCTCTTTGTAGCAATTGTGAATGGGAGTTCACTCATGATTTGGCTCTCTGTTTGTCTGTTATTGGTGCATAGAAATGCTTGTGATTTCTGCACACTGATTTTGTATCCTGAGACTTTGCTGAAGTTGCTTATCAGTTTAAGGAGATTTTGGGCTGAGATGATGGGGTCTCCTAAATATACAATCATGTCATCTGCAAATAGAGACAATTTGACTTCCTATTTTTCTAATTGAATACCCTTTATTTTCTTCTTTCTTGCCTAATTGCTCTGGCTAGAACTTCCAATACTGTATTGAATAGGAGTGGTGAGAGAGGGCATCCTTGTCTAGTGCCGGATTTCAAAGGGAATACTTCCAGTTTTTGTCCATTCAGTATGATATTGGCTATAGGTTTGTCATAAATAGCTTTTTATTATTTTGAGATATGTTCCTTTGATACCTAGTTTATTGAGAGTTTTTAGCATAAAGGGCTGTTGAATTTTGTCAAAGGCTTTCTCTGCATCTATTGAGATAATGATGTGGTTTTTGTCTTTGGTTCTGTTTATGTGGTGAATTACGTTTATAGACTTTCGTATGTTAAACCAGCCTTGCATCCCTGGAATGAAACCTAGTTGATCGTGATGGATAAGCTTTTTGATGTTCTGTTGCAATCAGTTTGCTAGTATTTTATTGAAGATTTTTGCATCTATATTCATCATGCATATTAGCCTGAAATTTTCTCTTTTTGTTGAGTCTCTGCTGGGTTTTGGTATCAGGATGATATTGGCCTCATAAAATGATTTGGGAAGGATTCCCTCTTTTTGTATTGTTTCGAATAGTTTCAGAAGGAATGGTACCAACTCCTCTTTGTATGTCTGGTAGAATTCAGCTGTAAACCCATCTGGACCTGGACTTCTTTTGGTTGGTAGGCTATTAATTGCTGCCTCAACTTCAGCCCTTGTTATTGGTCTGTTTGAGGTTTCAACTTCTTCCTGGTTTAGCCTTGGGAGGGTGCAAGTGTCCAGGAATTTATCCATTTCTTCCAGGTTTCCTGGTTTATGTGCATAGAGTTGTTTGTAGTAATCTCTGATTGTAGTTTGTGTTTCTGTGGAGTCAGTGGTGATATCCCCTTTATTATTTTTTTTTATTGCATCTATTTGATTCTTCTCCCTTTTCTTTTTTATTAATCTGACTAGCGGTCTATTTTGTTGATCTTTCCAAAAAATCAGCTCCTGGATTTATTGATTTTTTGAAGGATTTTTTGTGTCTCCATCTCCTTCAGTTTTGCTCTGATCTTAGTTATTTCTTGTCTTCTGCTAGCTTTTGAGTTTTTTTTTATCTTGCTCCTCTAGCTTTTTCAATTTTGATGATAGGTTGTCGATTTTAGATCTTTCCCTGCTTCTCATGTGGGCATTTATTGCTCTAAATTTTCCTCTAGACACTACTTTAAATGTGTCCCAGAGATTCTGGTATGTTGTGTCTTCGTTCTCATTGATTTCAAAGAACATCTTTATTTCTGCCTTCATTTCATTGTTTATCTAGTCAACATTCAAGAGCCAGTTGTTCAGTTTCCATGCAGTTGTATGGTTCTGAGTCAGTTGCTGAATTCTGGGTTCTAATTTGATTGCACTGTGGTCTGAGAGACTGTTTGTTATGATTTCTGTTCTTTTGAATTTGCTGAGGAGCAATTTACTTTTAATTATGTGGTCAATTTTGGAGTAGGTGCCATGCAGTGCTGAGAAGAATGTATCTTCTGTAGATTTGGGGTGGAGATTTCTGTAGATGTCTATTAGGTATGCTTGGTCCAAATCTGAGTTCAAGTCCTGGATATCCCTGTTAATTTTCTGTCTTGTTGATCTGTCTAATATTGACAGTGGAGTGTTAAAGTCTTCCACTATTATTATGTGAGAGTCTAAGTCTCTTTGTAGGTTGTTAAGAACTTGCTCTGTGTACCTGGTGCTCCTATATTGGGTGTGTATATATTTAGGATCATTAGTTCTTCTTGATGCATTGATCCTTTTACCATTATGTAATACCCTTCTTTGTCTCTTTTGATCTTTGTTGCTTTAAAGTCCATTTTATCAGAGATGAGAATTGCAACTCCTGCTTTTTTTCGCTCTCCATTTGCTTGATAAATCTTCCTCTCTTTATTTTTAGCCTATGTGTGTCCTTGCATGTGAGATGGGTTCCCTGAATGCAGCACACAGATGTGTTTTGACTTTTTATCCAATTTGCCAGTCTGTGTCTTTTGAATGGGCATTTAGTCCATTTACATTTAAGGTTACTATTGTTATGTGTGAATTTGATCCTGCCATTTTGATGCTAGCTGGATGTTTTGCACGTTAGTTGACACATTTTCTTCATTGTGTCGATGGTTTTTACCATTTGGTATGTGTTTGGAGTGGCTGGTACTGGTTGTTCCCTTCCTTGTTTAGTACTTCTTTCAGGAGCTCTTGTAAGGCAGGCCTGGTGGTGACGAAATCTCTCCACAATTGCTTTTCCATAAAGGATTTTATTTCTTCTTTACTTATGAAGCTTAGTTTGGCTGAATATGAAATTCTAGGTTGAAAATTCTTTTCTTTAACTATGTTGAATATTGGCCTCCACTATCTTCTGGCTTGTAGGGTTTCTGTGGAGAGATCTGCTGTGAGTCTGATGGGCTTCCATTTGTGGGTAACCTGACCTTTCTCTCTTGCTTCCCTTAGCATTTTTTCCTTGATTTCGACCCTGGTGAATCTGATGATTATGTGCCTTAGGGTTGCTCTTCTTGAGGAATGCCTTTGTGGTGTTCTCTGTATTTCCTGGACTTGATTGTTGGCCTGCCTTGCTAAGTTGGGGAAGTTCTCCTGGATAATATCCTGAAGAGTGTTTTCCAGCTTGGATTCATTCTCTCCGTCACATTCAGGTACACCTATCAATTGTAGATTAGGTCTTTTCACATAATCCCATATTTCTTGGAGGCTTTGTTCATTTCTTTTCACTCATTTTTCTCTATTCTTGCCTTCTTATTTCATTTCATTGAGTTGATCTTCAATCTCTGATATCCTTTCTTCTGCTTGGTCGATTTGGCTATTGAAACTTGTGTATGCTTTGTGAAATTCTCATGCTGTGTTTTTCAGCTCCATCAAGTCATTTATATTCTTCTCTAAGCTGTTTACTCTAGTTAACATCTCATCTAACCTTTTTACTATGTTCTTAGTTTCTTTGTGCTGGGTTAGCACATGTTCTTTTAGCTCTGAGAAGTTTGTTATTATCCACCTTCTGAAGCCCATTTCTGTCCATTCATCAGATTCATTCTCCATCCATCTTTGATCCGTAGCTGGTGAGGAGTTGTGATCCCTTGGAGGAGGAGAGGCGTTCTGGTTTTTGGTGTTTTCATCCTTTTCACACTGGTTTCTTCCCATCTTAGTGGCTTTATCTACCTGTGGTCTTTGTAGTTGGTGACTTTCGGATGGGGTCTCTAAATGGACGTCCTTTTTGTTGATGTTGAAGCTATTTCTTTCTGCTTCTTAGTTGTCTTTCTAACAGTCCAGCCCCTCTGTTGTAGGACCGCTGGAGGTCCACTCCAGACCCTGCTCACCTGTTCTGCAGGGGCTGCAGAACAGCAGGTGTTGCCACCTGTTTCCTCCTCTGCTATCCTCGTCCCAGAAGGGTACCCACCAGATGTCAGCCTGCGCTCTCCTTTATGAGGTGTCTCTTTGGGTATACGGGGGTTGGGGAGTTGCTTGAGGAGACAGTCTGTCCCTTATAGGAGCTCAAGTGCTGCCTGTGCTGCGAGCTCCGTTGTTCCATGCAAAGCTGCTGGGCAGGTACCTTTAAGTCTGCTGCAGCTGAACTCATAGCTGCCTCTTTTCCCAGGTGCTCTGTTCTAGGAAGGCTGGCTTTATTTATATGTTCCTGTCATGCTGCTGCTTTTTTTCATAGATGCCCTGCTCCTCACAGAGTATTCTAGTCACAGTCTGCTAGCAGAGGTGTTGCTGAGCTGCCGCAGGCTCTGCCCTGTGCTGTGTGAACTGCCTCAGTATTGGTGGACTGCCTCGGCAGTGGGGGATGCTGTTTCCTCCACTGACATCCTGAGTCCAGCTGCACTTGCTGTGAAACTCTCAATCCAGAGTATTTCATATTGCTCGTTTTGAGGGGGTGATACCCGCAGAGCCAGATCACCTGGCTCCCTGTCTCTGCCTCCTCACTTTCAGTTGAATGGGTGGCTCTGTCTCCCAGGCATTCCAGACACCAGTCGAAACAGCCACCCAGACTTGTGTGAGTTTCTGTGTGCCAACCCGGCACCAGCTGAAATCGTTGCGCTGAAAACTTGTGGTGCTTTTCCACCCAGGAATCTCCTGGTCTGTGGGTAGTGAAAACTTGTTTGGAAATGCGGTGAGCACTCACCCTCTGCACTCTTCTTGCTGGGAACTGCACTCCAGAGCTGTTCCTGTTTAGCCATCTTGGATTTTACCCGCCCGCCCCCCCCCCACCCCACCCCACCATGTTCTCACTTTTAAGTGAGAACTAAACATTGAGTACACATGGACACAAAGATGGGAACAATAGGGGCCTACTTGAGGTGGAGGATGGAAGGAGGGTGAGGATTGAAAAACTACCCATCAGGTACTATGCTCATTACTTAGGTAACAACATCAGCAGTACAGCAAACTTCAGCAACATGCAGTTTACCCATATAACAAACTTGCACATGTACTCCTGGATCCTAAAATTAAAGCTGGGGAAAAAAAGCTGGTAACAACTGCATTTGACTCTGTTAGGTAACCCAAGAATCTACATCCAAGTTAATAAATGAATGTTTTGGCCTTAGAAGTATTCTTCACAAATAGACTTGTGAGTTGGCAACCAAATCCCTTTTCTTAAATTTAAGTAGATTCTAAAAAAGAGAAGAAAGTTGTAAATGTTATACATTTATTCCTAAAATCTGTTCTGAATTTAGTCTGAAGTCCTTAGCCTGGCATTCAAGGGCCTCCATAATATAACTTTAATTCCCACCTTCGGTTTGCAGCTAGATTCTTTGCAGCTAGATTCTGGGCAGCTCCCCAAATGCCCTCTGTACACCTCTCCCAAGTAGAAGACTTCCTCATGCAGTTTCAGCAAGATGGAGTGTCCTTTCATCACTGTCCAAAGTGCCAGCTCTGCTCATAAAAATCCCAGTGTCCCCAAAGCCTAAATGATCTGTCTGATATAGGTAGGATATATAGGTAGGTATACATAGGTTGGATAGTGTAGGTATATATAAGTATAAATATAGGATATAGGTAGGGTAGTGTAGACTTGTAGAAGATCCAAGATTTGGACTTATCCTAGTCATATGCAATGTGAACAAGTATAATCTGAAGGGCCTTCATTAAAAGTCACATTGCCAGGATCTTTCCAAAGTCAAGCTAGCCATTGGAAAAATACAGGCTTTTGGAAAATTGCTATTTGTCTGGTTAAACTTCTTTGGTATGTGTCTTTCTGATCTTCTAAATGTATTTACCTACCTATTATTCTTGGCTTTTTATTACCATTCTTTTAAGAGGAATCATTTCTTTTGTTATCTTCACATCACATAATTAAAACCTATTGACTGATCTGGGCTTTACCTGTTTAAGCTATCAAAAGTAAAATTATTAATGATATTTAACTTCCTTACCAAGATTCCTGGGGATATTTCTCCTGAAAAAAAAAAAAAGTGTTGGACTCCTCTGTTATTTTTCTGCTGTGATAGCTTCATAACAATTAATTATATGTAAGTTTCCAGTATGTCTAATATCATCACAGGCAGTACATTATATACACAGAGGGTTAGAAGCTTTCTTTTCATGGTGTTTAGCCTCACTCTCATCCAGACAACCTAAAAGGATATCAAGGATAATGAGTTCCTCTACCCTTCCCATGGATTGTTAGATAGAACTCTTGATTGAATGTGGCAGAATCTAACTGGAACCAGAGTGGGCAAAATGGCAACCATATTAGTCCATAAAATGAAACTGCTGGAGAGCTGATGGCATAAGGACTCACATCTCCCATCTTCTCATTCTTCTCTTTATATGTTAATCTTCTTCTCTGAAGACTGTTTTCCCTGCAAGGCCAACCTATTCCCAGCTGCTTCCAAGAGAGGAAAGGGCTCATTTTCTCTAGAAGCCAAGGTAAAAAAATCTAGGAAAGGGGCTCACATCTGTAAAAGAGATAGGAATATGGGTTATATGGGGGTTGCTGTGATTGACAACCATCATCAGAACCACATTGCTTGGATGGGGTGGGACAAGTTCCCCCAAAGTCATGTGCTACCGGGTCACCAAAAAGACAATCATGTCATCTGTGTGCCTTTTAACTGCAAAGAGGTTGGAGCAGATAAGAAGTGCTAAACAACAGGCAAAATTCTCTTGCCAATTTTACAAACGTTTATCACTGCCACTCAAGAAATGATCATAAACAAGGAATAATCTTTATCCTAAAGAATTTTATAATCAGTGGAGGGATTAGAAAGCACTAAGGTAATTATGATTCAAAAAAGAACATACTAATTGTCACAAGAAACTTACAAAGCGCTCTAGAGAGTTCAGTGCCAAGGGAGAGATCATATTAATTTGAATGGAAAAGGCTAGGCAGATCATTTGGGCTTTTGGGACATTGGGATTTTCATGGGCAGAGCTGGCACTTTGGACAGTGATGAAAGGACACTCCATCTAACTGACACGGCATGAGAAAGTCTTCTACTTGGGAGAGGTATGCAGAGGGCATCTGGGGAGCTGTGAAGAATCTAGCTGCAAACCGAAGGTAGGGATTAAAGTTATATTATGGAGGCCCTTGAACGCCAGACTGAGGAATATGAGCTAATTATCCTGTGCTTTCTCTCACAGAAACCAATGGCTGCATTAAATGAGTCTATAGAAGATTTTTCATCTCTGGACATGTCTAATTTCAGAGTTCTAATGGAGGAACGTGTAGCAGTATAAGAAAGAGGAAAATAGGTGCTTGCTGCTTTCTGTGAAAGCCTCTGATATTAGAATATGTACAAAAAATGGACACAAAAAGTTAGTGCTTAAAGTGGGAAAAATAAGCAAGAATATGATTGTTACAGCTTTGATAAGGTAAGCTAGTGGTTCTCCAAGGGTGGCCTCAGGACCAGCAGCATCTATCACCCGGAAATTTGTTAATAATTCAAAATCTTGAGCCCCACCCCAGACTTACTGAGTCAGAAGCTCTGGGAGTGGAGCCCAGCAGCCTGTGTTTTAACAGGCCCTTCATACAGTGTTAAGGAACGCGAAAGTTTGAGAACCACTGTGCGATAGGCTGAAAATGGCACCTCAAAAGATGGTGCATCTGAATCCTTGGAACTTATAGAATATTATCTTACTTAGCAATAGGGCCTTTGCAGATCTGATTAAAGATCTTAAGAAATTATCCTAGATTTTCTGAATGAATCCTAATATCAGCACAAGGACCCTTTTAAGAGAGAGACAGGGAGATTACACACACAGAAGAGGAGGATCTCCAGGGGATGAGGGCAGCCTCCGGAAGCTGGAAAAGGAAATGAATGGGTTCTCCCCTAGAGCATGTGGAAGGAAGACAGGCGGCTTTGCTGACCTCTTGATTTCAGCCCAGTGAAACTGACTTCAAATTGCTGAATCATAGTTCTGAATTAGAACTGTGAGAAAGTGAATTTCCATTGTTTTAAGCTGTCAAGTTTGTGGCAATTTGTTATAGAAGCCACAGGAAACTAATACACACTGAAATAAGGAACGAGGAGACAACACTAAATTACTTTAAAATGTATTAGATTCTTATTAGAAAATCCGCTTATTATTTTTTAACAATCTAAAATTAGTGATCCTTTTGAAAATTTGCCGCTTCTTAAACATTTTTTCCTAACACGGCTTGCCATCAAATGTTAAAGTGTAAGAATTTTTATAATGTTGGCATCAAAAGTGGCCTTTATATATCTTAATTTTCATATGATCGCAAATCCCACAGGAAAGAAAACAAATTCTCTTGACAGGAGAAAAAAAAATAGGACATAATTTGCTTATAGGTGAGATTTGCATAGGTTAGAAAGCTGTCATAAAGTTTTTTTATGGTTAAGGAAATATTTTGGGGAAATAATATTGGCATTTATTTATGGGAAAATGTTTCATAATAAATATGAGAAGATAGTCTATGTATAATCTATGCTACTTTATAAAATACTCAAGTTTTTAAAAAGATATCTGGAACATCCGGAATTTGTAATAATTTGTCTTCTGCACAATGCTTCTCAGATCATTGTTATAAATGTATGAATATATAAAATAATATATTTAAAAGTATATCTCCATTTAATTCTTGCAACTGCATACTATATGAGATGAGCAGGGCAAGTATTTTTATTTTTCTTATATTGCAGATTTTAAAATGATGCTCAAAGAAGCTAAATAACTGGCCCAAAGTCACAAAAAAAGGTAGATACTAGATTTCATATTGGAAACTAGCTAGGTCTCCTTACGATGGTATTTCCAGGGTTTTGAATTTCCTTAGCTGACCTCAACTGGGCAAATTAATATTTGGGGTTAATTACACTCCTGTTTAGAGACACAATGATCTATTTCAACCAATTCAGCAGGCATTGCTGAGCATCTATTGTGTGTCTAAAATTGTGCCAGTTCATCTAGGGGAACACAGAGAAAGTGCCAGACATACCGACATACCACTAGTAGGGAGGAAATGCCTACATAAATGAAACAAAGAAGGAGAATAAAACCAAATGCCACAATCTGGGAGACTTCATGCAGAAGAACCTTGAAGAATGGACGTGAATTCAGGAGGTGAAAGGTAGAAAAGCATTGCAGGAAGCAAACGGGTGTGTAGGGGAATGGCGGGAGTGAAACAGCATGAGCAAAAGCGGAGAGGCTGAAATAACAGGTAGGACCCAGAGAAAGTGAAGCAACAGCCCGAGGTGCCAGGAGCACCGTGTATGTGTTGGTGAGTAACAGGAGCTAGCTTCTCAGGGCCCACCTGGCCTCAGACAGCCACACAGCAACCAGGAATCTTTAACATTTCCAGTGAATACACACCCTAGGAAAGTAAGGGAAAAGTAGTACTCATATGTACAAACTAAAATGCTTTTTAAAGAAATTATTAAAGTTCTGTGATACATGTGCAGAACGTGCAAGTTTGTTACATAGGTGTACTTGTGCCATGGTGGTTTGCTGCACCCATCAACCCATCATCTACATTAGGTATTTATCTTAATGCTCTCCCTCCCCTTCCCCCTCATCCCTGGACAGGCCCTGGTGTGTGATGTTCCCCTTCCTGTGTCCATGTGTTCTCATTGTTCAACTCCCACTTAAGAGTGAGAACAAGTGGTGTTTGGTTTTCTGTTCCTGTGTTAGTTTGCTGAGAATGATTGTTTCCAGCTTCATCCACATCCCTACAAAAGACATGAAGTCTTCCATTTTTATGGCTATATAGTATTCCATTGTATATATGTGCCACATTTTCTTTTTCCAGTCTATCATTGATGGACATTTGGGTTGGTTCCAAGTCTTTGCTGTTGTGAACAGTGTTGCAATAAACACACATGTGTTTGTGTCTTTATAGTGGAATGATTTATAATCCTTTGGGTATATATCCAGTGATGGGATTGCTGAGTCAAATGGTGTTTCTGGTTCTAGATCCTTGAGGAATCCCCACACAGTCTTCCACAATAGTTGAAATAATTTACACTTCCATCAACAGTGTAAAAGTGTTCCTGTTTCTCTACATCCTTTCCAGCATCTGTTGTTTCCTGACTTTTTAATGATCGCCATTCTAACTGGTGTGAGATGGTATCTCATTGTGGTTTTGATTTGTATTTCTCTAATGACCAGTGATGATGAGCTTTTTTTCATATGTTTGTTGGCTGCATAAATGTCTTCTTTTGAGAAGTGCCTTTTCATATCTTTCATCCACTTTTTAATGGGGTTGTGGGTTGTTTTTTTCTTGTAAATTTGTTTAAGTTCTTTGTAGATTCTAGATATTAGCCCTTGGTTAGATGGACACATTGCAAGAATCTTCTCCCATTCTGTAGATTGCCTCTTCACTTAATGATAGTTTATTTTGCTGTGCAGAAGCTCTTTAGTTTAATTAGATCCCATTTGTCAATTTTGCCTTTTGTTGCCATTGCTTTTGGTGTTTTGGTCATGAAGTCCTTGCCCATGCCTATGTCCTGAATGGTTTTGCCCAGGTTTTCTTTTAGCGTTTTTATGGTGTTAGGTCTTACATTTAAGTCTTTAATTCATCTTGAGTTAATTTTTATATAAAGTGTATGGAATCCATCTTAAGTTAATTTTTGTATAAGGGGTCCATTTTCAGCTTTCTATATATGGCTAGCTGGTTTTTCCAACACCATTTATTAAATAGGGAATCCTTTCCCCATTGGTTGTTTTTGTCAGGTTTGTCAAAGATCAGACAGTTGTAGATGTGTGACTTTATTTCTGAGGCCTCTGTTCTGTTCCATTGGTCTATATTTCTGTTTTGGTACCAGTACCATGCTGTTTTAGTTACTCCAGCCTTGTAGTATAGTTCGAAGTCAGGTAGCATGATGCCTTCAGCTTTGTTCTTTTTGCTTAGGATTGTCTTGGCTAGATGGGATTTTTCCATGTGAAATTTAAAGTAGTTTTTTCTAATTCTGTGAAGAAAGTCAGTAGTAGCTTGATGGGGATAGCATTAAATCTATAAATTATTTTGGGCAGTGTGGCCATTTTCACGATATTGATTCTTCCTATCCATGAGCATGGAATGTTTTTCCATTTTTTTGTGTCCTCTCTTATTTCCTTGAGCTGTGGTTTGTAGTTCTTCTTGGAGAGGTCCTTCACATCCCTTGCAAGTTATATTCCTAGGTATTATATTCTCTTCGTAGCAATTGTGAATGGGAGTTCACTCATGATTTGGCTCTTTGTTTGTCTGTTATTGGTGTATAGGAATGCTTGTGGTTTTTGCATCTTGATTTTGTATCCTGAGTCTTTGCTGAAGTTGCTTTTCAGCTTAAGAAGATTCTGGGCTGAGACAATGGTGTTTTCTAAATATACAATCATGTTATCTGCAAACAGAGACAATTTAACTTCCTTTCTTCCTATTTGAATACCCTTTATTTCTCTTGCCTGATTACCCTGGGCAGAACTTCCAATACTATATTGAATAGGAGTGGTGAAAGAGGGCATCCTTGTCTAATGCTGGTTTTCAGAGGGAATGCTTCCAGTTTTTGCCCATTCAGTATGATATTGGCTGTGGGTTTGTCATAAATAGCTCTTATTATTTTGAGATATGTTCCATCAATATCTGGTTTATTGAGAGTTTTTAGCATGAAGGGTATTGAATTTTATTGAGGCCTCTCTGCATCTATTGAGATAATCATGTGGTTTTTGTCATTGGTTCTGCTTATGTGATGGATTATGTTTACTGCTTTCTATATGTTGAGCCAGCCTTGCATCCCAGGGATGAAGGCAATATGATTGTGGTGGATAAGCTTTTTGATGTGCTGCTGGATTTGGTTTGCCAGTATATTATTGAGGTCTTTCTCATCAATGTTCATCAGGGATATTGACCTGAAATTTTCTTTTTTTGTTATGTCTTTGCCAGGTTGTGGTATCAGGATGATGCTAGCCTCATAAAATGAATTAGGGAGGAGTCCCTCTTTTTCTATTGTCTGGAATAATTTCAGAAGGAATTACCAGCTCCTCTTTGTACCTCTGGTAGAATTCGGCTGTGAATCTGTCTGGTCCTGGGCTTTCTTTGGTTGGTAGGCTATTAATTGCTGCCTCAATTTCAGACCTTGTTATTCGTCTATTCAGGGATTCAGCTTCTTCCAGGTTTAGTCTTGGGAGGGTGTATGTGTCCAGGAATTTATCTATTTCTTCTAGATTTTCTAGTTTATTTGCATAGAGTTGTTTATAGTATTCTCTGATGAGCTTTTTCCTCATCTTCATGGATTTATCTAGTTTGGTCTTTGATGCTGGTGACCTTTGGTTGGGGTTTCTGTGTGGACGTCCTTTTTGTTGGTGTTGATGCTATGCTTTTCTGTTAGTCTTCCTTCTAACAGTCGGGCCCCTATGCTGCAGGTCTGCTGGTGTTTGCTGGAGGTTCACTCCAGACCCTGTTTGCCTGTGTATCATCAGCAGAGGCTGCAGAAAAGCAAAGATTGCTGTCTCTTCCTTCCTCTGGAAGCTACGTCCCAGAGGGGCTCCTGCCAGAGGCCAGCCAGAGCTCTCCTGTATGAGGCGTCTGTCAACCCCTGTTGGGAGCTGTCTTTCAATCAGGAGGCATGGGAGTCAGGGACCCACTTGAGGAGGCAGTCTGTCCCTTAAAAGAGCTCAAGTGCTGTGCTGGGAGATATGCTACTCTCTTCAGAGCTGATAGGCAGGAACATTTAAGTCTGCTGAAGCTATGCCCACAGCTGCCCCTTCCCCCAGGTGCTCTGTCCCAGGGAGATGAGAGTTTTATCTTTAGGTCCCTGACTGGGGCTGCTGCCTTTCTTTTGGAGATGCCCTGCCCAGAGAGGAGGAATCTAGAGAGACAGTCTGGCTATAGTGGCTTTGCCAAGCTGCAGTGGGCTCTGCCCAGCTCAAACTTATTGGCAGCTTTGTTTATACTATGAGGTGAAAACCACCTACTCAAGCCTCAGTAATGGCAGATGCCTGTCCCCACCACCAAGATCCAGTGTCCCAGGTCAACTTCAGCCTGCTGTGCTGGCAGCAAGAATTTCAAGCAAGTTGATCTTGGCTTGCTGGGCTCTGTGGGGGTGGGATCTGCTGAGCTAGACCACTTGGTTCCCTGGCTTCAGCGCCCTTTTTAAGGGAGTGAATGGTTCTGTCTAGCTGACGTTCCAGGTGCCATTGGGGTATGACAAAAACACTTCTGCAGCTAGCTTGGTGTCTGCCCAAACAGCCACACAGTTTTGTGCTTGAAACCCAGGGCCCTGGTGGCATGGGCGCCGGAGGGAATTTCCTGGTCTGCGGATTGCAAAGACAGTTGAAAAAGCGTAGTATCTGGACGGAGTGCACCCTTTCTTATGGTTCAGTCCTTCATGCCTTCCCTTGGCTAGGGAAGGGAGTTCCCCAGCCCTTTCTGCTTCCCAGGTGAGGGGATGCCCCACCCTGCTTTGGCTCACCCTCTGTGGGCTGCACCCACTGTCTGACCAGTCCCAGTGAGATGAGCCAGGCACCTCAATTGGCAATGCAGAAATCACCCACCTTCTGCATTGATCTCGCTGGGAGCTGCAGACCACAGCTGTTCCTATTTGGCCATCTTGCCACCCACCCAAAATGCATTTTAAAAACCTCACCTTTTTCCCAGCTCTCCTGTTCTTGTCCTGTGGGCACATCCTCTGGAAACTTGTACCTCTGCTCCTGTGTTTTCTGATGGTCAATAGGTGCAGGCGTGTGTGTGTGTAAATCTATTTGAACGCTGGGCCATACATTTCCTCTTTGCAAAAAGGGTATCTTTCTTTAGGAAAATGTTTTAAGAGTTCAAGGGGAGGACACAGTCGGCAAGGAGATGGGAAATCCAAATTACATTGACATAAAGTGACATGAATTAGGGAGAGAGCCTTAACTGGAGACAGAGGAGAGGGCAGAAAGCAGGAAGCAAAGAAGTGGGCAGAGCTGGAGGCCAGAGCCTGAGGAGAAAGGACAACTGGTCAGAAACTTCCGGGGTCAGAGTGGTAGAAGGGCTTTAGAGAACAATGATATATAATTTTACTTTTAAATTATTTTTGGTGTTTCCATGTCAACCTTTTCCATTGCCCTAAATCTTCCATAAAAGTTAGTTACATCCAGAACCTGGAGTTGGTGGTATTCTGGGGAAATACCTAAAGTGGGGACCTCAGGGCCAGGTCCAGCATGGACAACAGAGTAGCAGCATTTATGCAATGGCAAGATGATCCACCGACCAGACGAAGCTCTCCCTGATGACAAAGAAAGTTCAGTCGCGTTGTCTTCTTTCCCCCCACTTGCTGGAGAAAATGGGAAGCTTGCTGAGTTTTCCATTTCATATAGGATAGGGTTTCAGCCGATTTCATTTGATCCACATGGGCCATGGTGACCCTTGCACAGACCCGGGTTACCCCAGCTCATGGCCATCACTTGCAGCCACGCTTCGGTCTCTGGTTCACTGTGCTAGTCTGCCATCATGGAAAAGCCTTTCTGTTTGCTGAAAGTCAGCAGGCGAGTGAGCCAGCTCCTGGAGGACGCGGTAAAGCTGAATGGGACAAATGTAGTCTCCAGAGAGTGACTCAGGTTTGGCTTCTCTTGGCTCCAGAGCCTATTTTCTGTTTACCAAAGGATTAATCATGGTTTCCAAATTGGTCTGCCAGGACGCCGGCTGGGCTGGTTAAAGCAGAGGTGCCAGGTTTGGGATTTTGCCATATCCTGCTTGGTGATTTTCAGCGGGCAAACGAAGGGATGTGCTTCCTCCTTTATAGCTGCCTGAAGAATTATGGAGCATCCTCTAACTCATCTGATTCTGGTCACTCGAGAGAGTGAATATGGACTCACTTGTTCATCTCCTCCTGTGCTAGCTACTCCAGACCTCGATCTGCTCTGCCTCTGAGTTTGCATGCTGGGCACAGACAGTGAATACATGGTCAGTGGCTAAACGCACCAGGTATATAGCAACTGAGGTGAGATGCCTCACTTCTTTAGCAACTGAAGCGAGATGTCTCCATTCTTTCTCTTTTTTTGTCCGTGTAAAGTGAGGTGTGGCCGTGAAGGACTCAGGGCCATGTCCAGCATGGGTAACAGTAATAGTAGCACTTATGCAAAGGCAAGATGACCCACAGACTAGATGAAATTAAAGCCCTTGGTGAAAAAGATAAATCCAAGTACATTGTCCTCCTTCCCCTCACTGCTGGTTTGAGTAACAGGATGTGGTGACTATTTGAATTAATGTAATAACTGTTTAATAAACAACTAATATGCTAAGCTACAGAATCCCATATTTGATTTAGCATTTAGGGAAGTCAGGCAGGGTTTGGAGATACTGTGAACATATCTTTCTTTTTTTTCTTTGAGACAGGGTCTTGCTCTGTCACCCAGGATGGAGTGGCATGATCATGGCTCACTGCAACTTCCAGACTCCCAGGCTCAAGCGATCCTCCCACTCCAGTCCCCTGAAGCAGCTGGGACCACAGGTGAGTACCATCATGCCTGGCTAATTTTTGTATTCTTTGTAAAGATGGGGTTTTACCATGTTGCCCAGGCTGGTCTCAAACTTCTGAGCCCAAGGGACATTCCTGCCTTGACCTACCAAAGTGCTGGGATTACAGGCCTGAGCCGCCATGCCCGGACATATGTTTCATTCTTATAAAAGGGGCTTGAAGCTGTCTTTTTGCTGGATTCACAACAATCCTATCAGGATATGCCTTTTCAGTGTATTCATACACAAGCAATGAATCAATACAATGTCTTCTTGAGCCTGGTCTAATATCATGGGAGAAGTCTTTTTAAAAGCTGAAGCAATAATTGATTTGGCTCTCATTTGTTGGATTGGTTAACATAAGAGGTGGCGCGATTATTTTGCACTGTAACTACTTCCACACATGCCCAAACAGGTCATATTTTCCCAAGGATAATAAAGAGGCTCCTGAAAATATAATAATTTTTAAATGGAGAACGTATTTTTTAATTAGCTGGAAGTTACCGTAAGGAATTTGTGATCATTATACTTTAGAATTTAATATACAGGGTATTTAGCTTTATGGTAATGAAAACAATCTCTAGCTGGAGAAAACTGCATTAATCTCACAAAAACACTTATATTGTGAAGTAGATTTCTGCAAAGAAACATGTGACAGGTCTGTCACTTTTTTTTTTTTTAGCTTTATCAATCTTTCAAAGTAGTACAAACAATTAGAATGAAGAAACAGATTATCATGTTATAACGTATTGCTATACGTTATTGCTATAGTCCTCATTAATTTTCATACCTTCAGCTGTTTGGTCTATACAAATCTGTATACACAGCACATAGGGACTAGCATTACTATGGTCTGGGTTGTGATTAGAAGAGAAATAGACAGACAGCAATCAAACACTCTTAACTTGGTCCTCAAATCTCATTGGTGCCTGAAATCCCACTATTAATGCATATGCCTCCATAGTGTGAGGCATACTCCTCCTCAGTAGCGTTTTGGGCGTGTCCTTCAAAAAGTGAAGATGCTACCTTAAGGAACACCAACAATCAAGAAGTACAGCATACTTACTGGGCTTGTTTTCAACTTTTTTGCTACTTTTTTCTCTGCATCACTAATCTGACACATACAATTATTGGGAAAGAATGAAGCCAGCCAAAGTCCCTGCAGTATTTCCCACTGACAAGATACAGAGAAAAGCAACAATGGCAAATATTAGGTAAATGATTCTCAGACCCTCTACTGGATCTTGGACAGATCAAGAGCACAGAGCAAGTGAGTGCAAAATGGACACAGAACTTACATTTCTGTATCTGGGACTGAGAGTTAAAGAGTTCAAGTTCCAACCACTTTGTTGTCTTCCTGAACCATGACTCTCTGTGATGACCAAGTAAAGTGAGGGTAGGATAAAGGCAAAGTTAGAAGGTTCTATCCCTTAGAAGCTATAAGCTGGGATGTTTCAATCAGGAGGTATGGAAAAGCTCCTAGAGTTTCCTGCAATAGTAGCAGTGTCCACAGAGACAAAGCAAAACAGGGTTACTCAGCTAACCAATCCTTCTAAAAATCATTTTGAAACTTAGAGTTGGAAAGGACCAAGAGGTCATCTGGTCCACCTTACAAGCTGCTATCTAACATCTCATGAGTGATTATCCACTTTCTGCTTGAATGCCATCCATGATATGTGATGCATTTAAATGCCCCATTTTGTGAGTAGCCTTTCTACATATTTATACTGATTCCCCAAAGATATCTAGAATCTTTTAGGGATGTCTCCTTTAGTCTAGGAACCAACTAACCTTCTCTTTCTAGCTATAAATACATGGGATTCCTCTGTTTTTATACAAAAGCACCATGTTACATTACTATAAGGAGAGAATAGGATTCAATAATATATACTAGACTCTTTAAGGACATTTCAGCTTAGTAGAGAAATTAGACACAAGACACACACATTGGCTCAGAGGAATAATCAGGGAAGTTTCAGGAAAGAGATAGTATGTGAACTTGACCTTGAAATATGGGTAGAATTTAGAAAGACTTTTCCAAGAGTGGCCTAGAAAATAAACGAAGCTGTGCCAGGCACGGTGGCTCACACCTGTAATCCCAGCACTTTGGGAGGCTGAGGTGGGTGGATCACCTGAGGTGAGGAGCTTGAGACTAGCCTGGCCAACATGATGAAACCTCGTCTCTACTAAAAATACAAAAAATTAGCTGGGCGTGGTGGTGGGTGCCTGTAATCCCAGCTACTCAGGAGGCTGAGGCAGGAGAATCACTTGAAACCGGGAGGTGGAGGTTGCAGTGAGCCGAGATTGTGCCATTGCACTCCAGCCTGGGCAACAGAGCTAGAAAAAAAGAAAAGAAAGAAAATAAGCAAAGTTGTATCACATGGGAAAATAATTCAGTAAGATTCAGGTTACTTGCTTAAGAACTGCCTTTCCCAAGAGACAATAGCGGGGCATTTACCATTCAAAGACCTGCTTTGGAGATGTAGATTGCTGTACCCTTTGATTTTCAGAAGATGCAGTCAGTATTTCTTTTTTTCAACAAATACAGCTTTCTTACTAAACCATATTTCCTGTTCCCAGAGTAATTTTATGCTGATAGAAGAAATGAAGTAAACAGTGTTCAGGAAAGCAACTGTAAATACTCATTTTGAAAAACAAAACAAAAAGAAAAGAGACATTTTAAAAGGTTTTTTTTTTTTTTTTTCAGATATTGTTTAAAAAGAAGTATACAAATGCCATCTAAGAGTGAGAACTTGAAAGCAGAGCTTTGAGGTCTGAGGTGTTTTGGTTCATGTTGTACCCTGTGGCTACCTCCCGTGTGAAGGTTCACAGTCTTTTTCATCTCGCCCTGTGCTGAGCTTGTCCAGGCCTGGGGCTGCTCTGCCTCTCTGGGTTTGCTTGCTGAGCACAGACGGCGAATACATGGTCAGTGGCTAAGCTGTGGATAGAATATCGTCTCCTCATCACTGACTCACAGGATGGCAGGGCCAGCTCACTTCCCCTTCTGATGTTTTGTTCCTTTGTGTACAGTGGGACCACAGCAGCCCTCACCGTCTCTCTTCATTCCATGGAAATAAATGTGTGTATTTGTGAGTGTGCCTTGAGACAAGGATGAAAAGGATTAGTTCTTGTCCTCTTCAGGCAAAGCACAGAATCACTCTGCCTCCTAATACTGTTAGCAACATTCACGGGAGATTCTATCTGGGACATACAGCAGCTTTCTCAATGTTGGCTTGTTTATTGCAGGGTAAGAACAAAATCTTGGGCTCACCAAGTTACATCTCCATGTTGACTCACTTCCTTGCCTTCCTCCTAGCTGCTAAAACGACAGGACCAGTTGCCAGAGAGCTTATTTTACCTCCACAAAACAAGATCGGTGTTTCATCCTTGAGTTTGGTATACAGGATTTTTCTTATTCTTCTATAGACACAGAGGTGCATTCTTATGCTGCAGGCTGTCTATAAGGGGTTTTGTGAATATCAAATATTTGTAAGCAAATCAAATTTCTCTCCCAGTTGAAATGATTATTTCAGAAGAATTTCTTCTTTGTTTTGAAATGGACTTCTGAGTTAGACCTCTCAGCATGACGAAGAAAGCATTAGAATGAGAAAGGAGATTAAGCTTCTTGTTTTGATTATGCCCATAGTCAGCCCTGGACCCCGGGCTAATGGCACTCCAGAGTCCTGCTGTTCTGTGACCTGGCTCTGTGGGGCATCAGCCTCCTCATCTCTAATATTTTGGATTTAAATTAGTTGATTTTTATTATGGTCCTGCCATGGAATTCTTTAAACAACTCCATTAATCCATGATACTGTGCTTTAAAAATCTTGATTTTAGTTTTTCTCTAAGGAATTTGTAGTAACATTTATCTGTTTTTTTCTTCTTAAATAAAAATAGAGATGGGGTTTTGCCATGTTACCCAGGCTACTCTTGAACTCTTGGGTGCAAGCAATCTGCCCACCTTGGCCTCCTAAAGTGCTGGGGTGACAGGCATGAGCCACCACGCCCAGCCAGACCATATGTGTCTAGCATTTTGATAATCTTCCGTACGATCTGGACCCTGTGTAACTCCCCAGTCTTCATCCTGCTACTCTCCGTGCTTACTTCTTTGGTGATTTTATACTCCATGCAACTTTAGATGTCATTTGTTTGTTGATTCCAGTAGATTTGTATGTCCAACCCAGATTTCTGTAAACCTTAGACTCATTCTACAGTCCGTGACATCTCCATTTGGATTTCTTATAGGCATCTCAGACTCTGTATGTCTAACCTGGAATGCCTGATCTTTATTGCCTCCTAAACCGGCTTCTCTCATGGCTCTCCGTCTCCCAGCATCTCAGACCTTCTCTTGCTTACACCAGGCATTTGGTTGTTATCTGTACCACGTCCTTCTCTTGCAGTCTACTTGATGCCACCTGATTGGTGTGTCCCTGCTTTCTGCCCTTGTTCTCTTGCGAATCATTTTCCAAACAGCAGCCAGAGTGATTCTTTCAAAAATGGATTCAGAAGTCATGTCACTGCTCTGCCCAAAGTCCTCTAATGACTTCCTGACCACTCAGAGCACAAGCTGAAGCTCAACACATCTGGGCCCCGTAAGCTCCTCATTTCTGCTCCTCCTCCTTTTGCTCACTCTGCCTCTGCTACATTGGTCTTCTGGTCTCCTGGAACTTGCCCAACACGTACCTCCCTCAGGGCCTTTGCATTTGTCATTTCCTGTCCTATGATGCTCTTCCTGCAGATATCTACCGCGGCTCCCCGCTGCTCCTTTGCAGGTTTTTGTTCAGATGTCATCTTCCCAGTGAGCTTTCCTCTGAACAGCTCCTCGCCCGCTCCACTGGCCTTTCTGATTTTCTTACCTGTAGCTCTTGTCACCACCTCATGCAGGGCGTCTCAGGCTTGGCATGATTGGCATTTTGGGGCAGTTCTTTGTTGCAGGGCGTTACCTGTGCCTTGCAGGATGTTTAGCAGCATCCCGACCCTCAAGCCACTCAATACCTGCAATTTTCCTCCCTAGGTTGTGACAGCCAGAAATGTCACCAGACACTGCCAAATGTCTCCTGGGGGACAAAAACACCCGTGGTTGAGAGTCATTGATCTAATGCAAATATGTATTTTACCTATGTATTTGTTTATTGTTCCTCCCTTCCCCACCAAGAGAAATCATCTCCACAAGAACAGGAATATTTGTGTCTATTTTCCACTAATGTAATGCAGGCACCCTGAATAGGGTATGATGCGTAGTAGGTGCTCAGACAGGTATTTCACGGGTGAAGAAATGAAATGCGCTCCAATTTTGTCCCTCTGTGCTCATTAAGCTCTAGCCACACTGACCTTTCTTCTTCGTGTCACACATCTGGAGCTCATTCTCACCTTTCAGCCTTTTTCTTTCAGATCTCACTCCTGGAAAGCTCTATTTGCAGGTCTCTGTTTACTTGTTACTCAGATCTCTGCTCAAATGACACAGCTCAGAGAGGCTCCCCTGATCACCCTATCCTACGTGACCCTCCCTGCCAGCCAGAGTCACTCTCTATACTGTTACTCTGTTTTAGTTTCTGCATTACATTTGTCTTGGAAATTATCTTGCTTACATGGCAGATGGCCACCTCACCCCCTTAAATGAATATTCCCTGACCACTCCACATTATCTGCTTTGCTTATGATGGCATCCTTGTAATCTAAAACATCAAGGCCCATAGTTTATGGGGCAATTGAATAAACATGTCTGTCTTTTAATCAATTCAGGGTGGAAGACAGTCTCAATAGAAATGGTTTAAGGGGTGTGTCTGTCAAGGTCCAGTAGCAAAAAAAAGAGCCCACTCTAGCTAGTTTAAACAGAAAGGGATTAATTACAGAATGCGGCTCACCATCGAGAAGTCTGCAGCAATAGGCTTCACAGTAAGCTTTCAGGAACCACCTTGGAAACCACATACTGACTGGGCCACCAAGGTAGAGACTGCTCTTCTTGGGCGAACTACAGCTGAGCTGGAACACTGAGGGGTCAGCTGCTGGCTCTGGGACCAAATGACCACTTCTGGGAAGATCACCCCTGCATAAAAAGGAGGTCAGCACTACTAGAAACTGACAAGATCAAGAAACTGGAGTATGATTCTGTGTGGTTCTCCCCATGTACGCGTTAATAAAATTCATATCTCTTTTCTCCAATTCAAAAAAAATTTCCTAGTAAGTTGACTCAGAATATATAAATACTCTCAAGAAACTGCCTCAGAAAAACCAGACACTGCCACTCTAGTGCTGGCTAGCAGGAAGCACCAAAGCAGCCAAAGCTTGTCCTTCAGCTCATTTGTCTTGTCTTCCAGCTCCCATGACAGTGCACGTGATTGGTGGAACAACGCCGTGGATACTAGGAAGTCTGGGAGATGTGGCTTTTAGCTTTCCAGTCTCTGCAGCATGGGAGGGCACATTGGAAAAAGGTTAGGATGGCTGTGAGGGCTGCTAATTCGTCATACATAGGATGGGCAGATAAGGGATTATTAAAAAGTGAATGAATCTTCAAGTTTATATCTGCCAGGCAAGGTCTCAGTAAAAAACCTAAATAGGGCTGGGTGCTATTATGGAGCTCACCCCTGTAATTCCAGCACTTTGGGAGGTGGAAGTGGGCAGATCATCTGAGGTCAGGAGTTCAAGACCGCCTGATCAATGTGGTGAAACCTTGTCTCTACTAAAATTAAAAAAAAAAATAGTCAAGCATGGTACTGGGTGACTGTAATCCCAGCTACTCAGAAGGCTGAGGCAGAGGAGTTGCTTGAATCTGGGAGGCAGAGGTTACAGGGAGCCGAGATCGTGCCACTGTATTCAGCTTGGCTGACAGGCGAGACTCAGTCTAAACAAACAAACAAACAAGAGATTCTTCTACTTGATACTGATGGGCAGTATAAATAACAATTTCAGGAACGAATACTTTTCCCCAAAGTTACAATATGTCTGTGACCATGAATAGCATCACCATTTCTTAAGTATCAGTCTCTGACAGACTGAACTCAACAAAGCCATGATCTGAGCCCTCCTGGAGAGTGAAACTGTTTACACCTCCTATCTCTACCAGAAAACTATGAGATCAGTCAGCCTGGACACTGTTTGTCATAGCTCATCAGGTACGTTTATTTCCAACATAAGGCAGTGGTTAAACTTAAGTCTTAAGGAGGGCTTTAATTGCACAGAAGCTCAGATTGGGAATTTTTTATTGGCAAAGAAAGAAATCCATTACTTGATTTTACTTTTATTATTTGATATTCCTAAATGTTTATTTATATGAATCTATTATTTATTTTCATAAAGAATGCTATATACATTTTACTGGGTTACATAATATAGAGTGTGCATACATATATTAGAGGAGTGACAATCCACAAATTCTTTTTATTTTTTTTTATTTTTTAAGAGATGGGGTCTTGCTATTTTGCCCAGGCTGGTCTTGACCTCCTGAGCTCAAACAATCCCCACTCCTCAGCCTCCCAAGTAAAATTCTTTTTATTCTTAACCTTGCATCCGTGAGCTTTTTATTTAAAAAGCCCATTGCAATTATAGATATTGTTAGTTTATCTGTTTTACATATTTAAAGCATAACTTTAAATAGAATCAATATGAAATAATAATTGGGAATCCCCTGCTTATGTAAAAATATAGAAATATGGAAAAACCTAAACAAAATTTTAGAATGTGCTTTTTAAGAATGTGATTTTATCAAAGTTAGGAAACTTAAAACTCTAAAACTTTTGCATTCTCCATTTTAAGCACTTCATAGTTAGAGATAGCTTAAGGATTTCTTTCTTTTTTTTTTTTTTTTTTTTTTTTTGTTGTTGTTGTTGTTGTTTTTTGAGACAGAATCTCACTCTGTCACTCAGGTTGGAGCGCAGTGGCACAATCTCAGCTCACTACAATCTCTGTCCCCTGGGCTCAAGTGATCCCCCAACCTCAGCCTCCTCAGTAGTGGGGACAACAGGTGCATGCCACACACCCGGCTGTTTTTTTTGTATTTTTAGTAGAGATGGGGTTTTGCCATGTTGCCCGGGTTGGTCTCGAACTCCTGAGCTCAAGCAATCTGCTCTCCTTGGCCTCCCAGAGTGCTGGGATTACAGGCATGAGCCACTGTGTCTGACTTCCCTTGTGAATGACTCTTTATTGGGTGCCTTCTTTATGTGAGGCCTTGAACATTTTCTCATGGAATCCTCATAGCTTCCCTATGAGGCATAGATAGTATTATTTCTGTTTGGCTAATGTGGATGCTGAGGCTCGGAGGAAATGCTTGTTCAAAGACACCTGGCAAGGGGAGGCAGAGCTGGGATTGAAAACTAGGATTTGAACTCATATCTTCCCAACTTCAAAGCCTAATACCTTCTTCATCATAGCCCTAATGGAAAAAAAAAAAACCCGCCACCTTCTGCACCATTTATTTATTCATTTGAGCGTTCATTAATTCAATCAGTCAGTCAGTCAATGCTACTTGAATGCTTACTATGGACCAGGCATGTGCCAATATTTAAATAATGAGCCATAAAAAGGGCACCATCTCTGCTCCCACAGAGCTGAGAACTTTGTTCCCTCAAGGTTAGTTGCTTTTTTAGTATTTAAAGATGAGAATTAACTCCCTGCAAACACAGAGAAGAATTTAGATTGAGAGGATGGGCGCGGAGGCTCATGCCTGTAATCCCAGCACTTTGGGAGGCTGAGGCGGGCAGATCACCTGAGATTGGGAGTTCGAGAGCAGCCTGACCACCATGGAGAAACCCTGTCTCTACTAAGAAAAATACAAAATTAGCTGGGCGTGGTGGCACATGCCTATAATCCCAGCTACTCTGGAGGCTAAGGCAGGAGAATCGCTTGAACCCGGGAGTCGGAGGTTGCCGTGAGCTGAGGTTGCGCCATTGCATTCCAGCCTGGGCAACAAGAGCAAAAACTCCGTCTCAAAAAAAAAAAAAAAATTTAGATTGAGGAAAATAAAATGTTTTTAATACAGGAGATGAACATTTTGTTAATATTTCCACAGAACGAACATGAAAATTGATTACTAGGCATAGGTTATGTGTTGGACTAGAGTCCTTAATGACTTCAAGATGAATGGAGCACAGAAATTAATTAGAGGCTGAAACTTGAGAAATCCCTGATGGGGAAGATAAAAGTTTATCTGATTTTTACATGGAGTAGAAGCAAATAATAGAAATTGAGTTCCTGTTAGGAAGGACCAAGTATTTACGACCTTGCTTAATAATATTTCTGGAATGCTAGCAGCCTGTGCATTGCCAGATTCCTGAATAAAGGTACCAACCTCACAAGCCATCAACTACAAACGACAGAACCCATTGTGTGTCCGAATGCCCAGAGGGGCTAGTAGGCTGCATACCCAGGTACAGAGGGCCAGGACTGTTAACAGGTAGGAATATTCTCAGTTTCTACATACACACAATGTGTTTTCTTCTATCGGTAGATCTTTCATTTCCCTTCTTGTGATAGAAACGTAGATATAGGGAACTTTACTTTCTACTTTACCATAAGAAAAGCAGTAGCCAGTGGGCAGTAATGAATGACTGATGTTCTCCCTCTGGGGAGCAGTATAGAGTGGCAGGGCCTGTGGGACCCTGAAAATAACATGACTTACCTAATGCGGCGGCTGCGACTCAGTTCCTGCTTATAGTTGCGGTGAAAGAGGGTCCCGTTGTGTCAGATATTTCCATTTTTAAAGAGAAGCCAGAAATCTGGATTTTTCTGTAATCATCTGATATTTAAATATTGGCAACCAATTTAAAATTAAAACATCAACAACAAAACTCTTGGGCCAACATTTTAAATAGGTGACCAACCATTCAGGTTTTCCTGGGACTGAGGGGTTACCTGAGTCTGAGGGGTTACCTGGGACATGGGTCTTTCACTGCTAAAACAGGGACAGCCCAGGCCACACTGGAATGATTGGTCCTCCTAGAATGTGGAGGAAAAACAAAACCTCTGTATGTTGGAAAAACAAAGCAATGCACAGGGTGCTAGCACTCCAGAAATATTATTAAATAAAATAAAGTCTGCAGGTGGTCAGTCTGTGACCTCTGAAGAATAGGACAGCAAACCAGAATAGGATTCACACAGACATATTTTCAAAGGAACAGAAAGGCGTCTGATTATGAGAGGTAAAGACTACATATACGTGGACCAAAGCACTACCGATGTGTTCATTTCTGCTCTCCCCAGAGTCCATATCTGATAGCCAGATTACAAACAAGGGGAATGAACTCGTTACAATGCTATAAGGTTGGTTTGTTTTTCAGCTGAACTTCGAACAAGGAACACATGGGAGAGAGAACCTTTCCTTGCAGAGTAGGGGGTAAACAGAAGCAGAAGCTAAAAAGAACGAGCTTTCTTAAAGCTTGCAAACAATCCAAGGAAATGTTGGAAAGTTATGTGGAATTGTCTTGAACCAGACTATTTTTAATGTACTTAAGTTTTGTAGCTGTAACTTAAGGGTTAAATTTTCACCACCTTTGCATTAAAAACACAAAAAACAAAACCCAGATTTTGTGTCTATAGAATATTACCATGAGAAGGGACCTTAACCACCGTGTCCAAATCTTCCCATATAAAGTTGGTGAAATTGAGGCTCAGTGTCCTGTGGGTAGTGGCAGAAGAGTTCAACCTGGTCTGTTCAGAATGGTGTAGCAGGGCACCGATAGGGTGGGCAGGGAAGGTGACACAGCTTCTTAAGCTGCATTTCCAGCATAAAAAGAAGTTTCATGGGACAAAGAAAAACAATCACTAAAATAAAAACTAACAGAAGTTATTTCATAGTCTGCTTTTTGTTTATGAAATTAAATGATGATAAGCCACTGAATGCTCACATTGCTGAAACTTGATGCAAATTATGTCCTTCCACTGAAGGATAGTGGAATCGAAAAAGGAGAATTCACTATCAAAAAGCCTGCTAGATAGTATCTGAGCCATTTGATTTGGTTGGTGCACATTTGAAAAATACCTATTACTTGCAAAACATAGGCAAAGATGTTAAAAACAACCTTTCCTTCTACAGTTATCCGTTGACACATGTTTAGCTTTATTCTTCCATTTCAAAGCATCACTTCTTCATAACAGAATTCTCCTTGAAGTTAGAAAATACACTGCAGTGAGGCTATGCCCCAGGCACATAAGGAGCAAGTCAATGCAAGGCTGATTCTTATCTTATCACACTAGCATGCTGCACCAGCCAGATAGCTTACTGGTCATATTAGCAGTCACAGAGAGGTATCCTTAAAGCCCAGAGACTCACCAGTCTCTTGTTTGAATACTGAGAATCCTCTTTCATTTATCTTGCTTTCTTTGGGGCCAAACATGGTTCATCTTTGACACCTGTTTGTGTAAATGCCTAGGCATCTCAATAGAGCAGGATAGAGGCAATGGCCCAGTAGTGTGAATAGCATGAATGTCACAGACCACATAGGCCAACCTAGGTTCCTTGCAAACTCTGAGAGGCTCCTAGAGATTGGAGCTCAATGGTAGCTGTTCTTCATTATGGGTAGAAAGCATGTAGGTGTAAGGCACTTAAATACAAGCTTGATGAATAGCTCAGGATCAGAATGATCTGATATGAGGTGCCAGCACCTAACAATGAGTTTATGGTTAAAAGAGCACACCCACACTGCCCCAGCACTTACAATTCCCCTCCTGATTAGATCCAGGAAGGCTGCAGGATGGGAGGGGTGTGTTAATTCTTTTATTGAGATATGATCTCACTATTTCGTTGCCCAGGCTGGAGTGCAGTGGCTATTCACAGGCAGGATCATTCCACCCTACAGCCCAGAACTCATGGGCTCCAGCAGTCCTTCTGCCTCAGCCTCCTGAGTAGCTGGGACTGCAGGGTGCATACCACTGAGCCTGGCTGTAAGGGTGTGTTAATTCTTCAACGCATTTTGGGGGGTGCTGACATTGGAATGTGCGTCAACAAAACATGATTATAAAATATTGTTTTGGTGTTCAGGCTAGACTCCCTGCTAGGACAAATCTCTGAGGGGCTGTTTTGGGCCTTTTATCTCAGAAGTGAGTCCTAGGCATTTTGTTATTGTGTATGTGGATATGTGTGTTTAAGCTTAAAGCTGCAAACATTTATGATCTCATAATTTCTGAGGGTCAGGAATCTGGGGGCAGCTTAGCTGGGTGGTTTTGGCCCAGGGTCTTTCATGAGGTTGCAGCCAGTGTCAGTGAGTGCTCCATGGTCTGAAAGCTTGACCGGGGCACTGTCTACTCCAAGACAGTGCATCACTGGCTCAAGCTGGCTGATTCATATGGCTATCGGCTGGAGGCCTCAGCTCCTTCGATCTTGACATCAACTCTCCCCATGACAAGGCAACTAGCTTCCCTCAAAGTGAACAAGCCAAGAGAGAAGGGAGGACTGCAATTAACATGGCTTTCTAGATTGGATTTTTGAGATTTACAGTGTCTTGGTGTTACTAAGTTGCTTCATGGCTTCATGCCCCTGACAGCCAATTTAGTTGGGGATGATGTGGACTTCCCAAGGGTTACTCACTTGCCTTGCAAAGGAAGCAAATGAGTCTGCATTGGAAGATGTGAAAGGTGGGTGATGACGCGGGCACTGCACCTAGGAGAAGCCTTCTAAATAAATAGCTGTCATTCATTGCCTAATAAAGTTATTATTGTCTAACTTTTGGAATAGAAGCATTTGACCAAATATTTAGTTCAAACATCCCATTTTACAGATACCAGTGGAAGGCATGAGAGATGAATTTCTACATAAATACTTTGGAGTATTTGTATTTAAAAGAATTATCCTCTTTAACATCTCTTTGTAGGTATGTTGTTACAGCACAGTATAGATAAGCAATCTCTGGACTTTCCAAGGATATTGTGAATAAAGACAAGATAGTGGCTGACAATGAAGAAACTGGATATCTGATTCTCAGCAACCTTTGAGTGAATCTAAACAGAGAAAAAGAATCAAGATCCTAAAGCTAAGTCTCCCACACATTACTGGGAAAATGAGTTGTTGAGAAGTTGTAAACAAAGTTTATTCTTCTGGGCCTCAAAACTTTTAGAAAAAGTACATATTGAGTATTCCTTATTCCAAATACTTGAGACCAGGAGTGTTTTAAATTCCTGATTATTTTCAGATTTTAGAATATTTTCATTATACTAGTCAAACATCCCAAATCTGAAAATCTGGAATCCAAAATGCTTCAAGGAGCATTTCCTTTGAGCATTATATTGGCACTCAGTGAGTTTCGGATTTTGGAGCATTTCAGATTTAGGATGCTCAACCTATAATTGAAAATATTGGGTAACTTGCTAAACCTTGTCAGGACCCATTTCTTTTTCTGTAACATGAGGCTGATGATAGAAACCTTGTTGAATTCTGATAATCAGAAATAAACTATCCTATGTGGGTGTCCAATAAACAGTGGCTGATTTTATTATTACTATTACAATTATATTTTTTATTCAAGGCTTTGGGTTCATAAGCAATATTTGATTATTCCTACCCAAGAGAACATTTATCCCTTTAGGTCTCAAAACTATACTGGGGTATCTGATCTGTGTTGGTGGTGGCAGGAGTAGGAGATTCTCCGGGTCACTGTAGCCTGGAGAGGTAGTGTTCCTCCTGAGACCACCTGGAGCAGAATTACCTAGTTACTGGTTAGAAATGCAAAGTCTGCCGCAGATCAACTGAGTGTATAAAGAGATGGAACCCTGAATCTGCATTTTTAACAAACTATCCAAATGATTCTTACGCCTACTAACGTTTGAAAACCACTACATAAGGTGTTTTGGAACCCTTCTGAGGCTCATAAAGGACAGGCAGATAAACTGATCTTAACCAGAAGTTTCTATATTTTAAAAACTTATGCATCCCCATCAATAAAATATTTTGTGTAATGTAATTCTAATGTTTATATATTTACTTATACATTTATTTTAAACTTACTTACAAGTACCACTATGCTAATATACCCATTATAAAACAAAATAGAAATTTTAAAAGATGAGATAAAAATTCTATGTAGAAATTTTAATATTTTCTTTATACATTCCAATGGATCACATGCTATATCCCTTGGAATTTATACTCCCTACACCAGAGACCACTGGTCTAAATCAGAAGTGGGCACTATGGCTGTGTTCATTCAATCACTCATTAAGCAAACATTATAGAATTCCTTCCAAATGCTGGGCTTGTCCTAGGCTCCAAGGCCTCACCGTGGTGATCATCTCCTTCCATCATACTGAAGTGCTGATAGCACCACCTCATCATCAGGTGTAAAGCCTTTGTTTTTTCTAAGTTCTGTTGGTAGGAGGGTTCAGGTTGCCTCCTCCAGGCAGTAGGAGCAGTGCTGCATCTGGTTCAAGGCACATTCAGGGTCAAATATGTAACTTAACAGGATATTTGGGTTGGGGGAAAGTCCAAGATAGTCTCGGTATGTCACTAAGGATCTAAACAATGAGGTTACAATGGATAAGTGGCCCTCACTGAGTGGCCTGGAGCACCATCTTTGGGAAGCTCACGGGGCCCTGTGGAAAGAATGCTGGACTTGGTCTTGAAGGATCTGCAGGTGTGTCTGGCTTCACTTCTTACTACGTGAACTTCTGTAAATTGTTTACCCTCTTTGAGTGTCTGTTTACTCTTTTGTAGAACAAGAATGGTAAGATCTTTTTGCTATCATAATCAAACTCTCCTCATCTTTGATAATGATTGCATTGAATTCCAGGTTTAATCAATCAATGAGTTTGATTATATACCAAACATCTTTTTGCTATCATAGTCAAATCTTCTTATCTTTGATAATGATCACATTGAATTCCAGGTTTAATCAATCAGCTGTCAATCACTAAGGATTTACTGAATGCCTGGTGGATATTCCAAAGAATCATCAAGTAAGTAGATTTCCAGTTTTCCTAGAAACCAAGTTCTTATTCTCCTAAAATCAGCTGCTTGCCTTCGATCTGTCACCTCTGCACTGCCACAAAGGTTAAGGGATGTGACTTCAAAGCCTGGCTTTGCCATTTTGTCATTTAATTTCCTTAAGCCTTTGTTACCTTATCTGTAAAATGAGGATAATGATATTTATCCCTGAAATTACTTTGAGAATTAAATGAGACAAATCATGTAAAATGCTTGGTACAATTGAAACATAGTAAAAATGGAATATATTATTACTTAAAGGAAAAATATGGGGAGGTTCTTTTTTGACATTTTGGCAAATGCAAACTGAAACTTGATACATCTGTTTAGAACTAGATTTCACTTGGTGATTCTAAAGAACCAGGTGATTTGACCTTGTATCTTTTCTTTTTAAAATTTTTGAGACAGGGTCTTGCTCTGTTGCCCAGGCTGGAGTGCAGTGGTGCAATTGTGGCTCACTGCAGCATTGCTCTCCCAGGCTCAGGTGATTCTACTGCCTCATCCTCCTGAGTCCCTGGGATCACAGGGGTGTGCCACCATGCCTGGCTATTTTTTTGTATTTTTTGTAGAAACAGGGTTTTGCCATATTGCCCAGGCTAGTCTTGATCTCCTAGGCTCAAGCAGTCTACCCACCTTGGCCTTCCAACATAATGAGAGTACAGGCATGAGACCTTATATCTTTTATATTACTAACGTTCTTATATAGGCCATTGAGAATAAAGTTCAAAGGTAGATTTTTTAAAAAATTTAGTTAGGGAATAAATAATGACTTGCAGAATGAAGCTTTTTGCTATGTTTGAGATTGGTCTATATTTAAGAACTGTCCCCCAAATTAAGACTAAATTTTTACTAGACATAAGAATAAATGGAAAAAAATCTTGCTAATGTAATAAATAATTGTAGACCCTGAGTGGCAAAGCGCATTAGAATCAGAAGGAACATTAGAGCTTTAACTCACTTCTATGACCCAATCATGTTAATTGATCATCTTCACCAACCTCAGAAGGGAGAATAGACTCAAAGTCATGATTTGCAGCTCTGCTTATGGTTTATTTCTCCCAGCAAATAACATTTTTTCAATTTCTCTGACTCCCGATTCATTTAATTTTTTTGTTTAGATATATAAAAGTGTGGCAAAATCATATTAATCTGAAACACTGTGTGCAGTTCTTTCCCTAGAACAAGACTTGATAAGTGAGTGGAAACTGGTGTTTCCAGGTTCTCGTCAATGAGATGTGGCAAATTGTGCCATGATCTGCCATTGCAGCTGGTTGTACTCACCCCATATTGTACATTTTTAGTATTGAGTATAAAATTGCCTATAATTTTAGTGAATATTCACATTCAGAAATCATATTTAAGGCACATAATATTTCTCCTTTTTTTTTTTTAACCACAGCATGATTTAGATTAAATGTTTCTTACTGAATTAATTACACTAGAGTACCCTAACCAAATTCAGGATTTTTTATATTATGAAAGAATTTTTTTTTTTTTTTGAGACAGAGTCTTGCTCTGTTGCCCAGGCTGGAGTGTAGTGGTGCAATCTTGGCTCACTGCAAACTCCACCTCCCAGGTTCAAGCGATTCTCCTGTCTCAGCCTCCTAAGTAGCTGGGACTACAGGCACGTGCCACCATGCCCAACTAATTTTTTGTATGTTTTCAGTTGAGATGGGGTATCACCTCGTTAGCCACGATGGTCTCAACCTCCTGACCTCATGATCCTCCCACCGTGGCCTCCCAAAGTGTTGGGATTACAGGCGTGAGCCACCACACATGGCCCATAAAAGGATTTTTTTAAATCTAAAATATTGATTAATAAATTAGATTCTGAAGACTCAGAACTCATTATTGAACTTTAACTGAGGAAAGCCATTAGAAATGCTAATCTGATATCCTGGGAGTTGTACATATTGTATAGTAATAACATATTTCATGTTATTGAAACAGAAGACACTATTTAGCAAAAACAAAAGTCAATCATTTAGCAAATAGAAGGCAAAGTAGGTGTGTGAGTGTAGCATCAGAATAATGTAAAATAAGCTCCCAGAACCACCTGTGTTTACAGAGAAAAATGATATAATAGAGATAGGGATGTACCAGAAGAATGCAATCTAGATATTGCAATTTCAGAGTACATAATTGTGAACAAAGAAATAAGCCCAGAACCAATGCATTATTATATATTAAGAAGCGGTAGGAAGTCTGAAGAATTTTAGATTTTTAGAAATATGTAGTTTGTACCTACTTTCTTACCTCCTTAGTCACTGTACTTGTTTCAACTACCAATCAACTGAAACTGCTTTCCTAGAGGTCACCAATGAATTACAACTTGCCAGACTTTCTTCTGCAAGGAAAAAATTGGACTTGATTGAGTACTTCCTCCTGAAAATTCACTTCTTATAAGTTCATATAATTTGCATTGTGCTTTATAGTCTCTAGCTTCCATGGTGTTGCCATTGAATAGTTTTCTGCTATTCTTATTCTTCCTTCACCCATACCATAATTATTGATATTCAATATTCAATACTTGGTCCTTTTTTCTATTAATGCTACAAAAGTTATGAACATACAATATGCATCAAATCTCACATGCTCATAGCAGACATTGCTAATTGATTTTGGCAATTTTCTCTGAATCCTGATTCTATCCTAGAATTCTAAAAAATGCTTCAGGCAGCCACCAAGTGATCAGAGTCTGCACAGGAAAAGCAGCATCTTCTCTACTTCTGTCTTGCATAACTATCTTGGAAGATCTCATCTGTAATTTATTTATTTGTTTATTTATTTTTAAGAGATGGGGCTTCTCCATGTTGGCCAGGCTGGTCTTGAACTCCTGAGTTCAGGTGATCCACCCACCTCGGCCTTCCAAAGTGCTGGATTACAGGCGTGAGCCACTGCGCCCGGGCCTCATCTGTGCTCTTGACTTTAAATTCCAAAAAAGCCGACGGTTTATTTATTAGTGTCTCTAGCTCCTCTCATAAAGCTTGGAGAACATGGTTTGCATTGGATAAATATTTGCAGAATGAAAGCTAAAATGTTAGATTAGCTAACAATATCTAAGCATGTTTTGACCTACCTTGTCAACTGAGTGCAATAAAATTGAAATGTAATGATCACAGAGGATATAGAAAATAGTGACATCATAATCAGCTATGTACATTCTGAAAAATATTTCTGAACAAAAATTGCTTTCTTGACAATACTTCAAAATTATCGTCAAATAAATGAACTTCTGTTCTGTTCAATAATAAGAAACACCCAAGGGAGCTGTGGAGCTTGGATCAGGGATTTGAGGAGTTGGTATCGGACTGGTCCAATGGGTTATTTTGCCTCAAAGTAGTAAATTCCAGTCCAATGACCAGTAAGAGTAAAATGTGCTTTCTGTTTACTCCTAGCCACAGTTAAAGCAGTAACATATAATTTGCACTGTACTTTGTAACCTTTTGAAAGAACTATAAATCTTTCATAATTGGGATTACAGCCTAATACTTTTTTCTGAAAATTAATAAAGTAAATAAGTCTCTAATATGTTTACTACAGTGATACTTCCAATAAAACATGTTTATACAAGTAGAATAAAATGTTATAAAATTTGAGCCTGTTTTTTCTCCTTTATGGTCTCATTTTTAGATTATTATGCAATAGGGAAGCATTTTCCCCTTTGGTAATATTGCCTCAACTTTATTTATGTACCACCTTTGCCATTTTTTCCTATATTCTTAGAAGTGCACAATACTATCCAGCATATGGCACTAAAGAAATGTTAGCTGTTTGTCGGCTCTTATTTCCCCCCAAAATAATAAAATAAATGCTACCTATTATAATTATATATTATCAAAGATACTTGGCTTGAGCTGAGGGTGAGAAGTCTACATATTTCAAGGCAGTTCCCAAGGGCCTGGTTGGAAGTTGCAGAGGTCCAAAGTGTGACCAATCAACTCATACGGCATTTAAAACTAGTGAGCATTCAGTTTCAGAGTGTAACAAGAGAGTATTAATAGCAGCACAGAAATGAGGTAGAAAAGGCCAGGACAGGAAGGCCCAGGTCATTTATAATGTATTCATTTTTTTAGGCAAACTTTTTTTGTAGAGATGGGGTCTAGCTATGTTTTCCAGGCTGGCCTTGAATGCCTGACCTCAAGTGATCCTCCTACCTTAGCCTCCCGAAGTGCTGGGATTTAGGCATGAGCCAGCACACCCAACCAGGCAAACGTTTTCTGTAAAAGATCACTTGGTAAATATTTTGGGATTTGTAGGCTATAAAGTTTCCATTGCAACTACTCAGCTCTGCTGTTGTAATACAAAAGCAGCCATAGACAATACATACATAAATGGATGTGGCTGTGTTTCAATAAAACTTTATTTATAAAAATAAGCAGTAGCTTAGATTTTTCCCTGGGGCAGTAGATTGCAGATCCCCACTCCAGTGGTGTAGTTTTAGTGCTCAATTAGTTTCCTAACTCTGCAGACTGCCTTTTCATCTTATTTTATTGTTTTATTGATTGAGATGGTGTTTCATTGAGTTTATGTTCTTTTAATGTTTTGTGGTAAAAAGAGACACAGGAAAATTTCCTTAGGTTGTGATTTCTTCCAGATAGAGTTCTTCATTTGCTTTTTTGTATGTCATATTCCTTTCTTGTGTGGTTGCGTGAGTAGTGTTTGCCACGGTTATATCATTAATTTTTATCATACTCATTTATTTTTGGTCTTTTTTAGAAACAGAGTCTCAAGGCTGCAGTACAGTGGCGTGATCATAGCTCACTGCAGCCTCGAACCATTGGACTTAAGCAGTCCCTCCACCGCAGCCTGCTGACTATACGATGCTCTTTTTTTTTTCTTCTTGAGATGGGGTCTCACTCTGGCGCCCAGGCTGGAGTGCAGTGGTGCCGCTAACACTCACTGCAGCCTCCACCTCCTGGACTCAAGCCATTTTCCCAGCTCAGCCTCCTGAGCAGATGGGACTACAGGTGTGTGCCACATGCCCGAACAATTTTTGTATTTTTTGTAGGGATGGGGGTCTCCCTTTGTTGCCTAGGCTGGTCTTGAACTCCTGGGCTCAAACAACCTGCCTGCCTCAGCCTCCCAAAGTGCTGAGAAAACAGATGTGAGCTACCGCACTCGGCTCATGCTCATTTTAAATGTGCTCATTTACATTTTCTCTGATGTAGGTGCATTCTTTTGGCTGCCTTCCGCCTTATGTGAGATTTGTTTCTCTTCCATTTGGGCTATGGTTTTTAGGCTGCATGTCGAGAATGGAACTACCTGCAGTCTTTGTTAGAAGACCTGAGCTCATTTTTCATCTGAGATATTGCTAAGCATTCTATACCAAAGATCAATGAAACTATTTTGGGATGTATTTTGTTCTTGAACTGATTCTCTCAGGCCTTAGATCATTTTCTAAGTGTTCATGGAGCTCTGGAAAATGGTGAGGCCTGGAGTATTTAATGCCTGATGTTGCCTGTTCACTCCACTGTTTCACCTTTCCCCAAATAATTTATTTGGGGGAAGGGGAGATGTATTAGTGAGAATCTTCTGGATTTGTTTCACTCAGAATATTAATACAATATTGCTCCTGGTAATTGGAAACAGGATTAGTATACCTTCTCAATCCCTTTCATTTCCTTTTTTGTGTGTTTAGGCATAAGTTTTGATCCTTTCCTTGTTTGGTAACGGTGGCTTTTTTTCTTGCTTTTCACATTACTTACTTGCTTATTTTGTCTATCTGACAGCAGTGTAGTGTGGTGGTTAAAAATACAAGCGCTAAATTGAGACTGCTGGGAATCAAACTTTAGGTCTGCTATTTACTAGCTATAATTTGTGTTTCAGTTTCCACATCTGTAAAATGAGGATATAATATTATTTTTCATAAAGATATTATTAAATGAGTTAAAATGTATAAAGTCCTTAGAATAATGTCTGGCACATACTAAGTACTCTCTCTATTTTACTATTTTTGTTATAGAGTTTTGGTTTGCCTTCTCAAATATTGGGAGAAGCGATTTTGCTGTTTGGTTCACCCTGCTATCCTGACCTTCTGCTATTCTGTTTTTGAAACTCCACAGATATTCTTTATTAGAAATTAAACCTACAAAGCAAATTAACAGACTGTATTGTAATCACTTATGAGTGGTAGAAGCAGCAGAAAGGAAAAAAGGCCATAAATATATATAACTGATAATTAAATGGTACGAGAGAGCCTCGTACCTCTGTTTATAAATTAATTCATTTTCATAGACTTGACTTACTCTGCTGCCTCAGCTCTTATGCAATGTGATTTGCCTCAGAGAATGTACTTTCTACTTCGTTTTGTGTGTTTGTGTCTCACACCAGCCTCTCCCAAGTCCCAGAAGACCTTGTCTTTTGGCCACAAACGCCTTTTCTTATCTGCTGCCACCTGGAATGACGTTGGCTTTAAATCTTTCCGTTTCTTTCCATATAAAAGACGTGTTTGCAATAATGGCTCCAGATGGCAGAGAGATTGCTTATGGCCTGTTTATGTTTTTACCTAAAGTTTTAGGTAAAAATTTGGTCCTCCATTTCATTTGTTTGTGGGGTTTAGGGTAAAAAGATACTATCAAAATCAGGGACATTGGCTCCTTAGAAATATCTTGCCTTGTAAAGATTAATGGAACTTTTTCAATAGGTTTCACTGGGGACTTGGAATTTATGGACAGTCCTCATTTGCATAAGTTATTTACAATTCCAACACCTACATCCTCTCACAGGATTTTTTTTAAATTGTGGAATTACATTGCAACAAAAATGAAATAATTTTATTTCAATAAAATCAGCATTGTTGTATTTGATGCACAATTGATTTTTTGGTAAGGTGAAGATCAAGTAGAAAACTTATCTTATCTTAGTCTTTGATGAAAATGTTTTTCAGAAGCATACCACTCTCCTACCTTAATATTGAACATGAGAAAATTACCTTGAATCAACACTGATGCCAGGACTTAATCTGAAAACTAAAGAATACCTTTGATACCAGTTTGTTTTGTCCCCAAAATATCTTTTTTTCCATGAAAGAAAATTTGTTTCTTGAATATAATTAATTAAAAGTTTGGTATTTTTCTCTTAGCTCATGTTTGTATTCTACCACATAATGGGGTGTGACCAAAATATTTGGGCAGTCTGAGTCACTGTGGCTCATGAGGTCAGTTACATAAGTCGAAGTTTAATATTTCCAAGTTTCTGTGTCGCCAGTGTACATGAGAATCAAATGGTGAACCAGATGTTTCAGCCCTGTCTCATTCTACCATATTTATATGAACAGGACAAATATAGAAAGAATGGCAGCATGCTTCTTTAAACAAATTAGGCAGCATTTCCAATATTCAGAAATAATCCTGAAAATAATAGAACAGACTCCCAAGTTGCTACTACCCAGATGTAATATAAGATTTGAGGACTTCTAAATTCTTAAAAAATTAAGTGTAAGCCAGGCATGGCGGCTTACGCCTGTAATCCTAGCAATTTGAGAAGCCAAAGTGGGAGGATCACTTGAGCCCACAAGTTTGAGACCAGCCAGGGTAACTGACAAAACTCCATCGCTATAAAAAAAATACAAAAATTAGCCAGGCATGGTGGTGTGTGCCTGTAGTCCCTGCTACTCTGGAGGCTGAGGTAAGAGGATCACTTGAGCCTGGGAGGCGGAGGTTGCAGTCAGCCAAGATGGAGCCACTGCACTCCAGCTGGGGTGATAGAGTGAGACTCTGTCTAAAAAAAAATAAATTAAATGTAAAAGGTGAAAAGTGAAGGTGCTCACTCCCCATGTTACTCTTCCCTTTTTCTTTCCTTCGAGATCATTGTTCTGAAGATAGCACACGCATCATGTATACATTGCTGTGTCAAAAAATATCATCCCCAAAACTTAGTGACTTAAAACAACAACCACTTATTATTGCTCATAGTCCATAGGTCAGCTGGGTGGTTCTATTGACATGAGCTAGCCCAGGCTGATCTGAGCTGGACTTGCCTCTGTGTCTATTATGGTCAATTGGCAGGTCAACTGGGTGGTGGCTTGTCTTGGTATGGCCTTAATCATATGTCTGGTGGTTAGCTGATTGCAGACTGGGCAATGGGATTGTCTGGGCCATGCCTTGCTCATCATTGAGCAGACTAGACCAGGCTTATTCACAGAGTAGCAGCAGGGTTGTAGGAGGGAAAGTAGCATGGAAGAATGCAAGGCCTCTGGCAAAACATGGCGTCTCCTGTGTTCTGTTGGTGAAAGCAAATCACAAAGACACCAGATTCGAGGAATGGGAAAATGTACTTTCCTTTTGATGTAAGGAGTAGTAAAGTCATATTGTAAGCCGGAGTAGGTTTCTAGGAGGGGTGGAAAATTGTGACCATTTTGTATTTTTTCCACGTATGTGTTTTACATTTTTTAGTAAATGTGTTTATATTTACAAATAATATTTTGTATTATTATATTAGCATAGTTTAATATCCTATTCAATATATGCTTTTGCACATTGTTTTAAAATTCACAATTATGTTTTTGAAACGTACTGTTTTGATGAAATTCACCTCGTATAATATCTATATACTTTCTTGCTGATGAACATTTAAATTATTTCCCATTATTTTTTGCGATTACCAGCAAAGCTGCAATGAATATGCATGCATATTATTTCATGTGCACATATGACAGTTTCTCTGGATACACTTCTTAAAATGGACCTGTTCTAGGATACATACATTTTCAACTTTATTGGATATTAATTGCCAAGTTGTTCTCCAAAGTAGTTTAGACAAGTTACATACCCCTCCAGGGTATAAAACAGCTTAATTTCCTCTATATCTTTATGAAGTACACTATGGATTATCAGGTTTTTGTAGAGCCAATTGGAGAGTATCATCATTTTAATTGCATATAAATGTAATGAGATTGAACATATTTTCATTTGTATACTGGTCTGATAAATTTCCTCTACTGTGAATTAATTGCTGTTCGTGTATTTCAACATTTATTTTGAACATTAAAAGTATTTTCATTGAATTATTTATCTTTTCTTTTTAAGTTGCTAGTGGTTTAAAATATATAAATACTGTGGCCGGGCGCGGTGGCTCAAGCCTGTAATCCCAGCACTTTGGGAGGCC
>NW_016107348.1:6176324-6206175 GCF_001604975.1 Cebus imitator
AGCCGAGATTACGCCATTGCACTCCAGCCTGGGTAACATGAGTGAAACTCCGTCTCAAAAAAAATAAAATAAAATAAAATAAAATATATAAATACTAGAAATGAGGCATTATTGTGTGCCATCTTTTAGATTGTGGAATATCTTTTAATTTGGTTTATTGTACTTTCTGTTACATACATACTTTTAAATATTAATGTAGCAAAATATGTCAGTATTTTTCTTTATAGTTTGTGTATTTTTTGCCTTGTTTACGAAAACTTTTCATATCTGGATGTCATAAATATATTCCTATATTTTCTGCTAAAGTTTGAAAGTTTTCCTTTTTATGTTTAATTCTTTAATCTCTCTAGAACTTATCTTGTGTACGAAGTAAAATAAGGGTCTAATTTTATCTTTTTATCTTTTTCCAAGTAGAAAGCCAATTGTCCTGGCACAAGTTTCAAATAGTTTTTCTTTCTCAGTGATTTGTGATGCCAGCATGTCATATCCAAAGTTTCTGTGCAGACATGAATTTGTTTCTGGGCTCTTTGTTCCATTAGTCTATTTTTCCATCACTGCACCATTGCTCTACCCATTTAATAGCTGCAGCTTTACAATAAGTTTTCTGTCCGGTAGGTATAATATTCTTCTTTATTCTCCTTGAAAATTTTCTTGGCTCTTCCTGGCCCTTCGCTCTTTCATTTTAAATTTAGAAGTAGTTTGTCAAGTTAAAGCATAGAAAATTCCATGCAAAAAGAAAAAAATAGAACAAGGTGAGGGGGGATTGGGAGGGAAGGAGGGTAGGTTACGGTATCAAATGGGGTAGTGAGGATAGGTTCCATTGAAAAGTAGGGTTTGAGCAAAGACTTGTAGGAGGTAAAGAAATCAGCCAGTTTTCTGGCCACACGTCTTACCGGCAGTGGGAACCATCAGTGTCAAGATTCTGAGGCCGATGCAATTGAGGAAGAGCAAGTAGGCCAGAGAGACTAAAGCAGAATGAACAAGGGGAGAGGCCACGGAGCTGAGGTCAGAGTGCCCGTGGGGACCAGTCGGCCATGGTAGCGATGCTGGCTTTTATTCTGTATGATATGGGAAGTCATTGAAGGGTTTTGAACAGAATTGTCTGACTCAAGTTCTAAAAGCATCACCCTGGCTCCCATGTTGAGCATTGAGTGTAGGGAGTAGGAAGAGGAGCAGAAGACCAGTTATGTGGCTATTGCAATAATCCAGGGCAGGGAAGTGGTGGCAGGACTGGGGTGGCAGCAGTGTGGGTGTGAAAAGTGGCTGGATTTTGCATCTGTTCCACAAGTCGAGTCGATGGTATTTCTGACGGATTGTTTTAGCAGTGGGAGGAGAGTGGAGTCAAGCCTGACTCCAAGGCTTTTGGCATGAGCAGCTGGAATACAGTGCTGCTACTGGCTGGTTTAGCGAAGACTGCGGGAGGAACAGTTTAGGGAAAGATCAAAACTTGGCTTCAAGCATGCTTATGTTTGAAATACCTATCAGACATCTAAGAAATGAGTCTGGAGTTTAGGGGAGATGGGGAGGGTGGGCTATAGATTTGGGGTCATTAGAATATATACCTGGTATTTAAAATGTGGAGACCAGATGAGATAATCTAGAGAATTAGCATAAAGAAAAGTGGTCCAAAGACTAAGTTCCTTGGTAATGATACATAGGTGGGGAAGGGAAGTGCTGGGAAGGGAAAGGCATAGTCCCTTTAAATGGTAGGAAATGGGGAAGGGCGTGGCTCCTGGCTAGGGCTCTACCTCTGGGCCTGTGTCCACAGAGCAGAGGTAGGTGAGAACAGGCATTTTGTTTTTCTGCCCAAATGTTGCATTTCCCAAGACCACCCTGGCCTGCCACACCCCTATCCTGTGCTTATAAAAACCCTAAGATTCTAGCAGGCAAACACACAAGTGGACGATGAGAGCACGCTGACAGGCAGTCTCCAGCAGCTGAATGATGGGGAGCTGGGCGGGGGCAGTCGGAGGAGAGCCCTGGCTGCTGAGCAGCCCCAGGGCTTTCTGCAAATGTTATAAAACAACTGAAGTTTGTGGTATATAAATTATCCCTCATCTTAACAGCCTCGGCTGTTTACAAAAAATCCACACACACACACGTGAAGGAAAAAGGAGTTAAAGAGACGGGAAGTAACGAGTGAAGGAACCTTGGAAGGGGTGGTCAGTGTGTAAGGAATGCAGCAGGAAATTGTGGGGTCCTGGCAAGCAACTCAGTGTAATTCTCACGTTTTGTTTGTCCTTCATTGTATTATTTCTCTACTATGTTTTTCATAGCTAGAAGTTGAACTGAAGAAATTAAAAAGCGTGTTATTTGCATTTTCCTGAATATGTTCTTAATCCTGGTTAACACCCTTGTTCTGACAGCTTTTCTTTTCCCTTTTTTATTTTTAGCGAGCAAATAACTTTGAAGTTTTCTGAGACAGAATTATCTCAGTCTAAACAAAACTGGTTAATATTGGAGAAAAGAAGGGGTGATGAGAAGGGAAGAGGTGACTTTGAATGAAGCCTCTTTGCTAAGATGAGCTCTGCAGGTACAGAAACAATAGCGGACGGAGTCGTGTGCATCTCTGCACGCTGCAACACGCCCAGCCGTGGTGTGTGCCCTTGTAAGGAAAGAAGCAAAATACTGTAGCAGTTTATAGGGACATTCAACAAATACAGCAAATCCTGTGGCAATGGATTTTCCTGCTTTTATATAGAAGTCTGAGACATGGAGGCCATGCTTTGTGACTTTAGGAATTAGCAGAGTAAGAGGTACGAGAAGATGCCTATCTTTTAATATAAGGGCTCAGGTAGCATTATGCAAAGCAACACAGAGTTGTAGTCACTGCCCCTTGGAAGCCTTCACTTTAAAGCGTGTGGTGTGTTGCAAAATGCACGAAGTCACTACTTAGAGTACTTAATAAGGGAGGATGAAAGTGAAGCAAATGCAGTTCTCAGGATCAGAAGTGTAATTGCCTATATATATATATATATATATATATATATATATATATTCTCAATATGCATTTTATCACCCAGCAAGCATATATTTTAATTGTCCTTTTTTTCTTCTTGCTGTGAAATTGTGTAAAAGTTTGAGATTCAAATAAGGAAATTCGAAACTGATCTCATAATACTGAAACATAAAATTTAATAGGTGAGGAAGCAACATATCCTAGGTAGCAAAGTTAGAACAGATTCCTTCCAGTCTTCTACATCTTTGACAAGATAATGTAAATTAGTGTTTCTTGAGGATAAAAATAAATCAGTTAAAGATTTAGACTAGGAACTGGGTAAAATACCTATATTTTGATAGATTGGAGTTTGGAGCATAATTCACTTTCACTGCTACATTAGCATGAAAGGTAATGCTTGTTTTAGTATATCTCATCCAAGAAGCTCAAAACTATCTAGTATATGTGGATTATTTTGTTAGAAAAAGCATTTATTGGCTAATTCACAAATCTCAGGAATTTTTCTGTTTTTGAGACAGAGTCTCACTCTGTCACCAGGCTTGAGTGCAGTGGCACCATCTGGTCTCAGTGCAACCTCCGACTCCCTGGTTCAAGCGATTCTCCCGCCTCAGCCTCCAGAGTAGCTGGGATTACAGGCACATGCCACCATGTCCAGCTAATTTTTGTATTTTCAGTAGAGACAGGGGTTTCACCATGTTGGCCTTGGCCTCCCAATGTGCTGGGATTACAGGCGTGAGCCACTGTGTCAGGCCACAGGAATGTTTTAAAAGCAATTTGAACCTATAGCCATTTGATTTTATCTGGTGATCAGGCATCATAAGGTACTTTACAGCTTTAAAGAGGACCTGTTATCAGCAAGGAGTCTGAGAGCTGGTCCGCTGGCCTCTCAGGCCTGGGTCTGTTTGAGCTGGGGACGGGTTGGAAGAACTATAGGGGTTTAAAATGTCCCACGATGTTTCTGATGGAATGATGGTAGTTGAATAGAGTGGGCTCCTTTTGAAGCACGGTGATTCCATTCCTGTTCCTGTAGCTGTGGGAGGGATAACTGCAGCATGGCAGCATGGGAACTAGCCCAGAGATAGGGCTGCTTTGTCTCCGTAAGTGAATTTCTCCTCACGCCAAGCCTGAAGGTCAAACCCTCCTGCCGTGCAGGCTGCATGTGACCACAGGTGGGTTGCCTGAGACAGTCAGTAGGGTCAGGCCTCTTGGAGTGGCCAGGTGGATGGGAGTAGCCATTTATTCATCCATCTATTTAAAATGTTTTAATGATTGTGCCATCTATGTGCCAAGAACAGTCCTAAGAGCTAAAATACAATGATGAAAAAAAAAAACTAGATGGGGATCCTGTCCCTATTAGTAAACTCAGGTAGAATTTGGACTTGTGCTAAGGACTGGAAAGATATAAGATTCTGTGTTAGAGCAAAAGAGGTGGGGTAGAGTAGGGCGTGAGCCTATGGAATAGGCTGGCCAGTGGCATAAGGGGGACCAGAGAGGAAGCAGAGAAGCGACCTGTGGCCCAGCAATTAGATTGGCCTTGCGTAATTTTCCAGGAGGCATAAGGCCAGCCCTGAAGGAGCAGGAGTCCAGGAAGTAGGGTCACCTTTGAGAGTGGAAGCTCACCTGGGCCAACAGCAAAAGGGGCATGAGGCAGAAGAAAACCAAGGTCCACACAACACAGCTAAATGCATAGCTGGACGGGGGAGGAGGGAGTACCATCATCCATGCCACCCAGCTTACAAACCCCCTAGTGGCAAAGGGAGATTTCTACAAATTTCCCCTAGTGTCAAAATCCTCCAGGAAGGGCAAGATTTTTAAACATTACAAAAGTAATTACATGCTTATTTGAAAAACAGATAAAAACTCTTTAAAATAATATGTAGAAGTGTATGAAGCAAGAAATGAGTTTTTCTGAAGACTCATTAATATTGTTTCAAGATATTAATTCTGTTTCAAGGATCAACAAGTCTTAATCCATTTGATACTTACAAAAATGCCATATAGACTTGTATTCATCCATTTTGCATTGCTGTAAAGGAATACTCGAGACTGGGAAGTTTATAAAGAAGTAAAGAACTTTACTTGGCTCACAGTTCTGCAGGCTGTACAGGAAGTATGGTGCCAGCATCTGCTTAGCCTCTGGTGAGGCCTCAGGAAGCTTACAATCACAGTGGAAGGCAAATGGGGAGCCAGCCTATCAAATATTGAGAGCAGAAATAAGAGTGAGGGAGGAGGCACCCGCCTCTTTTAAACAACCAGATCTCGTGGGAACGCATAGAGTGAGAACTCACTTGTCACTGTGAGGACAGCACCAAGCCATCCATGAGAGATCCATCCCCATAACCCAAACACCTCACAAAAGGCCCACCTCCAACATTGTAGGTCACATTTTAACATTTGGAGGGGAGAAAACATCCAAATCGTATCAATACTATTACTACCCTCCCACCTCCAAATGGGCATATGAAGTAGAGAGGGATAAAGTCACTCGCCCAAGCGTACACAGAGAGTAAAAGTGGGAGTTGATATTTGAGTTCAGGCACTTTGTAACAATTACACCATGTTGCCCATCCCCTTGTCCATTTTTGTAGGAAATATGTTAAACATACAGGTTTCTGGGCCTTACTTCTGAATCTGCATCTTTGGAGATGGGCCCCAGAAATCTGTGTTTTGAACTTGTTCCCCAGTAATTTTTTTCTGTGTATTCTACAGACCGGCATTGGGAAACAGAGGATAGTAAGAACAGTTTAAAAACTTTTTCAGTTACTGTGGTAAAGTCTTATCATTTAATGCCTGGCCATGAAGTAAATTCAGAGGTTATCTGGAAGGACATATGTCTGTGTTGTATGTGACCATACCTGTGAAAAATGCTCAGAATCAGACAACAGATAAAGATCCTGAAGACAGACATAGAGGTAAAATGCCAACTTACTCACCTAGGGCCAGAGAGATTGGTGGTGGGAACTAAAGTGACATCTGTATGTTTATGGCATATCCGTAATTAGTTGAGATATCTGCAGCTAATTGTAGAATAAAATTGGAGTATTAGTTTTCCTAGGGTATAATTAAAAAAAAAAAAACCCTGGAAATTTTTGTTTCTCTTAAAGTCACAATTGAAGAACACTACTCAGGAATGGAAGAAATTATTGACCCATTTGGGGTCTGTAATAAGGCCTAGCTAGAAATCGCTGCATAATGGCACCTGGAAGGCACAGAGATAGAACTGCACGGGGCTGATTACAGCGTGCCATGGAGAGATGCAAATGCTACTTCAGTTTGTTCCCTCACAGTGGGTCCATGATCTGGTACTCAGTTGTGACCATTAAAAAAAATCCAATTCATTGATTCAAACCCCTAAGGCAACAGCGTAAAGTCCAAATAAAAATGTGTCCCAGAGTCTCGCTTCCTGCACAGCACCGAGTGAACACTGACACATTCTTATCTGTGGGCCATCAGTTTCCCTGACTCCTCAAGAACAATCACCCCTCAGTTGGCTGATTTACGTTTACCATTAAAACAACCAAACATTGGCTTTGTGGATATGTAAGGCAGGTTTTAAAAGTCATTTATTTAAGGAAAAGGAGTGAAAAGGTAGTGAAAGAGAAAGATGCCAAAGAGTTACCCTCCAGATTCATGACTGTTTTACTTTCTGTTCCTCATTTAATTCTCCACCTTTTTTATTTCTGAAATAAGCTTCTAAGACTTCCTTTACATTGCCTTTTACTGTGATCCTATCCCACCTCCGTTTTAACTTTCAATTTTTAGTTGACTGTTATTTTTATTGATGCCTTTGGCTTGCAAAACGCTGTTTAACAATCATTGCCAAATGTTGTGTTTCTCGATGACTGTTAAGATTTTATCTTCATCGTATACTAGAAATTGAGGTATTTTCTTTATTATTTTGGATATTATTATTATTTGGATATTATACTATGCTTTCATCTGTGTCTTACATTTGCTTTGCTTTTATTTTTTATCATTTTTTTCAAATGCCTTTGATGTTTCAGGCCATTCATATTCTCATCCACTCTTCTCACTTTGGTTACTTTTTGAATTACTGCATGAGATTTCACTATCCACTCATTTTTCTCTCCTCCACCAGCAGGTGTGGTAGCAGAGCAGAATTTTTCATGACAGGCTTGGTGGAATTGAGTGGTGCTCCAGAGGCTGCTCTCCTGATGGGCAGCAGCCATCTTGTGTGGTTCTTATATTCTTAGGATGCGGGCTGAGGTTTAGTCTTCCCCATAATTTATTGATGGATGCATAAATGATAGAGATTAAATAGCTTTCCCAGGAATAAAACAACGAGTCAGTGGTAAATGTAAGAACTGAAGGCAGAATGCTTGGCTTCTTAATTATTCATAAATAACTTAGATGTTGGTCCACTGGCAATATTATTCTTCTATATCAAATCTCAGATAAACATAACAAACACTCATCTAAGCATAAATGACAACTTGGTGATGATTCTAATACAGAGTCTTGGGAATATTCCCTTTCTCTTCCCTCTTGCCCCCTGAAGCATACTCTTTCTCAATAGGCTCAGATGCTCAGCCCAGCTGCTCTCCAGTCCAAACTCCCTTCTGAGCTGAGACCCTATGACTTTCATTCTCCTCCCTGGTAGTAAAGCAAGTCTTGGGCATCAGAACTTCCCAAAGATTACTGAGCACTTAGTGTATTCCTATACACTTTTTGAAGTCATCTGTTATTACCTCTAACTTACACCTTTAATATCAAATGCTTGAGGCCAGAATCAAGCCGTGGAACAATATCTCTTTGTTCTCCCTGTTTTAAGTTTTCGAAATCCCACAAAATATGCCTTTTAGTTCATGTGTGTCCTAGTCAGAATCCTTGGCCGTTCTGCTGGTGTGATCAGTTTAGTTATATCTGGACACTGGGTAATTCTGTGTGGGGTGAGGTAGGGATGTTGCCTAAGGGCTGGACAAGGTCTTCTCTTCAGCCATCTCACCTGTGGTCTGAGAGGTCCAGTGGGAAGACCAAGGTGCTATAAAACAAAACCATCTATAACAAACGCACAAAATCTGTGCTGTCTGATATCATGTTGCACAATAACTATAAACAGAACACACAAATGACTCTAATTCGTATCAGCCTTCTGCAGTTAAACCAATGTTTGACTGTTTCCTCATTTTGTTAGTTTCAGTATTTTTCTTCTTATTATTTTTTTTACAATTTAACTCAATCTTAATAAAATGTTTCCCCAGCATTATTTTGATCACATACCTAAGTTTAAGTTGTGAACACTGACAGTGTCCATTCTAGAAACACACTTGGAGTTAAGGATGTAACCATTTTCTAATATTAGCCTCTTTTCTATACACTGCTTTTCAGATATACACCCATTAACAAATGGAATGTCTATTACATGTTTTGGTTTGTGAGTGTTTCTGGAAAACCACAGTATGCGTGAAGACCAATTTCTACACCGGCACTGCATGCATCCAAATAATAATACACAGAGGCACAGAATTAGAGCAGTAAAGAGAGCAGATTCAAACACTAACATGTCTCATTCCCCTTTTTATGGCTTGTTTTGCTTAGTACTTCTTAAAACAAAAATAAAAATCTAGGTTTCAAGTATTTCTGGTCACTGTTGAGTGAATGCTCTCCTCTGCTGCCTGGAAGGTCATTTCTTGTCTCCCACACAAGACGCACTTGGTGAAAAGCACTCTACATTAAGGAGGGCCTGGGTATTGCCACGGAGTTCCCAGTTGATTCTTTTCAAGGTCAAACTGTAAATAAACATCACCTACATCCAAATGTATTCAAGGTTTTTCATGCTACCAGATTCTTCTAGTGCACTGACTCAGAGGCTGAGCTTTGGAATTTCACTCTCATGCATTGTTTGCATTCCCTCTCTGCCACTTTCTAGTTCTCTGACCTTGAGTAGGTAACAAAACTTGGCTCTACGACTTACTAGCTATGTATCTAAACTTCAGCTTCCCCATCTATAAAGTGGGAATAATAATAGTACTCAGTAGGGTTACTGCGATTAAATGAGCTAAAACTGAAAAGGACTAAGTATTATGCCTAGTATAGTAAGTGCTTAATAAATGTTAGTGGTCACTGGTAAGAATAAAATACTAATTTCATACTTTATTTTCTAGTGAGAGAAGGCAAGAAATGGCTGAATGAATTATCTGAATTGTGTGATATTTAGGGTTTTTTTTTTTCCCGCAGAGGTAGCTTTTTGTTCTATACATCCTCTAATGTAGGTAGTATCTATTCTGAACAGGTCTCTCTGAATTAGGAGATTGGAAATGTTAGCAAATGACTTTCAGGTAGATTCAATTCTTTTTTGTGAGGGGCCTAGGGTTGGGCCAAGCATTTTCACGTGGTTATAAGAGGGTTTAAACTAAAATTTAAAATTTGGATGAGCATTGCTGTTTCTCCCAGAGGTTGTGGGAGATAAGTTTTATGAGAAGTTTTATCCTCTATTCTAAATAGTTTTTTGGGGGATGCTTCCTAGAGGTGTTTCTTTGTTTCAGAACCAGCCGCGTATGTGTTGTCTTGATACCTGTGTATATCACCTCCAGGCCACGTCCAAACCAGGAACCAGTGGAATGTTTTGATGAACAGCTAAGCCTGGGTTATTTCTGAGAGGCATGTGGAGATAGGCACTAAGCTTTCAAGATGCTGCAGGAGGAACTTAAAAGACTTGGATGCCTTGTGCAATCAGAAGGCTGTGCCCTAAGCAGAAAAAGAAAATTTCTGTTCTCAGTTGCACCAATTGTTTTCAATCTTCTTTTACTTTGACCTTCCCACACTATCAGTTCTGTCAGTCTGATGTCTACAAATAGTTGCTATAGGGATATTTGTATTTGGTAAAATGCCATAGGTGATTCAGGCTAATTGGCAGGGGGAATTATTTCATGATTAATTCTTTTAGATATTTGTTCACAATTAAAATGACCATCTTCACTTTTTTTTTTTTTTTTAAAGAAAGCATGAACAAATGTCAAATTCAAAGTGCCATATGAAAAGCAAGAAACAGATCTGAAGTGAAGAATCTGTAGGGTTAGCGTGGCCAGAGGGGCACATTCATCACCTGCCTGTGGCTATGTCTACAGACAGAGAAGAATAGTAAGGTTGCTTGAGCAGAAATGAGAGCACAGGGGGAAATTTAAAATCTGGCTGAGCATTGCTGTTTCTGGTTAATCTGGTTAACCCTGACGTTAACCCAGGGTCACACAGAGCCCACAGTCATTAGTGGAGTTGGGCATAGAACCCAGGTCCTTGGGCTTATCACAGGAACTTCATGGAAGGAGACGAGACATGCATACATTAAGAACCAGAGAGCACAGTCAGTGAGTGTCACTGTGCTGCATGTTGGACACGGAAATGCAAAGCAAGGCGTGGATGAGCATGGGAGTGGCAGGGCTCGTCCCAGCCAGACAAGGAAGAGGCCAGGCTTGTTCTGGCCTGTCATGCTGGCACTTGTCCTTGTGTCTTTCTTGACCCACCCTTCAGGCCCATGTGTCCCTGTACTCTTCCCCCCACACACCGCCATCCAAACCTGCTCTCAGAGAAAAGTCCCAAATTCAGGAAGCCTTCAGTTGTTGCACAACCAAGGTGTGGCCTGGCTGGCTTCCACACAGCAGAGGTACTCTGTTCTGGGAATTTAGATGGGGAAAAATTCCTAAAAATTTCTTCTTTGCAAATATTTTCAAAATTAAGTCTTAATATTTTAAAAATAAGCAATTAACACACAAACAAGAAGTCCCCAAATCCTCAAATGTTGACTCCATGAAATTTCCTCGGACCACTTCCCTGAGCTGTCAATCTCTCTCTCTTTGTGTTGCCAGAGCTTTTTGTGTAGACAGCTTTGCATGTACATGTATCACATAATGACAGGGATATGTTCTGAGAGATGCATCATTAGGTCATTTCGTCATTGTGAGAACGTCATAGAGTGTCCTTACACTGTATAATAAGGACACTGTCTGGTGGCATTTTTGTGTCTAAACATAGAAAAGATTACAATTTCATGGGACCACTGTTGCATATGTAGTCCATTGTTGACCAAAACATTGTTGTGTGTGCCATGACCATACCTTTATTCAAGTCCTCATCATATTTCATGCAATTCATTATTGATAGCTCCGTCTGTTTCAAGGCAGGGACTTCCCTTTATTCATGTTTATTATATTTTTACTTAGGTAGATGCTCAATAAAGTGAAAAAGGAAAAAAGAATCTAAAGCCATTCATGCTAAGGTGCAAAGGGCTGATGTCTCTTTGAGATATTGCTGTTTCCCTAGATGACCTAAATCTATAGCAGTAGGAAGGAATTTGAGTGAATGATGGCATGTCTTTATACAAAGAATTTTTAATAAGGGAAATATGCGTGTTATAGTAATAAGTAGAAACAGCTGGTTGAGCTTAATGTAATATATAATAATACATAGAAAGAAGATCTAGAAGGAAATGAACCAAATTGTTGAAATCATGACTTCTAATTGGGAGCATTATGGATGATTTTTATTTTCACCTCCTTAATTTTCTGTATTGTCCAAAGTTTCTAGAATGAAAATGTATTCATATACAACAGGTAAGAAAATTTGGTTTTCCCCCAAACAGAAAAGGAGTTGCATTTGAGTTCTTCCAAAGTCCTTTGCATAATGGTGTGTGCTCTCTGACTTTTTCTGAAACACAAAGCACTAAGTATGGAGGACACATTAGCTTGAATTGACCCTGAGAAACTTCTGGATAATTANAAAAAAAAAAAAAAAAAAAAAAAAAAAAAAAAAAAAAAAAAAAAAAAAAAGGACCATGGAGTGAGGAGGAAGAAAAGGAAAAAATTAAAAATTAAGATTTAAAAAAGGATCAGAAAGCATTAACATGAACTTAATGAATCCTTTCTTTGGGAAAAGGCCTCCAAATTAATTGGAAGTTGTAGATGTCATTGTAAACCAGCTTTCTGAAGGTCCCTTTACCAATCAATGCTATAAGTGATTACAATGTGACAGCCATAAATATGCATTTGTAGGATGAATAGAACAAAAGATTGTTTTGGTGTTTTGTGAATAGTACTGTGGCTTGGGATAAAAATTGCAATGGCAGCATCATGGTTTTAAAAAAACCAAATTAGATGGAAGAGAAGATTATGGTCTGGAAAACTATCAGATGTCTAAAAACATGTCTCACGAAATAGAGGACACTTGTCACTAGAGACACAGATGGCAACTTGAAATCAGACACCTTCATGGGATGGAAAAGTGGAAAAAAATTCTAAATTGAGTTATTTTATACAATATGACTTTAAATCTGTATACATAATTAAATTAATAAATTAAACATTGAAATTAGATACATAACTATTTCATCTATCTATGAAATTAGAAATTTCATCTATTTCATCTATCTATGAAATTAGATATATAACTATTTCATCTATCTTATAATCAAGTTGGTCCACATTATTAAAAAAAATTTTCTCTTTGGAAAAGTAACCTTATATTAGTGTTGCTTTTTATTCCTGTATGCTTTTATAATAAGAGCAAAATTAAAAGCACAAGCTTGCTATGCCTTCCAGGGAATCTTAAAATTTAATAGGCATTATGCTCTTATGTAAGCAATTAAACTGTAATGATGAAATCTCAGGCATCAGTCAGTGGATGGGAAAGGTATTTAGGGAGACATTGGGGTCTCCATGCCCTTAGAATCACATTAGACAGGGCTATCTACTTAGCCCTGAGTAAGGCTGGCTTTGTGGGGGAAAATTCCAACCACGAACATTTTTTTGGAGAAGTGACTTTGGAGCTCAGTTTGCAAATAGGAGGTGGACATACTAGGAAGGAAGGAATAAAAGGCTTGTTAGTAACCTAGTGCTGCTTTACAAACCACCCCAAAGCTTGAAGGCTTAAAACCACAGCCATTTACTCATCTCCATTCTTTGGCTTGGCACTTTGGGCAGAGCACAGCTACGATGGCTCATTTCTACTCGGCATCTGTTTGCAGTTGTTGATGGGTTGGCCCATCATAGATGGCCTCACTGTCAGTCTGGGACCTGGGAAGAGGGTCCTGTAATGACTGGCTGGGTAGGCCTCTTTCTCCATGCGGTGCCTCTCATCCTCAACAAAGGACTTGTTCACAGTCAGCATTGTTCAAAGAAGGTGAAGGTGGAGGCTATAGGGCCTCTGAAAGTCAAACCTTGGTAGTCATATGATCTTGCTTCTGCCACATACCATGTTGCTCCAAACAAGTCACAAAATCAGCCCAGATCCCATGGAGTGGGGAAATAGATTCTGCCTTTTGGTGGGAAGAGCTTTAAAGAATTTGTGGCCTTAGGGCATTTCCAATGGGGAGAACAGCTTCTGGAAGGAAGTAGAGATAGGAATACATAAAAGTTGTGTAGGAACTTTAAGGAGTCCAGCCTGATTTGAATAAAGGAGGCTTGTTGATGAGCGGCTTGAAATGAAACTGGGTATGCAGCTCAAGGCGCCCAAACACTATAAGCTTGGGACCAGGACTTTGAAGTAAGGGTTAGCAAACCTCAGTGCGGGATCCCAGATCATGGAGCTTTTAAGAGTTCCTTTTAATTCATCTATTGTATTGTATTGTATTGTATTGTATTGTATTGTATTGTATTGTATTGTATTGTATTATTTATTGAGACGGAGTCTCACTCTGTTGCCCAGGCTGGAGTGCAGTGGCACAATCTTGGCTCACTGCAACTTTTGCCTCCTGGATTCAAGTGATTCTCTTGCCTCAGCCTCCCAAGTAGCTGAGATTACAGGCATGCACTACCATGCCCGGCTAATTTTTTATATTTTTAGTAGAGATGGGGGTCTCACCATGTTGACCAGCCTGGTCTCGAACTCCTGACATCAGGTGATTCACCCACCTCGGCCTCCCAAAGTATTGGGATTATAGGCATGAGCCACTGCACCTAGCCTGTTTTTATTTTTAAAACAATTTTTGCTTTAAGACCTTGAAAGACCCTGTCTCATTAAAGTACACCATGTCCAGGAATGGGTTTGACCAATGCCTTTATGAATTTTCAGAAGACAGAAGAGCACAGAGGCAGGAAAGGACGGTGGTTAGGCACCTGAACTCTGGAGCCAGACAGAACTTCGTTCTTCACCACTAGGAAGCCATGCAACATTTGGCGGGTCACATAACCTCTTTGAGCTTTGGTTTTCTCCAGTGTAACATGGGACTAAAATTATACCTACTTCACAGGGTGGCTGTGAGGATTAGGGATCTGTAAGCACTGAATGTAAGCAAGTGCTCAGTCAGTGTCAGCTGTCATTATTACCTTTGGATTTTCCTTTTTCATCTGTAAAATGGGTTACTGCTGCTGGAATTCCTGGGTCTTATTCTTAAAATAGCTAATGAAATTCTACATCAAGGAATTTGCAAAGATTAAGGGCAATGTCCCTTATGTTGTTATTGTTCCCTTAGTGTTCTTATGATCTGTATTCAAAAAAGTCTGTTCCAAAGCTAATTGCTACTCTCTGCTGAAAGAAGACTCACCTCACAGCAAGCATATCTTTTGCAGAGTTGATGTGTTAAAAAATAGATTTATTATCTAATTGAATATATTATAGAAGATGAATTAGGATGCTAGAATGTGCTTACTTTTAAGCACGTTTCCCTATTTAACAAAATATCTTGAAATCTCCCACTGTGTTATATGCCCTGTGCTAGGTATTGGAGATATAATGATAAGTGAAATCAACATTGTTTTTCTCAAGAGCTGCTCTTAGTACTCTGCATTAAATAAAGTCTCAGTAAAAATATACATGAGATCCCCCCACCCTGGAAATATTCACAAATAGATCGCTTAACTTTTGTTCTCAATCCTGGGGCCATTGTTCATATTAACTTAATAGAAGTAATTTTATATATTTTGGGGGAAAAATCACAATTATTTTGATAGAAAACTCTAGAGCCAACCCTAAGTCTGGTGCACCTGTCTGCAAGTAGTGAAAACCGTGTTGTAGTAATGTAGAGCTTCCCTAAGTCCCTTACCCAGGGAAAGAGAGCCTCTTCCGAGGCTGTTTACACCGCTCATCGTTTGGATGGCACAAGAACATCAAGTAAGGAAGACTTTTAACCATAGGTATCTTCTAAAAAAAAAAAAAATTACACAAATCCACATGGAATCAATGCTTCCCACACCATGTTAATTGGAACTGACATCTTTTGTTGTGGTCGTGGTTTTCACGTCTCTACAGAATAAATAACGCTATTTACTCAATAAATAGAAAGCTTCTATGGGGGCCCAATTTAGGTACGAGAAGACTGCAAAGCTAAATGATAATGAACATAAGCCATTTGGTAGAATATGGAACTAGATTCAGCAGAAAAATATGCTTTGTTCCGGCTTCAGTTCTGTTGCAGGCAAGTGGCTGATACTTGACTGGGGCTGCATCTTGGCCCCAGAGTGGAGGTCATGACCAGACCAAAGCACCCTCCATCTTCATTATTCCATTCAGAGCATCGGGACAGTGCCAGGAAAGATCTTGGCCTCTTGGCTGTCTCCAACTCTGCTAACTTCCTGAGGACCTACTCAGAAGCATATATTCTTCACGCTTCCTTTCCCTTGCTCCCAGTTTTTCTCTGTAATTCTCCCTTTAACCATTTCCCAAAAAATCACTGAAGCAGTCATGTTGTCTTGTGTTATATGTGTTAATTACAGTCTCTAAAGAAGGAAACAAAACGTATTGACAAAAACTTATTTTTGGACAGAAACAAAGGAGTGTTTTTGTTTTTTGTTTTTCAGGTATGGGGGACAGGGTAGCATTTAATCTACTGTCGATTAACTATGAGCCTACTGTCAGGTTACTATGAAAGTGCTCATTCCAGCACTTTAAAACAGAATCCCTCCAGAAAGCCGAAATACATTTTTAATGGAGCCACCTGTGCCTCAAGGCCTCTGAGAACTTTAACAAGTATCAGTCCATGAAAATAGTTACCATAAGCATGTATAATAAATTAAACATGAATTTTAAATTATTCATTATCTTCCTGAGGGATTGAGATGCCGTAGGGATAATGAAAATGCAGTATTAATAAGCAATCAGTTGTGATTTTAAAAAGGAGGTGAAAAAGAAGGGTCCATCAACATTTCACCTTTGTTGAAGAATGAGCTAGAAGGACAGCTTTAAATCAGTACTATTAATGTAAACTTGCAATGCAAGGTATCACTTTATTTTATTTTATGATTTTTATTTTTTATTTCTCGAGACAGTGTCTTGCTCTGTCGCCCAGGCTGGAGTGCACTGGTGTGATCACAGTTCACTGCATCCTCAACCTCCTGTGCTCAAGGAATTCTCCTGCCTCAGCCTCCCAGAGAGCTGCGAACACAAGCACACACTGCCGTGTCCAGCTAAAATTTTTCATTTTTGGTAGAGACCTGGTCTAGCTCTATTGACCAGGCTTGTCCTGAGCTTTCGATTGTCCTGCCTCAACCTCTCAAAGTGTTGGGATTACAGGCAAGAGCTATGATGCCCGGCCTACTTTATTTTATATTTTACTGAAATGTTATTGGTCTATATTGTTACAAATTCAATCATAGAACAGCACTAGGAGAGAAAAATAATAGTAATAATGAGAGATACTATTTATGAGTTACTTTGATTGCGTTTTTCATAAGTTATCCTCACTTCAAATAGGAGGCAACCAAATACAAAGAGATGAACCTGCCCTTGGTCATAGGGCTAGGATTCGAACACTAGTCTTTGTGAGGCTAAAGCTTATGTTTTTCTCTCTACCTTGTTCTAGTCAAACTATATTGCCTCTCAAGGTTAGAATGATGAAGAGAAGTAGCTAAGCACTCTGTAATCAGAGATCCTGGTTCAAATACCGGCTCTTCTTCTTACCAGCTGTGTGACCTTGGATAACTGATCCAACCTCTCTGTGCTTCAATTTCTTCCTGTATAAAATTGTGAGAATCAAATGGAACAAAGTATATAAAGCAATTAAACCAATGCTTGCTATACAGCAGGTGTTCAATAAGTGGTACAGTTTTTGTTACTGCTGTTGTTATTATTACTGAAAGTAAACAAAAATAAAAAAGAGTGGCTTGGCTGCTTTAGATGAGAAACAGCCCCAAAGTAATGCCAGATGCTCTTGGGACCCAGCAGATTGCTCACTCTGCTGAGTGGCCAAGCCTGGGTGATTCCTGCCTGTTGCATTCACAGTCTGCTGGTTACAGTCCCAAATGCATCCAGTGGAATGGACCTCCCCACCTGCAGCATCTGGTGCAATGTGGGAGACCTTCAGCTTCCTCTGGGCTGTTTTTCTTTCCTGTTCATGTCCATCTTCCTTGATCAACCTTCAGAAGGTATAGCCCCAATAGGTTTCTCCGTTTTGGAGGATCTCTTTTGTGTTTTACGTAACAGGACTGTGGTATTCTGTTGTGGCAGCCCTAGCAGATGAATACTACAGGTGGAATGGTCCTCAGGTGGTCTGAAGCAGGAGGTAGGCACTCATGGTGCCCTCTGATGAAGCCTGAGTCAATGGAGGAGGCTGCAGCTGCTGGGTCACTGGGTGTCTGGTTTGTGAGAGTCAGCTGAGGGACAAGAGCTCTGGGAACTTTGAAGGCACCCTCTCAAGAAAGAGTTTTCGGTCTTAAATATTTTCCCTCACAGGTCTGAAATTCTATCAGTAGAAATTGATATGGGGGTCTTGACGCCTTCTTTAGTTTTCAGCAATCTCATGATGAAATAAGAATGTACCGGCTCATCAGGATGCCGTTAATAAGCTGAGAACGTGGGATATGGATTCTGGAAAAGGATGCAGGGAAGGGGCAGTGAAGGACAAATAGATAGATCTTTAGGTCTTCTCCCTTCCAGCTTTGCCCAAGCCAGCCTCAATGAGCTTCTCATGCGACTTACAGAAAGAAGGGTGGAGCTTTGATCCTTTCTCGGAGGTATTAACACTTCCTTCTCTGAATGTGAGGCTCTGGGCTGGGGGCATAAGGCTGCAGTGATTGCTTCCTTGTTTGGTGCTTGAGTCTTTGAGATCCTCCTTTTGATTTCTCAGGTTCTGCAACATTTTGATCAGTCATTTTTGCTTTTAGTGTAAGGGATGTGGTGCAATGGGGTGGGTGCTGCTGGGGCTGTGAGTGTAAAGGATGTGGTGCAAATGGGGAAGGAAGTGTGGAGAACAAACAAAGCCAAGCACCCTGGCTCTAGTTCAAACAACGGGCCTCTGCCCCACCACCACTAAAGTACTTAACCCCCCCACCCCTTTTTCTTTGTCCTTATCCCTTTATTGGGCATCTAGAAGGAACATCTCTCTCTTTTTTTCTTACTACTGACTCTAGTGTGTTTATAACTTTGGTATTTTTATTTGTCATTGTTTTGGCTTAAATGTGAATGTAAAGGAGAGTCCATTTACAGCAGTAAATAAACTGCTGAGTATCCTGTAGTAATGCTTTTGTATTTGAAGTCAGATTAAATTTGCCTTCCACTAAGATTTCTGTCCCTGCCCTCTCTCCTCTGCCTTCCTTCCCCTGGAATCCTTCCCCTAACTTGTCAGGCTGTCTCCACACCCTCAGGGTGCTAGCAGCGTCTAGGATTTACTCTTGACTTCTCATGAGATTGTTGGAGAGTGAAAAAAAAAGCCTTTAAGATCCTAAAACAAATTATATCTAAAGATATAAATTCAGACCACTGGAACACATATGGTGAGGAAGGGGACCCTCCCAGTGTTTCCAATAGGTTAGTCTATAATCGATGAGAGTTCTGTACAGGAATGAAGCAGAGGATGCTGAGAGAGAGAAGAATTAGGATGATTGTGTATGAATGAGTGGCAACACAGATAACTTCCTAGAAAAGAAGTATGCATCACACTCTATTCTGGGTCAAATAGAATGGTATAAAGTATAGGAAAGAAATGATCTCGGTAACGATTTTTATACCATTTCACTTAAAATCCTTCAATTTCTTTGAATGGTAGTCATTTGTTCTCTTTCTAGGTGGAGTGATGTTCACTTTCTAGGTTATTCCATCTGCCAACGTATGGCTCCAATGTATGGGGAGTGGCCACACACCAGGGTGTGGAAAATGTATATTTTTCTCAGTGTGTGGCTCATGGTTGAGAGAGAAATAGCCACTGATATCAGGGGGAATACAAATACCTTGCCTAAATTACATGGCATTCTTTATGATGTTGCAATGCTTTTAAAATAACCTCAAAACTTTCCTAAAAGAAACTGAGTATATATCTGTGAAGGCTAATTAAGAATGTGGAATAAACACAAAAATGGCACTTTTGAAGAAAATCTTTTTGGAATCTGGACCATACTCCTTTTAGTCTCTGGCCCAAATGACAAAGATGAACTTTGTTAGTACCTCTATGTGGGTCTGTCTGTTGGCAGTCAACTTGTTGGAAAGGCTGCCTGTGTTGAACATAAATAAGAGAATTGCAAATAATTCCCTTACGCAGGAGTGTAAAGCCAAGTCTATCTTTAGGGGAATTCTAGCTAAGGAGAGTCCATTCCATGTTTTTATTTCCTATGTAGCTCCTCTTGGATACCATCATCAAATAAATCAATGCAGACTAGATTGTTTTTTCTCTAAAGAAACAATGTTAGAATGGAACTTTGAAACAAGTAAGTCATTGTTATAGCCAGTAGGATGTTATAAAAGCAAACACATAACATCCAAATAAGTAAATGGATTTTCTAAATCTTAATAATATATGTATATATATATCTCATATGTAGATTGTGGAAAGGATACAGATCTACAGATACATATCAGCTGTATCTGACCAAAAGTGTATTTGCTAACTAGAATTAAGCGTTTTATTAAGAACTGAATTTGTTGTCCAGAAATGTACAAAGTCCCACTGGATGTCTTGGATCTCTTCAAAAATAACTCCAAGCAATTTTCTGTAGAAAATGACTTTCCCCCTGTTTAATATACTCCCTGTAGGAAGCAAAAGCATTTAAATCATTCACTGACCTTAGCCCTACCCTACAGTGATACTCAAAATATGCTTGTTGTTAGGAAGATTGGCAGGAGTGTTTTGTCTACCAAAAGGGTTATGACATTACAAAATGAATAAATGTTCACAGTAAATAAAACATGCAAATAAACAGAAGGAAGAAAAGTAATATTTCATAATTTTACATCCTCAGAGATAATCACTGTTTTTTCGACATGTGTGTTTCCATTTAACTATATAGCAACAAATAGCTTATCTCATGGAGTATTCATAGCATCATTTAAAATGGATGCCTGTTATTTCCATATGGTATACTTTATTTAACCAGCCTCCATTTCTGGACATTTCAGTTGCTTCCATTGTTTTTGCCATTAGGCCTGTAGCACCCACATCTGTGGCTTCGTGGGGAGTTTGCTTCATTTGGGTACAGAGTTACAGATGGCTCTGCTGACAGCAGTTGGACATGGGCTGCTGAGGCACCCTGGAGTTTAGAGGAGAAGGGAAATCTCCCCAGGACGCTGAGAAGTACACCTTGGGGTTCATTTAGCCTGAAAGGAGAGAATACTTGAAGGCTGATGGCAAGGAGGTTTGGGAAGTCAAGTGGGTGATGCTCTTTGAGTGGGCCCCAGGGCATGTACCTCATGAGTGCAGACCAAAGAGCTTCTGCTGAAGAGGAGACTCAAAAGAAGGGTAGACATGACATGCTGAGCTGTCCTGTGGATGCCACTCAGCCTCCTCTCTGGCCACCCAGTGCTTGCTCAGTGTTTTGTGAACAGGGTGGGAGTCAGGGCTAGAGGCTGTGCATGTGTTCAACAACAAAGTGTCCCTTGACAATGGCTGACCTGGTCATTGGCCCCACTGAATGCTGTGCTTGCTGAGCAATGTCCAGTCTGGAACATTTCATATGGTACCACATGCCAGATGAGGGGCAGATGGATTAGCCACCTGTTTGGACCCCTTCTGACCAAGAAGTTCCAACAGTGGAAGGCTGAACTGCTAGGATCCATACCACTTGTTGGAAACAACGGTAGGATTCAGTGAATGAGGGGCCCAGCTCTCTAGAGGGAGTTACCTGTTACTCCAGAGAGCCATTCATCAAGCTCTAGAGCGCTGTGAAGAATCCATGGTGGGTTCCAATATTGTTTCTAGGTCTTTTGCACTCAGTGAACTGGTGAAAACTCTTGACTGGTAGGACTAAGGGAAGAGTGTCCACTGTCATCTCCTGTGACTCTCTAGTCTGTCCACCTGGGTAGGGACAACCGTGTCTTGCTCTAGAGCCTGGGTGACTAATTGTAGAGATGCTCAGCCTATACCTATGTTCTTCCTCAAAGAACGGACTTGGAGGCAGAGAGCCAGTTGCTTCCTGTGAAAGGCTTTGCTTTTTTTTTTTTTTTTCCAATAAGCCCTGCATGATGCTGGTCACTTGAACAATATTGAACTGTTCATCCAGGGGGTAGTGACAGATTCTGTGGCTTACTTTTTAGAAAATTTTGGTATATATATAATATATATATATTATATATATACACCAAATATATATATATTATATATATTATATAATTTATATACCAAATATATATATATTTATATATATATTTATACCAAATATATATACCAAATATATATATATACCAAAATTAAAAAATATATATATAACATAAAATTTATTAATTTAACCGTTTTTAAGTGTAGAGCTCTGTGGCATGATGCTGTGGGCTTTTTGCCTCTAAACTTGACTCCATGCCTGCTCTCTACTGAAACTCCAATCTCTTTGGTGGAAGGACCATATTTCCTCCTTGTGAAGATGCCATTAATTGTATAACAAAGCACTATATTCATAGCAACATTTTATTGAGAAAGACATTCCTGGCAAGTTTCTTTGGATGTCAGTCAGAAGCCACACTCCTGTTTCAGAAGTGAAAGATATGCACCACAGAAGAGAGGAAATATGTGGCTTCTTTCTGTCCCATAGCCATGGCAGGAGTTTCAAAAAATGTTTCGGAGGGGAGAGTTACTTTCTGTATGGTGTACGTGATGATCAAGCCGGGATCCTGCACTTCGCTGGGCAGTCATGGGAGCACCGCAGTACTATGCGGGCAAGCCCATTAGCCATCATGGCTGAGGGAAGTCAAGTACAATGCGGTCTCATCTTCATTGCCGTGGTGGCTTCACATGCCTTATTCCCTTTCCACATGGTGTTGGTGGAAACTGTAGCATGTGTAGATAAGGGGTAGCAGAATTGAGGTGTAGTTGTGAGGCTCAATGAAATGAATGTCGATATTTTGAAACGAGAAAGATAGGTTCTTCCCATTAGGCGAAATCCACATTAAAGAGAAGAGCATAGGCCACCTTGGGACTGAGAATGGGGTGGGGGAGGGTGAAGAGCAGAGGGCCAGCTCTGTCGCCTGGCTTGGTTATGGTGGAAAAGACTGCATTTGGCAGAACACATAATCAATTACAGATTTTTCATTTTTATTTGAACTTTGGTTTATAGAAATGATTTCCTTTTCGTTTCTCACTGGTTTTCAGTCCTGAGCCTCTGCCCCGCTATCAGCAGGAGGGAGTCCCCACACAAATGGCTGGTGCGGGCAGAGAGACGGTGATAGATCTGTGTTAATTGTATCCATACTGCCTACCCAGGCTCTCTTGTAATTATGGGCAAGAAATTCTAAGACAGATGGTTAGCCTTCTCCATATGCTGTGTGACAATGGAAATGAGCAAAGCTCATGAACTGACGGGAGGCCTGAGAGGGGCCATGGTCTCGCTGGCACTCAGTTCTATCTGATTGGGTTGATGCTGCAAAGGTAATTTCATGTGTCAGAGCAAACGTGTGGCAAGACCAGTACCTGTGAGAGAAGAATTGAATTTTTAAAAGCCTGAAATATGAAAGAGATTTTTGTAAGTGCCCAGAAGTCAGGGAAAACTTCAGGTCTTTTAAACTAGATAGCGCTTACTGACTTCACTCTCAGCTTAAGGTGCATCGGCAAATTTAAACAACACTCTCCGTATTTTCTGGAACCTAACATTCACCAGGAAGTAATTAGCATTTACAATAAATAATGCTTCAAGAGATCTATGAGATAAAATACATGCTTGGGTTTGTGGAAAATAACAAAATATCACTACAGTCTCAGAAAAATAAATTTATTGAAGACTAAGCACAGAAAGAAAAACAACTCATATTTATTGAGCATCTACTATCTGCTGGGACTTTTATATACATTTCTCACTTTAACCTCAGTGCAACCTGGGAGGTAGGCTTGATCTGTATTTTGTAGAGTAAGATAATCAGGCTCATAGTGTTTAAGTAACTGTCAAGGTCTGAGCCTGGCAAGTTGTAGATGATGTCTGCCACTCCCCATCACACCAGTTACCTATTGCCTTTAGCCACACTGAGATAAAATAGAAACAACTGAATTCTCTGGGCTCCATCTAGCCGTGCTGCTCTAACCTCCTTCTCTCCTAACCTCCCACACCGGCCCTTACCTGTGGAATCATGTGTTGACTGACCACATACTGCTTTGTGATGGGTTTCTACTTTTTTTTTTATCCCATATTTGAAACTTTGTTATTTAATGTTTTGCTTGTTTGTTGCTTTTCTCTTTAGCAGATGGTAAGCCCGCAGAAGGCACTGACTTTGATGGTTGTACTTCCCACACCATTTTGTGAATGGCTGATGCTCAATGACTACCTATTGATTTGATTTTAATTAACGTGAGGGGGATAGTTTCTAAGATATCGTTGATCTGATATAAAAGTCATAGTCAAGATCATTTTGAGGCACTTAAGTTACTTTTCATGGGACTTTGGACAATGGTTACACCCACAGTGTTAGTGGTTCAGGGAGACTGGTGAAGAAATGGATGGATTTTTAAATTTTGAGATTAGCTATATCATTAAGGATTGCAGTGATATATTTCATTACTTTAACACTTTATTGTTAAAAATCCCTGTAGATTTCCCTCAGCTTCTTGTCATGTTTTTGCTTTTCTTTGAATCAGATCACAGCCCACCTCTCCCAGGGAAACTTACTGACTATGCAGACAACTTTACTGCTTATGCCTCTGAGCGTCACCTTTCCAAATGTTTTAGAAGGCTAAGACTTAAAATTTTTTTATGTGGAAATATCCATCAAGGTCAAAAGGGGGCAGGAAAACAAAAGCTAATTTCATTCAGAAGATTCTGTTTTCTCCTGGCCTTGGCGCTGGTTTCCCGCTTGAGTCACGTCCCCTGAGAGGGTAGCCCTGGACAGCAGACATGCGAGCCGGTGAGAATTGCCTTAATGAACAACAGAAGATGTATACAAACTTTCTTTCAATTTGGGGTAGTCCTTATTTTGCATTGGAAAATATGTGTAATTCACATCACTCTAATTCCCATTCTTATGCCAAATGCAGTCCTGGAGGAGGCTATTGCTGGCACAAGGTCTGGAGTTTGTATTGCGTTAAAGCCAGTAGCTTGTTTTTCCATCTGGGCTAGGCACAGAGTTTGCAAACTGTTTTTCTGACTTACTCATTCCATGGTAAATTCCAGTCTTGGGCTACTGTAGGACATAGACAAAGCTTTACCTCAAGGTTGCAAATGGAATACGGCCCTTGTTTAAAACTGTTCTGCTACTGGAAGCACGAGTTCTACTGAGGTTTGTGTTGGCCACCTCAGGCTCGTGGGTTCGGTTCCAAGTTTTGGTTTAGTTCTGCAAGGATTGCCACTTGGCTATCTGAGGGACTGGCTCTCACGCCGTTCCTTCCTCCCAGCTGGGAAGATCTGCTGGAGAACTTGGCGAAAGCTTTCCAGATATTACTTGGGAATAGTCATGCGGATGGCTCAAGTGTTCTTGGAGGATATTCACATTTGGAACTCCCTTATGTGGTCTGACGTGGCTCCAGCTGTTTTCTTTTCCTGTTAGAGGAGGTGTTTAAGTACTCTGCCCTGTTTGTTGCACTAAACTGATTTAATCAAACATCTCCCTACATTTGGAGCCTGTATGTCAGTTTCCTGTGGCTGCTCAACAAATCCCACACTTAAAACAACATAAATTTATTTTCTTACAGTTCTGGAGGTCAGAGGCCCAATGAATCATAAAAGGCTAAAATCAAGGGAAGGTGTCAGCAAGGCTGGATCTTTCTGGAAGCTACGTGGGAGAATCTATTCCTCACCTTTGCCACTTCTGGAGGCTACCAGCAGTCCTTGGCTGCTGGCTGCATCACTCCAGTCTCTGCCTTCATGCTCACACTGCTTTCTCCTCTACTGTAATCAAATTCTCTCTGCCTCTCTCTCTTGTTAGGTCACTGTGATTATATTTAGGGTCCACTGAGACAATCCAGTATAATCTTTCCATTTCAGGATCCTTAATCACATCTGCAAAGTCACTTTGCCATGTAAGGTAACATTTACAAGTTTCAGGAATTGAGATGTGGACATCTTGTAGAACCACCCTTCAGCCCAGTACATAGCCTGATGCATCTGAATTTGAATCCTGGCTCTAACAGTGTTTTATTCTTTCTAAGCCTTAGATTTCTCTAAATGGTGTTAATAATGTTTATCTCTCATTGCATTGATGTAAGATTTTAATGAGTTAAGTATATAAAGTCCTAACACCGACCAAGTTCCCCCATAGGTATTCTGTTAATTTTAATTTCTTTTTTTCTTGTCTCCTTTGATAATATCTAAAACATTAAGTATTTTAGTTCAAAGGCAGTGAACTTCGTAAATTTTGCAGCACAAATGCAACATACTAAAAATATGTCCAAAATGACTAACACATGGACAAAAATACTGTTTAATATCCAGTTAAGGTTCCATTGAAGTTTGAAGCTGTAACATAATGCAACAGATAATGTATCGCTGTGCTTAGAGTCATAGGCATTGTAGTATGAGTGGAACTAGAAGTTCCACTTAAATAAGGTACTGAAGGTTTTCTGCTTTCAACATCTCTGATTTGTTAAGATACTTCAGACCATTATATGTTTGGGGCAAAGAGTATGAAAGAGGGAAGCATATCATTTTTCAAGACATTAGTATGGTTTTTATTTAGGTTTAGAATAGATTAAAACAATGATCATTTAACAAATATTAATTGAGCCTTTTTGATATGTCACACAGTGGCCAAGATTTTGCTAATATAAATATGAAAAGCCATGGTTCCTACCCTTATCTAATGGAGAGACAGAAAATAAATGTGTAATTCCTATAAATTAAGGTAAGAATAGTAATGGTCAGAGTGGAAGCACAGGGGAAGGGGTGCTGAAGTCTGCGGGGAAAATTGGCTACACGGTGTGGAGGGGAGGTGGTGGTTCTTGAGCCTACACTTCAGGAAGGAGAAAGCCTTTTCCAGGTGAATATGGGGTAGGGCAACCTAGGCAAAGGAGACTGTATCTGGAAACAGATGAAGGACCAAAACATTGCATGCTCACAGAACCACAAGTATCTTAGCATTGCAGGAACAGACAGGCTTAGAAGAAATTTATCTTGAGAAACAACATCCCCAACATTGAATTCATGTATGAGTTCAAGTTGATTTTGTGTAAAAAGCCCTGGATAGAGTGAACAAACATCCTACAGAGTGGGAGAAAAGTTTTGCAAACTATGCATCTGACAAAGGTCTAATATCCAGCATCTATAAGGAACTTAAACACATTTCCAAGAGAAAAACAAATCATTAAAAAGTGTGCAAAGGACATGAAGAGACATTTTAGAAAAGAAGACATACATTTGGCTAAAAATCATATGGTAAAAAGTTCAGCATCACTGATCATTAGAGAAATGCAAATCAAAACTACAATGCGATACCATCTCACACTAGTCAGAATGGCTATTATTAAAATTTCAAAACACAGCAGATGTTGGTTAGGTTGTGGAAAAAAAGGAATGCTTATACACCGTTGTTGGGAGTATAAATCAGTTCAACCATTGTGGAAGACAGTGTGGTGATTCCTCAAAGAGCTAAAAGCAGAAATACCATTCACCCTAGCAATTCCATTACTGAGTATATACGCAATGGAATATACATTGCTCTATTATGAAGACACATGCACATGTATGTTCATTGCAGCACTATTCACAATAGCAAAGACATGGAATCAACTTAAATGCCCATCAATGGTGGACAGGATAAAGAAAATGTGATACATATACACCATAGAATAAGATACAGTCATAAAAATTAATGAGATCATACCTTCTGCAGGCACATGGATGGAGCTAGAGGCCATTATCCTTAGCAAACTAATGCAGGAACAGAAAACCAAATACTGCATGTTCTTGTTTATAAATGGGAGCTAAATAATGAGAACACATGGACACATGAAGGGGAGCAAAACACACTGGGGCCTATCAGAAGGTGGAGGTGGGAGGAGGGAAAGGATCAGGAAAAATAACTAATGGGCACTAGGCTTAATACCCGGAGTGATGAAATGAGCTGTATAACAAACTCTCATGACACAAATTTATCTATATAACAAACTTGAACCTGTACCCCTGAACTTAAAAGTTAAAAAATAGAGCATAGGGGCTCACACTTGTAGTCCCAGCCCATTGGGAGGCCGAGGAGTTTGAGACCAGCCTGGCCAACATGGTGAAACCCAGTCTCTACCAAAAATACAAAAATTAGCCGGGCGTGGTGGCATGCATCTGTAATCCCAGCTACTTGGAAGGCTGAGGCAGGAGAATCCCTTGAACCCAGGAGGCAGAGGTTGCAGTGAGCCGAGATCACACCAGTGCACTCCAGCCTGGGCCACAGAACGAGACACTGTCTCAAAAATAAAAATAAAAAAATAAAAAAGGAAGTCTCAATGGTCTTGCCTTAAAAAAAAAAGTTAAAAAATAAATAAGTAAATAAATATAAAAATAAAAGCAGACCAACTTAAAAAAAAAAGGACACTGGGTAACCTAGAGCCCAGCTCTACTGTATATGGGAAGCTCTGGGCATACAGTGTGAAGGAGTCAATTCTTGCCCTCCAAGTCCTTAGGGTCTAGTATAAGAGCTTCTTATTAATACCTTCAACTAGAAATATGGATAGTGTTTACAGTTTACATGGATACTTTTAAGTGGATTTTTTTTTCTTTTTCTGAACCTTGGCGAAAGTTGAGGGTCGTGAACATAGAAGTTAAAACGGAACTTAGAGCCCATGTATTTTGTTACCAACAGCAGTAGAGATGGTTGTCTGCCCAGCAAATATTTATACTCCCCTTCTGTAGTGAGAAATAGTTACTGGGACATGGATTTCCAGCCAAGGACTGCATTTCCCAATTCCCCTTACATCTAGGTAGGGACGTATGACTAGGCCTCACTAATGGAATCTGACATGCATAACTTGTTGGCTGAGGTGGTTGAAAAAATAAATACCTTTTCTAGTTTTTCTTCTCTTGCCTCCTAGGTGGACTAAATAAAAAACAAATGCTCCATATTTTCAGAGTATGGTGGAGCCACAAGATAGAAGGAACTAGGTCCTGAATCATCACATTCAGGAAAGCCGTCAGCCAACTAGAAATACTCTCACTGGATTGATAGAGGAGTGAAACAGAATATTATATTATTTTAAGCTACTAAAATGTGGGGGGTTTTGTTTGTTTCAGTACCTTGTATTATCCAAGTTATCACATGAGGAGGATTCCCTTATGCAACATACCATGCTTCCTGGAATTGGTCTTCATGGTCATGAAGGCCTAGTGCTTTTACTTGACAAATGTCATTGGTAGGTACATCTCTCTTGATTAAGCTAAAATCTGATGAAATCCTGTTAGCTTTAGCCATCGATCTCTGGAGCAAGGCCAGGTAAGAAAATGTGTGTGTGTTTGTGGTATGGAGGCTTCTTTTTGTGGTAGAAGAGGCCAATTTTGGAGGCCAAGTCTAGCTGGGAAGAGTGTTACCTGGAAAGGAATTTGAGAAAATGTCACACTGAATACAGTTGTGGTTAGATGCAGAGATGGACTTGAAAGAGGCTGTCTAGAAGCTCAAAGTGAGTCTCTAAGTGTTGAGTAGACCCTTATGTGATGAAGACCAGGAAGACTGAGATATTAGCATCTATACCCAGTAATGGGCGTGAGGGGTTAGATGTGTCTCTTCTTGAGTGGTAGGGAGCTGTTGCTTAAAGGAATCGGAATAGATGAGACAGGAGCGACAGGAGCAACAGAAAAAAATCTGCCCCTCTGTTCTGCTTATGTTTTTATGTCCTCCATGAGCTTTATCTTCTCCAACCTAAGCAGACCTTTCTATTTCTTTGTTTTTTGAAAAAAAATTTTTTTTGAGACAGGGTCTCGCTCTGTCACCCAGGCTGGAGTACAGTGGCACAATCATAGCTCACAGCAGCCTCCACTTCTTGGGTTCAAATAATCCTCCCCTCTCAGCCTCCAGAGTAGCTGGGACTACAAGTGTGTATCACTATGCTTAGCTAGTTTTTTATTTGTTGTAGAGATGGGGTCTCCCTATATGGCCCACATGTATCTCAAACTCCTGGCCTCAAGCAGTCCCCCCATCTTGACCTCCCAAAGTGCTGGGATTATAGGCATGAGCTTCAGTACCTGGCCAGCAAACTTCTCCTTCTCTTGTTTTTTTTTTTTTTGTAGTTTATAGACATCATAAAATTCTTTGTATTTTCTTCTGGATTCATATAAGTTTGTGTAGAATTAAATATCATACTTCATATATGGCCAGTCTAGTATAGAGCTCAGTGAGATGATTATTCTAACATCTGAATGCTATATGTAGGGTACAGTGTTAGGAGATTGTGCTTTGAAATAAAACAGACTGGGGCCAACTTCTGCCACTTACAAACTGGGTGAGTTTGGGTAAAATAGTTCTCTGAGCCTCAATTTCTACATTTAGAAGAGAAAAAAAATACTGTATCATATGGCAATTGCTGGGTAACAAAACACCCTAAAGTGTAATGATTTTAAAAGATATCTGCATATTATTTCCCAAGAGACTATGGGAGAGTTGGCTGATCTTGGCTGGACTCTTTTTTCTTTCTTT
>NW_016107348.1:6206228-6216900 GCF_001604975.1 Cebus imitator
TTTTATTTTTTCTTTTTGAGATAGCTTCTCACTCTGTTTCCCAGGCTGGAGCGCAGTGGTGTGATCATGGCTCACTGCAGCCTCAACCTCCTGGGCTCAGGTGATCCTTCTGCCTCAGCCTCCTGGGTAGCTGGGTGGGTAGCATGTACCACCATACCCAATTAGTTTTTTGTAATTTTTGTAGAGATGGGGTTTCACCATGTTGGCCACGCTGATCTCGAACTCCTGGGCTCAAGCGATCTGTCCGTCTAGCCTAGATTCAAAAGCTGAAGATTTCATCTCTTGATGGGGGTGGAGTAGTTAAAAAGTCTCGTTGTAATGGAGGTGAATAGAGGGAGGCCATTGAAGCCAATAATGCATTTAACTGACCACAAATACCTACTTCCAAGAGTTTTAATGAAAAATAAATATGTGCAAATGATCTGATATACGGTAGGCAATCAATAAAGCTAGTTCTTTTTTCTTCCATTCCTCTCCCTTACTTCTTCCCTATTAATAAAGTCTAGAAATTTATTAATTCATTTTTTTCTTAATTACTACAGTATTATTATTATTTTAGACCTGAAATAAATCCAAACTTTTTTTTATATATAAAGATGTCTCTCTCTTTTTGTATTTATATAACATGTTATATTTTCTGGTCCTAAATTTAAGATTTAAAATTGGATGGCCCATATACTGTGAAGATGTTCACAATAGCGTGGTAGTTTCCAGAGCACCCACTCTGGAAACAGGCTGCCTGGGCTTTAATCCTGGCTCTGCCCTTCACCAGCCCTCTGACCTTTGTCAAGTTACCTAAACTGCTCTCTGTAGAGAGGAAGTTGTAATAGGGTTTTGTCATCTCCTATCGCCTACAACTGTTGTGAGAATTAAGTTAATATTTCCGAAGCCTCTAATATTTCTGAAACAGTGTCTCGCGTGTAGGAAATTCTACATAAGCAGTTGTTAAATACATAAGTGTTTGAATCTCCTGAGTGTTTCAATTGTTCAGCAAATTTATAACCCACTTAGGTTTATTTTCACTATCTTCTCCAATGAATATTATGAGAAGCTCCACATGCTTTGTTGGAGCCTAGGTACACGGTGGCTATTGCATGTTTTTGATCAACTTTACAGTCGCATCAATAAAGGCGTGAAGTTAGTTTGAAATCACTTTATTGAAAGTATAATATTTGTTATTAATATTATTATAATGATGTTACAGCTCTTTCAGAATTTATATGCTAGATTTTCTGGCTTTCACTAGAAAACCCCACATGCAAAAAATTATATTATTATCTAATTATTATTAACTAATGTCCAATTTTTCACAAAACATGTTTAAAAATTTTCTCTAGACATTTGTCAGGGAGCAGTCTATATTTTACAAGTTCTCATCTTTTATCTTTTCCCTTCTGTTTTTTTTTTTTTTTTTTAATTAGAGACAGGGTCTTACTCTGTCAACCATGTTACCCAGGTTAGAGTGCAGTGGTGCGAACATGGCTCGCTGTGGCCTCTAACTACCTGACTCAACCAGTCCTCTTGCTTCAGCCTCCTAAGGAGTAGCTGGGACTGCAGGCACACACCACCACACCTGGCTAATTTTTAAATTTTTTTGTAGAGATGAGGTCTCATGGTGTTGCCTAGGTTGGCCTTGAACTCCTGAGCTCAAGTGATCCTCCCACCTCAGCCTTCCAAAGTGCTGGGATTACAGGCATGAGCAACCTCACCCAGCCTGTTATTCTTTATCTTTATGATGTTTTAACTGATTGGGATATTTGGAGAATTTATTTTGTCTTTAAAAATAGCTCAAAACTACCATACTTATGCGTAATTGAATACATAATTACAACACATTGTAAGAAACAGATAATTACAAAAAGAAAAGCAAATTTTAAAAATACACCCAAATTTCTACTGTCTAGAGTAAACAAACTACTATTAATATTGATGCTTTTTTCTTCCCTCTCTTCCCTCCCTCCCTCTCCCTCCCTCCCTTTTTCCCTCCCTTCCTTCCTTCCTTCCTTCCTTCCTTCCTTCCTTCCTTCCTTCCTTCCTTCCTTCCTTCTTTCCTTCCTTCCTTCTCTTTATGGAAGAATGCTGTTCATACCATTTTATAGCTTGCTTTCACTTAACCAATTATTAACATATTTCTACAACATCTGTCCAACAATATTCTACAGTATTCTACAACATCATTTTGATGGCTGCATACAGCTCTGTTGTGTGGATAGAAAATAATTTAATTAGCAATCCTCTATTTTGGAGCACTTGTTTTCAGTTCTTTATTATTATTACAAATGTTGCATTTTGAACACTTTTATAGGTAAAATTTTATGCACAACCATGGTTATTTCATTGGAATATATTGTTTGTTGAGTGTAAAGCATAGAGCATTTTTAACCTTTTAATGAATTTGCCAAACTTCAGCCCCCTGCCCCAGAAATATGATTGTGGTGTATACTCTTACTCTTGTCTGTTCTGTATTAATAATAATAATAATAAATCTTCCCTCTCTTTGTTCTGGAGCATATGCATTAGTGAACTCAGTGAGTGTTAGAAATCTACATCTAATTTGAAAAATCTAGCTGGGCCCACCGGCATTAATTTGCTGTAGAAAGGCTTTAATATTTTTATTATCTTAGTTCAAAACCATTTATGAGCCATAAGTTCTATCCATGAAATGGGTCATTAGATGGAGATTGGCTTATCACTGAGCTCTAAAGCTCTAGAAATCCTTTTGTCTCTAAACAGGAAACATATAGGCCAATAATCTACTGAATACCTAAGAGAACCAGTGAGCAGTTGTGATATGATGGAATCTACCACTGATTCCTGATGTAAAATTGTTCAAGGGAGGGGAACTAATTCTTACTGGAAGCCGGTCACCATACCCATGGGAAGAGTCTGCTTGGTGTCTGAAGCCTGGCAGCAGGTAGAACTGCAGCCAGATGGTGGCCCAGCCAGTGACAGTGGACCAAGACCTATGCAGTATGTGGAGAAGACCCCTCCCCCCACTGCACAGCTTTGTGCCCATTGGCCTGGGTGGAGTGGTGGGTGCTAGAATCATACAATGGTCATAGCAGCTGCCTGAGAAGAAACACTAGTATGTTTTGAACCCTTCACCAAAAGAGAACCATGGTGCCCCATCCACCTCCTGCACCCTGCAGAGCACTGGCCACACCTGAAGTAGCAGCATTTGGACTTTTGTGCCTGCTGTTCCCTGGTCCCAGCTGTTCCAACCTGCCAGAGGTCAAAGGCCAAACCTGTCTGACCTCTATTCTGCTCACTGTGCCCAGGTACCAACTCACAGGACTGGCAGGAAGGAGCTCCAGGCTAAACAAGAAAAAAAAAAAAAAAGAGAAACCAGGCGCTGTACAACATTTACATCATTCAATCCAAACTGCAGGTTTACTGAGGTTATGTATTAGCCCTCTGATTCTCAGAAGGAGAAATTGAAGCTAAGAGGTTATTCAGTTTGTCTGAAATCACCTAAGGTCTAAGAAGTTGTGATTACAATATAGGTCTACCCGACTCCAAACATTTATGCCACCCAAGCTCATTCCTGCCCTTATCATAGTTCACTATCCAATTGAACTATTAGCTCAAGAACATTCCTTGAACACAAAGATCAAATAGCAAGTGGATATGGTATTCAATAATACATGTCTACCTCTCCTGAGCTCTTAAGGCACTCAAAGTTGGAACACAGCTGTTTTGTGGCCCCTTCCTATGTCCATAATTTAATGATGGTAAGAGTCAGGAATCTGACGACTCTAGTACTTCTTTCTTATATAGTCCCCAAATTTAATAACATGAATTGGTACCTACTAGCCATGAATTTATAGTCCTAGAAACATTGACCTGGACAGATCATCTAACAGTATCACTTCTAATTTTTAACACGCATACTAATGGGTGAAAAATAGATATTGCTAGAATGCATTGCAAGACATACTTTTTGGATGGGACAGTAATGAGACAATGTCTGGTTTTCATTAAAGGGCATAAATAAATCATTCATAACCCAAACAAAAATAGTATAGGTTTTGTCATAAACATTATTACTATCCAATGCACTAATTACCAGTGGAACATGCTTTGAGGAACATGAAATGAGACCTTTCTTCCCACCCTGTTTTAGCTCAGTTGTCACTTGACTCCTTGTGAGCTTAGAATCTAATCTGTTTCAATATGGCAAGAGAAAAAGGTACATTACTCAAATTTGAAAAGCGTTGCAAGGGAAGTTCATCCTGAGTTTGATCAGGAAGAGATCACTGTTTTGCTTGTTTTGTTTATAGATATGTAGTTTTATCTCCAAAGAAGTTTAAATTTCATGTTCAAGATTAAAGACAGTAAAGTGCCAGCCAAATCGGTACTTTTGGAAAAGCTATGTAAGATTTCAGATCCAAACCTTATACACATTCTCCTTTCTTCATTGTTTTACTTAATCTGTTTTCCCTTCCTTTGGAAACTAGCTTTTGTTTTGAAATATGACATAGTAATGGATTATTGCAAAAAAAAAACAAGGAATATGACTTTTTATGTGTTTGTATGCACAAATGTAAAGTACTTATTATTGTTAAATCAAGGTTTTTGTTTTACCTGTTTGGAAAAATCAATTTCTCTGTGCCACAATGCATTCCCTGCTAGTATTTTATGGGGCCACATAGGAAAGAATGGTCAATTGTTTTTTGGAAGGTGGTTGTGGAGCATAAGAATTTTATGCAAACAATGTATATACAGGGTGGTGTCAAATGGAGCTTAATGTATAAGTAAGGGTCTGACAGTGTAAGGAAATCCTGGATGCAGAATCAGGAGGTCTGTGTACGCAAGAGTGGCTGGGGGACTGCGCTCTGAAAGGAGTTCACTCGCTCTGTGACAGGAAGCGGACTTGGGAGAGCAGGAAGGAGGGATTTCCCAGCTTCAGAGCAGGGATTGTGAAAATTAAACACAAAGGATGGCACTGGATAAGTCTGTGTGATGCCCTGTCCTGGGAAAAGACCACTGCGTAGGGAGCAGCGAGTATGTGAATGAGCCTCAGGATGTGACCTTGGGAATCCTGTCTAGTTTTGGTGGAGAGTACACTTGGTTGAGTGCAGCCTAATTTCTTGCTTGTCCCTTTAAGGACTATGAGGCCTAGCCAGGGATCTGTACTCTGCTGGTGGAAGTGACTGGAACCAGAGACTCAGGTGAAGTCACCAGGGAAACAAATGTAAGCAGAGAAAACGAAGAGAATACAAGACTGTTCGAAAGTTCAGAGGTAGGTAGAAAAAGAGGAGCTGAAGAGTGAAAGACTGGTGAGGCTAAGAGGAAAATTAGGACAGTGGGGTGACACTGTCCTGGGGAGAGAAAAGTGTTTCAGAAAATTAAGGAGTTGTCAGTAACATCCAAATGTTGCCAAGACGTTCAGCACGATGAAGGCACAGGCTGTGTCCACTGAATTGGCAACATGGAGGTCACTGATGACCTCAGCAAGAACATGGAAGCTTGACTTGAGTGGCTGAGGTAAGAGTGGGAGGTAAGAAAGTGGAGACAGGAGATAGAATTATTCTCTTGAGGTGTTTTCCATAAAGAGAAGGAAAGAAATTGGGTAATAACTAGAGAGTATCTTGAGTCAAGGGAGGGTGAATTTTATAAATAGAGAAACTGGATCTGATGTAACAGATTCAGAAGCATGGGAGAAATAGGGAGATATGAAAGAGAGAGGGTATAATTGCAAAGCAGTGGAGAACATGCAGAGATCCCAAGTGGAATAGGTGAGCTTTTTGGGAAGAAATACACATCTACCTTAGTAATGGCAGGAAAGAAGGTAGAAAGCAGAGGCACAGAAGAAAAGAGATATATTGATTTGGTGACGAGAAGATAAGGTAACCCCTTTTAAATTGCTTCTAATTTCTCAGGAAAATGGGAGGTCAGGTCAGGGGCCGGTATGAGTTAGGGATGTTTGAGGAAGAGAAAGAATAAAATAGCTGTCTATGAGAGTTGGAAAACTAGCTCCCTGGGGAAGTGTCAGGTATCCGTTTGTGACTTTGAGTCATGAATTGATGGTGGAATGATTTAGTGTCATTAAATGGTTTTCTTTAGCAAAATTCAGTTATAAGAATTTAAATTTAATCAGGTTTGAAGGTTTTCTGGGGAAGTCAGAAGGAGGGAGGGGGTGGAAAGTAATTAAAGGAATTTGCATGTGAGCGGGAATCTGAGCACAGAGGGCAGAGGGGACATGAAGGTAATGGACTGGAAAAAAATGTCACCAGTGAGTGGAGGAGTGATCAGGAGGTTGATAGATAGCATCTATAGGGAGGGAGATGTGAGTGAGTTGTGGTCTAATGGTATGCACTGGATATTTTAAAGAAGGAGAGGCAAAAGAAAGCTTTGAAAATGGTGCTGGGAGCTAGGAAGACATCAACCAGGCTCTAGGTTCATGGGTTATAAAGAAAAAAGTAACCTTTGCTTGTGGTTATAGGAAGGAAAAGGTTTCAATTAGGAAAAGAAGGCTGGGAGTCCCCAGTGGCCCAATGAAGGAGATGGTAGAGAAGATGGGAGAATGGCTGGAGGACTATGGGATCCAGACTGGAGGGAGATGAGTGGATGAATGATAGGGTCTTAGGCTTCTGAGTGTGGTTCAGTTAAAAGGAATAAAGCATGAGACATTCATTTTGATGGCCTCTTCATGGAAAGCCCAGCAGTTCAGGTCTCATTCTATAACTAGGAAGAGTGGAGAAGCTGCCGATGGAAGGTCTGTATCAGCTTCCTTGGGGTTTCAGGCCTCAGCTAGGGGTCCACCAGCCAGAGGTTCTCTTGGTAACTGACTAGCGCCGCTGGGCTAATTCTTGTCTGGCTTTTACTTTCCTCATGTATAAAGGCAGTACTTTTTAGTGCTTATGTGCTATTTTCATTCTCTGAAATGGTTCTTACTTCCTTGTCAGCATGTTGAAATCCTAGAGATTCTAAGAATTATCTCACAAGCTGTCATTAGGCTGTTCTCCATGTAATCACCCAATCAGCCAGTTGTGACATTTCACTTCTCAGAATCACTGTCACACTGCCTGAACCACACTCATGACAGTTATGGACATATTCTAACTAATAGAGTTATTTGTGTTTATCTCTCATATATGTTGAAAACACAATGAGAATAGGAGAGGTGACACATTCCTTTTGCCCATAGCAGGTGCTTAGTAAGTGTCTTTCACATGAACCAGTAAAGCATACTTATGGAAGATAATGTAGTCATGAAGTATTAGAAAAAAAAGTGAAAACGACCTTGTATTTCAAATTTGCACAGGACATTTAGGTAAGTGGGAAATTGTGATGTCATCAGGTCTAAGAGTCGCTTGTGTGGCTCCTGCCACAAACATGTGTCAGTTACAGATAGAGTAAATCCGGTAACAGGGAATTGGAGCTGCATGCAGATAGCTTCGTGGAGTTGAAGTACTTATGCCATGTTAAGTGAAAAATGGCAGAGGAAGAAAGAAGAGGCGAATATTAATATATTTGAAAGAATTTTGAAAATATAAGGAGAGCAAGTGGAAGGAAATAATATAATTCTTTGGCTTTTAAAAAGCACTTAAACGTTAATGTAGAATTTGTTCTAATACTCAAGGGATGGGAAATTTCTCCAAGTTAATGATTGTCTAAAGCACATATTTCTATTGGGACAGGTTTTAATGATTGGGATGTGGAAATCATATGACGTGGGTTGGAATGAGAGTCATTTTGTCTGTTAAGTGGAGAATTTTTAGTGGCTGTATTTTTGTTTGAATGAAACATTGAGTCACATGATCTGACAAAAACGAATGTACTTATTGGGGTCAGTGGGACAGAATTCTGGACACAATAGGAAAATTCCAGTTCATGTTATATAATCTCACCGTCACTATTACCGCCACCACTGCTATCACCAAGAAAAATAGGAGCAAACACCTTCTGAGCACTCTGTGTCATGCATCAGTCAAGGTTCAACCAGAGACACAAGACCAGCAGGACTCATATATTAGACATTTAATGAGAGGCACTGGCTTATGTGACTGTGAAGGCCCTGTAGGTGAGGCTGTTAGGAAGGGCAGGCTGGAAGCCTGGGACATGAGCTGAGGCTGCTATCCATAGACAGAAGAATTTCTTCTTCCTCTGGGAAACTGCAATTTAGTTTTTATGGCCTTTCACCGATTCAATCAAACCCACCCAGATTATTGAGGATAATCTCCTTTACTTATAGTCAGGTTTATTTACTTTAAGCACATCTACAAAATATTTTCACAGCAGCAATGTAATTGATGTTTGATTGAATATCTGGAGACTGTAGCCTTGCCAAATTGACACATAAAACATGCGTATCTCATTTAACCCTCAAAGCAATCCATGTGAAGCCAATCACAAGAGTGGTGAGTGTCGGAGCAGGGTTTGAACCTAGGTGATCTGATGCGGAACCCAGGGATTGTGCACCATGCCGGAGTGCTTTGTAGGCAAGAGGCCAAAGTCACACACAAGTTCTCTCTGAAGCATCGCCTGGAACAGGCCCCTTGTGTTTCCTAGAGAGCAGTCAGTCCCTTATAACCAGAACTGGTGGCTGTTCTCAGGTTGTCATGTGGAGGATATTATCTAGCACCTCAGTTATAGAAAAAGAACCTAAAATCATTAGTCCCTCACCACCAAATTGCTTAGTCTCTTAGTTTCATTCAAAGGGTATAAAGAAAACATGCAGTTTGTCATCCTGTCACCCCTCTCTCATCCCCAAGACATTGTACTTAGACCATAAATAGAAAAATTGGTTTTAAGACAAGCATTGGGCTTAAATTAACACTTAGGTGATGACTATAGAGGATTTATTTTAATTTGACTGAATTCTTTTTTAGCTATAATAAGAATAAGCAGACCATCTGGTGGAAAGAGTAGAATGAAATGGAGTGCAGAGTTGTGAAAGGAGAATGCCATGCAGTAGGGAGCACGGGGGGTGGGCGAGGGTGGGGGTGTTGCTGTGGCTGTCTCTGGAGTATGTGTGAGTCCTGGGGGTGCTGGTGGGAGGCTAAGACGGTCTGGTGTCAGGGTAGACCCTAGGAAAGCCATAATAAGTAGCTGAAGGTACTGTTGGTTCTCAGCCCATGGTCTTGATGAGTCTGAGATCTGTGATCCCTGGGTTTCCCTTGGTGACCACACCTTTTCTCCCTGCCAATTAAATTTTATCTAAAGCAGTATTTTCTCCTTCAAGGCTTCAGCTAGGTACCCTGATAAACAACAGGAGCAACACAAACACAAACTCTTTGTTCCTGTGTTGGTGAGAACCTCTACTTCCCTTACTTAGTTTTTTGTTAGTTTGTTTTTGAGATGGAGCCCTGCTCTGATGCTCAGGCTGGAGTGCAGTGGCATGATCTTGGCTCACTGCAGCCTCTGCTTCCCAGGTTCGAGTGATTCTCCCACCTCAGCCTCCTGAGTATCTGGGATTATAGGTGCCTGCCACCATGCACAGCTAATTTTTGTATTTTTAGTAGAGATGGGGTTTCACCATGCTGGCCAGGCTAGTCTCGAACTCCTGACCTCAGGTGATCTGCCTGCCTCAGCCTCCCAAAGCGGTGGGATTACAGGCGTGAGCCACTGCGCCGGCTGACTTCCCTTACTTTGATTGCAAGCTTCCTAGAACACAGCTCCTCACAAACGGGAAGGAACGCTGGAGTAAGTCGAATAGTAGTCCCCAAAGATATCAGATCCTAATCTCTGGGACCTGTCATTGTTACCACAAATGGAAGAAAGGTCATTGTGGATGTGATTTAGTAAGAGATTTTTGACATAAGGAGATTATTCCAGATGACGCAGATGGGCCCCAAATCCAGTCACAAGTGTCCTTATGAGAGAGAGACAAAAGAAGATTTGACACGAACAGAAGAGAAGGCAGTGTGAACATGGAGGCAAATACTGGCTTGCAGCCACAAACCAAGGAATGCTGGCCGCTACCAGATGTGAGAAGAGGCAGGGACCGATTCTCCCCTAGGGCCGCGGGGATGTCATAAGGGAGATTTGGGTCTAGCGATACTGATTTTGATGAACTTCTGGTCTCAAGAGAATAAATTCCCTTTGTTTTCCAACCACCAAATTATCATTATTTGTAATAATTTGTTACAGCCACCAGAGGACTTTAATATAGCTTCCTTTTTCTTCAAATGACTCCTAATATCTTGAAATTTCCATGAAGACCTTCCTGAAAAAATAAAGGACCCCTAATAGCAGTCCTTCACCTCATTCAGTGCTCTATTTACTTGACCTTCAGAGGAAAACCCACATGTTTATTGGTTTGCTGTATTATATTTGCTCTTGGTTTGTTGTCATAAGCTAAAAGGTGGATGGGAACTGTTCATTGGCTTTGTGAAATACCCGGCATAGTGCTTGATGCTGTTTCAATGACAAAAAACATATGGGAGATTTTAAAAGGGAAAGAAGAAGTTCAAAGTATCTCTCCTCTTTCCTTAAGCATGGCCTTGGGACCAGAATGCCTTGTTTGACCACTTGCTGAGGTAAGTTAAGGTGGCAGATGGAGAGTATGCAAGGTTATGTTTACAGTACAGAGAGGAGAAAGGAAGGATAACGTATTCAGAGCTTTCTGGTTTTTGATACAATATTTCTTGCAGATAAGTGCATTTTAGCATTTTATTGCAACATTTAGGGTTTGTTTACATATTTTTACCTATTACCTTTTTTTTTT
>NW_016107348.1:6216916-6288274 GCF_001604975.1 Cebus imitator
CAGACTCTCACTCTGCCAGATTGGAGTGTAGTGGTGCAATCTTGGCTCACTGCAGCCTCTGCCTCCCAGGTTCAAGCAATTCTCTTGCCCCAGTCTCCCAGGTAACTGGGACTACAGGTGCATGCCACCATGCCAGGCTGATTTTTGTATTTATAGTAGAGATGGGGTTTCACCATGTTGGCCAGGTTGGTCTCGAACTCCTGACCTCAGGTGATCCACCTGCCTCTGCTTCTGAAAGTACTGGAATTACAGGTGTGAGCCACTGTGCCTGGCCTATTAAATTTATCTTAAACTCTTGCACATGCTTTAGAATTCAGATCTTTAAAACAGCTATTTGCACACTAAATATTTGATTAGAGTCTTAATTACCAGAGAAGACAGGTGCATTAGAATTTTAAATTTCGGATTAAGGCCGTGCATGGTGGTGCATGCCTGTAATCCCAGCTACTTGGAGGCTGAGGCAGGGGAATTGTTTGAACCAGAGAGGTGGAGGTTACAGTGATCTGAGATTGTGACATTGCACTCCAGCTTGGTGACAGAGCAAGACTTCATCTCAAAAAAAAAAAAAATTAGGATTAATTTCATCTATTTTGTTTAAAATGCTTGAACTGATAACATTTGTGATAATTTTGCTTTTTCTTCCCCTAAATTAAATAATTTAGAAGAGAAGTAAAAAGCCAAGGAACATATTTTCAATGTATAAGACAGTCTTAAAAATTGGTTCATTTTAACCACAACATTAAGAATTTATAATATCAAAAAATAAGTCATGTATTATTTTTCTCAAATCTGGATTTATTAAAGAACTTGGCCACATGTATTATTCTGTCCTGAACACTTGCTTGGCATAAATTCTAAGTCTTACAGCAGGGGTCCCCAAACCCCAGGCCGTGGACGGGTACTGGTCCATGGCTGTTAGGAACCAGGCTGCACAGTAGGCGGTGAGCAGTCGGCCAGCAAGCATTACCTCCTGAGCTCCGCCTCCCATCAGATCAGCTGCGGTATTAGATTCTCATAGTCACATGACCCCTATTGTAAGGGATCTAGGTTGTGAGCTCCTTATGAGAATCTGATGCCGGGGTGGAAGCGTGTCATCTCGAAGCCACCTGCGGAAAAATTGTCTTCCACAAAACTGGTCCCTGGTGCCAAAAAGGTTGGGGAGCCTCTCTCGTAGAGGAAGGGAGACACTGGTTTATTGTGCATTTAGAGTGGCTTTACCATGTGCACGAAACATCTTACTGAAAAGAATGTGAACTGCAATACTGTAATAGCAAAAGCTGGAAATAGCTCAAAGTATTCATTAATAGGGAAGTGGTAAAAGACATTATAATCCACACAGTGGAACATTTCACATCCATTAAAAATGCAGTATCTATACTGATACGGGATGATGCTTACAACATAGTCTAGATGAGAAATGAAAGATGGAAAATAGCATACACAGAACACAACCACTTGTGCTTTTAATTTTTAAAATTTACTTTTCTTTTTGAAATAGCTATACTTATAAAAAGTTACATAACTAGGAAATTACATTAATGAAATCATAACTAATTCACAGACCTTTTTAGATTTTTTTTCAATTTTTTTTTTCAATTGCTCCACTAATGCCCTTCAGTGTACTTTAATCAGGGACAGTTCCTCCAGCTCATCATCTTTCTTCTCCTTTCAGATCCTGACAAGTTTGAAGATTATTCATCAGATATTTTGTAAAATGGGACTGTCTAAGGTTTCCTCATGATTACAGATTTTAATTTTTTTTTTTTTTTGGCAAGAATACCACAGGAATGTTAGCTCTTCACAGTACACATCAGGAGGCTCATGATGTTGATGTTGGAGATGTTGACTTGATCACTTGGTTAAGGTGGTATCTGCCAGGGTCTCTATGGTCAGGTTATTTTATTTTTCTTTTGTAATTAGCCAGCGTGGACTGCCATGTCAAAATACCATAAACTAGGTGGCTTAAACAACAAAAATCTGTTTTCTCATAGTTCTGGAGGCTGGAAGTTCAACATCAAGATCCAGTGGGGTCCAGAAGGGTTTGATTTCTGGTAAGGGCTCTTTTCCTGGCTTGCAGACAGCAACCTTCTTGCTCTGTCCTCACACGGTAGAGAGAGAAGGAAAGCAAGCTCTCTGCTGTCTCTTCTCATCAGGACATTTACCCCATCCTAAGGGCCTCACCTTTATAACCTCATTTGAACTTAATTACTTCCCAAAGGCCCTATCTCCAAATAGCATCACACTGGAGGGGTTAGAGCTTTACTGTATGAATTTTGGAAGGACACAGTTCTGTACATAACAAGTGTCTTGTGGGGAGCTAATTTGAGACTATGCAAATATTCTGTTACTCATTGTACTTTCTTGTCCACTAATTTGAGCATCCATTGATGATTTTTACCTGAAACTCTTATTAATATTACTGTGATGTTTCCATTTGCATTTTAAAAAGTGATACATACATTTATGTCTTGTAAGTATCTTGAGAATGATACAAAGACACTGGAAAAAGTGATTACTCTGGGGAAGGCTGTCAGTAAAGAGGGTGACTGGATATCCAGGGCAGGGAGGCCTTTCACCATGTGACCTCTTCATGTTTTATGACTTTGCCAGGTTCATATGTTATGACTTGGTGTGGGGCAGAGGTAGGATGAGAGCTGTTGATTTAAAAAGTAAAGTACTCTTTACAAGGAACACAAGAAAACGTTTTGCTATCAAATTAGTAAATTTATGCTTAAAAAATACCTGCTGGAAGAGAAAAAAGGTAAATTCTGCTTAACAAAAAGGACTTTGCTGTTCTTTAAATACAAATCAGGGACTATTTCATTATATTAACTGAAAGTACAACCACTTGGACTTGTAATTTTATCTTTAAAATATAAATGGATTAAAATTTTACTTTTTGAAACTTGCAATAGCTTTTTTTTGTTTGTTTTTTGAGACAGAGTCTTGCTTGTCGCCCAGGCTGGAGTGCAAGGGCGTGATCTTGGCTCACTGCAACCTCCGCCTCCCGGGTTCAAGTGACTCTCCTGCCCCAGCCTCCCCAGTAGCTGAAATTACAGGTGCCTGCCACCATGCCTGGCTAATTTTTGTATTTTTAGTAGAACTAGTTTCACCATGTTGGCCAGGCTGGTCTGAAACTTGGCCTCAAGGGATCCACCTGCCTCCTAAAGTGCTGGTATTGCAGGTGTGAGCCACTGTACTCAGCCTTTTGATAGATTCTTTAAAAAGATCTGCATTGTATAATTTGTCTTTTAGCATAATCTGTTCAGGCATCACTTGGGCAATCCCTGTGAATTTCAGTAAAGAGAATCTGGGTCCCAGGCTTTTTCTCCCATGTGATTTATCCCTACAAAATTTAGAGCAAGATGGCTAAGAGCAAAGAGGGACAACACCTAACTCCACTTGGTAGCTTCTGAGGCCCACATGCAAAGGGCTCTCCTGGGGAGAGATGGAGAGCCTTAGACCCTCACGTCCTCTGACTTGGGACCTTTCTTAACTTAGTTCCTTAAAATTCTAGCCCCGTTCTTTCATGATTCCTTTTGTAAGCCATTAACTTTCCTAAACAATCACCAAAGTACAGAGTATTGAGCTTGTAGTAAACTCCTCTCTTCTTAAAGTTTCATTAATATCTGAAGAAGCTTCAAGGTACTCCTTGAGGGCATATTTGTTTTACAGGACAACTGTGAAATATTAAATATGAACTCACTGTGCTAATAAGTGGAATTCTGTCTGTTCAGAAGAGAGAGGTGTACATGTTTCAATTTATTTTTTAGAAGATGGTGGTGGTGGGTGTGTTTCCACGTATTATTTTTTGAGGTTTTCTCTTCGAAATGCTTACAGAACAAAGAAGGAATCAGTTCTTATTTTATATAGAGGGACAAAAATTTAATCCTCATGATACATCAGAGAGAGAAGCATTCTGAAACTGCACATATTTTTAACATAATAAATATGTAAGTATCAGTCACTGAATTTAAGCTCATGGGTTATGTGTAGATGCTTTATATACCACTTCAACAATAACACTAGAGATTCAAGAAAATTATGCTTGTAAAGCATCCATAGCAATATAAAAGCGATGTACGAAAGGGAAGACAATATAAAACATCTTTTTACAACTCGTTTGCTTTGTAGGTTCTAGTTAATGATGCCATATTTTTGGCTTGACTTTCTTTTGAAATTTCCTTTATGTATTTTGTTATTTTAATTTCGTGTGTTCTATTCTCAGTTCTTGGGTTCATGGGAAGAAGGGAAGATTTTATAAAACTGCTTCAAGTGAGAGAGCGATTATGAAAATGTTAAAATATTGTTGAATCAGAAAGTGACTTGAATTATAGAGGAATATATGGCCAAAGCCCAGAATATGGGTGGGAGAATATTTCCTACTATAAACCCAATGAAACCTGGAGATTAATTATAAGTGGATAACATAATATTCAGAGAACCTTAGCCCCTGATGTGTGATAATGCTGTATTCATTGTATGGCAAAGACACTGGTCTTCATTGTTATAGTTGTCAAGCAGTCTCAAAGGCAAAATTATTAATATCAATTTTGCCCATTATTTTAATAGACTGTATTATTTCATATGTGTGAGTTTTCTAGATGAAGTTCACCACTTCAAGCACTGATATTTTCAGTAAGATTGTAAGCTTCTTACTCCTGGTCACTGAGGACAGTGACCAAGAGTTATTTGCTTAAAGTATCTTTATTTCCTTGTGGAGTTTCTACAGTATTAGTTAGACACAGGTACTTACAATGTACCTTTTGACTCAGTGACATGCTTTTACATACTTGATCTTTCACAGTCTCATTAAGAGCAGCAGATTCAGTTGGAAGGAATGTTAAATGCATACTCGCATATAATTACTTGCTTATATGTTCCCTTTTCTTGACAGTAAGAGTTCCGTTGTTTATCTTATATCCTTGGCTATTATAATAGGGCCAGCTCAGAGGCTCTACGTGTTGAATAAGAAGTTGGTTTCTCTAAGTAATAATTCACTTTGCTAATTATTAGTTGAATAACTTTCTGCCAGTTACTTTACTTGAGTGTCAGTTTCCTCATCTGTATAGCTGGAAAACAAACACAAAATTATTATGAGAGTCATATGAGATGATTCATAGGTATACACCTAACCCGGTGTCTGGCATATAATAAGCACCCAGTAAATGTCTCCTCCCTTTCCCTCTCTTGTTTTTTTGGAGGGCAGATATTATTTTTTCTCATTTTATAGATAACCAAGGTGTAGAAAATTTATGTGACTTACCAAAGTTCACTTTTACATTTAGAAAAAGTACCATAGGCCGGGTGTGGTGGCTCATACCTGTAATCCCAGCACTTTGGGAAGCCGAGGTGGGTGGATCATGAGGTCAGAAGTTCCAGACCAGCCTGGCCAAGATGGTAAAACCCTGTCTCTACTAAAAATGCAAAAATTAGCTGGGCATGGTAGTACATGCCCGAATCCCAGCTGCTAGGGAGGCTGAGGGAGAGAATTGCTTGAACCTGGGAGGCGGAGTTTGCCGTGAGCTGAGATCGAGCCACTGCACTCCAACCGGGGTGACAGAGTGAGACTCCATTTCAAAAAAAAAAAAAAAAAAAAAACGGAAAGAAAAAGTACCATAGTTACACTTTGTGTTTCCTGACTTCTACCCAGTGTTTTTACTGTTAGGCCATGCCACCTGGTGCTTGGTTAACAAAGTTTACATGGAGTTATTGGATGTGGGGCCTCAAGTCCAAATGAAAAAAATAGATAAGAGAAAAAATTTCAGACTAAAAAACAATACAAATTTTATTAATTTATGCAACAAATATTTCTTGATTGTACATTCAGTAAAAAGCACTAGGTTTGGTCTTACATAAAGTTCAGAGTTAAATGTGGAAAAGTCCTTGCCTTAAAGAATCTACAAATGGCAGAAATAAAAAGACACAGACACAGAGGATTATAATCCAATGCAGTGTTTAATAAGAGCCTCATGAGTTATGTGCTGAGGGAATCGAAGAAGTAAGGAGGGGTTGCTTCTAGAAGGCGGCATGTTTGGGCAGGTGAAAGGATCCCTTCTATCGTAGTGGTGCAGGGTCTAAGGGGACTTGAGTACTGCTCATTCTCAAGGTCTTCTGCAGTGTTACTTATTTCTTGTTTTAGGTATTGCCATCATAGGAAAATACCTGGATTTAGATTCAAAGACAAAGCTCTTTATAAAAGCAGTTGTGCAATTATTTCTGCTCCCTTGTCCCTTTGTATAACAGCTGTCCTGGAAAATATTGCATTTGTTTCCCACATTTAATTAGTCACTAATGACCAATACAAGCTGTAAAAGGGTTTATTGCCTTATTGATGATGATTGAGGTCGAACATGGCAGATGGTTCCTTATGCTGAATCCTCCAGCAAGTATCTATTATAGGAAAATGGATGCATGAAGTTCAACAGAACAGCCGAGAGCGGTTTGCAGCTGGCCAGGTTCCTAGCATGGAGATATTTCACTACAGGATACTTCACTGTAAAGTTCAGCCTTCCTTGTGAAGCAGATTTTCCTTTCTGTTCTCTTTTTGCTTCTTTCTTCCTTCTTGTCCCATTCCTTCTTCCTCCTTGCTCCTTTTTTTCTTTTTATTTCTTGTGTTCCTACACAAAGGGAGCATGCCAAAGAAACAAACTATTATTTCTTTCCTGGTGGAATTGACAATTAACTTAGAGAGCTAAAACCTGGAACAGAATGACAAGTGAACACAGATTAATTGTAGGGTGAGGCGGCCCAACCTCTATACTTAAGGGTGGAGAGATTTCACAGTAAGTAAATGATCTGTCGAAGGCGGGGATTGCCAGGAAAGTTTCTGGAAGCCAGTTTCTTGTCTGCTTTCCTGTCTGCTCCAAAGCAAGTTACTTCAGGTTCTAGCCACTGATTCCATTTTGTTTTTTTATTTACATTGCATATCTGTGTTTTGTGGGGTTTGTTTTTTATTATTCAGTCCAAGCTGAGTGATGCCTAGTATTCTTATCTCATTTCCCGGTGTTTATTCAGTGTTCAAACCTAAGCCCCATTTGTGATGACCATGGCCTTTTTGTCCTCCACAGCTCCTTAAAGTGGAGCGACCATGGCTCCTGGTGGGTTACAACAGTGACGTACAGGTGGTGGTGATCGTAAAAGGACTTGTTCCGACTACACTCTAAATCTGACCGTACTCCAAATCAAAGCTTGCTCTTGGTCAAACACTGCCAGGGAAGCCTTTGGTAGTGCAAAGTGACGGAACCAATATTTTCTGAGCACATGCTGTGCTGGGGCTCGTGCTATGCATGTTAGACAAATCTACTTGGTTGTTGCCCACATTGATTTCAGCTTACAGATTAAGAAACTGAGGTTCACAGAGATAAGTTAAATTGCTTACAGTCTTACAATTGGTACATGATGGAGCCAGGGTTCAAATCTAGGTTTCCTTTATTTCCACATCCATGCCTTTCCCACTATACTAAAAAGCTTCAGATGCTGGGGATGCAACAGAATCCCAGGCATGCTGCTGCCACCAAAAACACTACCACTGCCCCTTGTGGGAAGAACTGGATTCAAGGCTCCTGGATGCTTCAGGAAATGCTATGGAAAAAAAATGGTATCTGTGAAGACAGAGGCTGGGGGAAGGGGAAGGCAAATGTGTAAAAATATGTGTCTCTCTCATCAGTTTTATGCTCAGCTATGAACATTGTGTTCTAAAGAAGGTTTGTGTCCCCAAAATTCCAGCTCTGTAATAACAGTGGTCTCCTGGCCTGCCCACTTGTTCATAGCTACATCAGAAGGGTGCTAGGGTACCAGTGTGATCTCTTTGAAGTCTAAGTGGGTCCAGAACCAGGGTCCCATCTGACCATCTTAGAGCAGGGACCCACAGCCTGTTTCAATCTCCTTCAACTTTTTTTTTTTTTTTTTTTTTTTTTNTTTGAGACGGAGTTTCGCTCTTGTTGCCCAGGCTGGAGCGCAATGGCGCGATCTCGGCTCACGGCAACCTCCGCCTCCTGCGTTCAGGCAATTCTCCTGCCTCAGCCTCCTGAGTAGTTGGGATTACAGGCATGCGCCACCATGCCCAGCTGATTTTTTTTTGTATTTTTAGTAGAGACGGGGTTTCACTATGTTGACCAGGATGGTCTCGATCTCTTGACCTCGTGATCCACCTGCCTCGGCCTCCCAAAGTGCTGGGATTACAGGCGTGAGCCACCGCGCCCGGCCCTCCTTCAACTCTTAAAGCCTCTTTTTCCTTAAGAGTCTCATGGCCTTTTTTTGACACTCAGACTTGGACAAAGCCTATTCAGTCTTTCACATCTGCTTCCATAACGTTGAATATCCTGTGGAAGTGCACAGCAATATTGATTCCCTTTCCTAAGAATGCTTTGGGTTCTTTATGTAAATTACATACCACATTTCCAGAAACCTCCACGCTCAACTTCAATTGTATATGAGAGGGTTGGCTTGTCTTTATATGCTAAATCCTGGAGACTTGTCTCTAATTCACTAAAAATATGACCTCTGTTTAACCTCAGAAGCAGAGCTAACCAAATACATGTCCCTTTCTAAATAGGATGACAATACCCTTTGGGCCTTGGGTGTTTCTCAAGCCCAGCCCTAGTCTTGACTCTCCTAACTTGCCCACCCTGTGGCTACCTACGAATCAAAACTGACTGGGGGAAAAAGAAAGGCTACAGTAATAGAAACCACTGAGAGCAAGATACAGACACACAGGGGCTGAAGGAGGTGGGTGCGTGTGAATAGGGGTGGGGGCGAAGGAAGAATCCTCTTTACGGAAGAGTTTTGGTTTTGAGGCAGGTTTTGTGTGTGTGTGCATGCGTGTGTGTACGTGTGCGTGCGTGTGTGTGCGTGCGTGTGTGCGTGTGTGTGCGCGCGCGTGTGTGTGTGTGTGCGTGTGCGTGTGTGTGTGTGTGCATGTGTGTGTGTGTGGCAGGGGCAGATACAGTAGGTTTGAAGCTAATGGAACTTAAGCTTTAGGCCTGTCACTTGCATGGAACTCTTCCAAGGCCCCAGGAGAGGCTCTAGAAATTCGAATTTATAATTTTTCACTTTTTTCATTAAAAGAGAGTTTCCTCCTCCAAATTTTATGCTTCAGGCTCCACAAAAACCAGATTCACCCCTGCCTCGACCAGTATTTTTAGAATGGTTTTCATTAACACAGAGACCAATTCCAGCTTAGCCAGTCAAGAATGAAGACTGAATTGGTTTGGTAATTCTTGGCTGAAGGGATAGCTTATGGAAAGAGGCTTCTGGCAGCCTACTTTGTTTGGGCCAAAGATGCTAAATAAATTTGACGTCATGTGTCAACCCCAATCAATTGGTAGTGGCTGTGTTGAGAAAGATTATGAAGTCAGGTCCAGGCTCATGAGAGTCATAAATAGTTAGCGATGGCCACCATGAATACCTGTCTGGTGTTAGCCCTGATTCGAATCTGGACTCCCTATCTATGGCCCAAGATGGAAGCTGAAGTGTTAGTTGGAAAAATAAAGCTCAGAGGGATGTCTCTTTCTGTTTTAAGTGTCTTTCAGGAAACACAAAGCAATTCTTTCTACCTGGCTTCTTGAATTATGCAAAATGTTGGGGCACTTGGTAAAGAAACATTCTCCCTAAAACACATACCGAGGCTGACTAATGACTACTCCTTGAAGGCAGAGCTGAACAGAAAGCATACTGGATTCCAGCGCCTCCAGCCACTTTCCTTCGACCACGGGTTTGGTGGGCCACACAGGCTTTGTGGTCACTCTCCACATATACAGTAAGTATGCCAAATGCCATATTCTGGGCTTAGCATATTTTTGGTGTTCAAACTATAAAAAATCATAGCTCATCAAACAGTTAACAAGTAACGATGTCAGGGAAGTCTTTGGGAAGACATGTGTGTTTTATGAGCTGAGCTGTATTGCCCTCAATTCATATGATGAAGTCCTGACTCCCAGTATCTCGGTATGTGACTGTATTTAGAGATAGGGGCTTTAAAGAGTCAAAATGAGGTCGTTAGGGTGGGCTCTAATTCACTATGATTGGAGTCCTTATAAAAGGGGAAATTTAGAGACAGATGTGCATACACAGAGTGCTCCATGTGAAGAGACGCAGGGAGAAGCCAGCCAAGGAAAGGGAGAAATGTAGATGCAGACACACATGGTGGGGGAAAGACACGCAAAGTGGATAAGAAGATGACCATCTACAAGTCAAGCAGAGACGCCTCGGGAGAAACCAACCCTGTTGCTTGGTCTCAGATGTCTAGCCTCCAGGACTGTGAGAAAATGAACTACTATTGTTTAAGCCAGGGTCTACAGCCCCCAGGTTGTGGATTGATAGTGGCCTGTGGGGAACTGGGCCACACAGCAGGAGGCTGGTGGTAGGAGAGTGTCAACTGTAGGTACAGCCACTCCCGATTGCTTGCATTACTGCCCAAGCTCCGCCCCATGTCAGATGAGTGGTGGCATTAGATTCTCATAGGAGAACAAACCCTGTTGTCAACCACGCATGTGAGGGATTGGGGTTACACGCTCCTTATGAGAATCTAATGCCTGATGATCTGTTACTGTCTCCCATCACCCCCAGATGGGACCATCTAGTTGCGGGAAAACAAGCTCAGGGCTCCCACTGATTCTACATTGCGGTGAGTTGTATAGTTATTTCCTTACATATTACAATATAAAAATGTAAATAAAGTGCACAATAAATGTAATGCATTTGAATCACCCACAAACCGTCCCCCACCCCTGGGCTGTGGAAAAACTGTCTTCCAGGAAACCGGTCCCTGGTGCCTAAAAGGCTGAGGACCACCGGTTTAAACCACCCAGTCTGCGGTATTTTGTTATGGCAGCCTAGAAAACTAATACCCTATGTTCGCATCATGCCTTTGGAATTTTTTTCTTATGCATATGTTGTGAAGTTTTGAATATTTTCTGTGTGCCTCATGTTTATCAAAAAGTTCTTGCCTCATATTTTCCAGTTACTTTTTTCTTTTACCACTCAAGCTCTGGACTTAACAATGGTAATTTTTACCACAATCCAGCCTGACTCAATGATATTTCTGTTTAAACTACCCGCAAGATTTATGGAGAAGCCAGTGAAAAAGAAGGACAACTCAAATTAGTTTCACTGAAGCGCACAGGAGGATATAAATAATTCTTGGCTGGAAAATCTGGTTAACGGTCCTGTCAGGCCAGAAAAATATTGCTGGAGTGAGAACAGCAGGGGAGGTGATAGAAGTACAGGCTTACCGTGAAAGGGGGTATTTTGATCTATATTTTGAACAATGTGATTGAGTTCAGTAATACAGTATGTTTATTTCAGAAACAAGATGATACATTTCAATGTTTATTTCGAATGTGTCGTAATCATCTGTGATCTGTAGAGATGGCAAATTGATGGCCCTCAAATCCTGCGATCGCAGGGGAAAAAAACCACATTTTGATCCTCTATGATTCCATTAACTAGAGTTCATTTGTAATCTACTCTTAGAAGAAAACTGCAATAACAAGAAACCAAGCATGTAAGGTATTTTAAAGAAATAATCAAATATCCAGAGCATATTTTGTGATTCCATATAAATTCAGGTCTGTCTCATGTATCTTTTACATCTTTATCCAAACATCTGTTTAATATGAGTTATTGGGGAGAAGTAGGATTCTGAGGTAATGCAAAAATTCAATCATCAAACATTGAGTTAATTTAATTTTACTCACCATATAACATTTACAAAGGAGGGAAGTGAGCCAATTATGTGTAAGAAAGAGTTTCTACAGTAAGTGTATAAGTAAATGAAAATTCTTATTTAATTGTTGCCTAAATAGAAACTTCACAAATAAACCTCAGCCCTTAAAAATAGAGGTATTGCCGAGGTTCTAATTTCATTGGCAATAACCCCTTAATACCAGTCTCCCATTTGTAAATGTTAACTTTCAAAAAAATTCTATAATTTTATTAAAGACAATTACTATATATATATACTTTTTTTTTTCTTTTTTTTCCAGGCAGCGTCTTACTCTGTCACACAGGCTGGAGTGCAGTGGTACGATCTTGGCTCACTGCAACCTCCACCTCCAGGGTTCAAGCAATTCTCCTGCTTCAGTTTCCTGACTAACTGGGATTACAGGCACCCACTGCCATACCCAGCTCATTTTTTTTTTTTAAGTAAAGATGAGGTTTCGCCATGTTCGCCAGGCTGGTCTTGAACTCCTGACCTTAGGTGATTCATCCCCTCGGGTTTCCAAAGTGCTGGGATTACAAGCCTGAGCCACCGTACCCAGTCAACAATGACTATTTTTTAAGAAAAACTTTTCCGAGAAAATATGACTCCACTCGTGGCATCTCCTAATCCCATGGATGGCTGGGTGGGACATCATCTGCAGGGGTCTTTTCACCATGGATGCTGCACCCCCTTGTCTGAGCCAGTCCTCTCTCGCTTGGATAACTGCAGCAGCTTCCTGCAGAGCCTCCTGTTTCTCCCCTTGATCCTCTATAGTCTGCGCTCAACACCATGGCCATCCAATAACTTAAAATTTATGTGCCATTTTATGCTTCTCCTTAGTTCCACCTCTGTGTGACTTCCCATCTGTCTCAGAGTGAGTCGAAGTCCTAACAATAGCCCACAGTACCCCCTCCCCCAATCTGCCTTCTTCTTTCCCTCACCTCCCTGGCTCGACTCATCGAAAGAATCCCCTAGACTGCTCTACTCTGCTGCGCTGACCTTCTTGCTGTTCCTCAGCCCTGCCAACCCTGCTCCCTCTGTCTGGGAGTCTCTGTCTACAGTTACTCCCGTGCCTCCCTTTCTCACACCTTTTGGATCTTTGCTCAAATGTCAAAGTCATCCTGTCTTGGAGACCTGTTCACACCCTTTAAAACTGCTACGACCTCCCCAGTGCCCTCTCCCCCACCCCATTCTTCTCCCATTCTCCTCGCCATATGACTTAACTGTCTGCTTGTTTTACTATCCTTCCTCCACTAGGATGTAAACTCCAGGAAGGCAGGGATTTTGGTCTGTTTTGTTCACCTAATAGAATCTTGTTGGCTCTTAGTTGGGTCAATAAATATTTGTTTAATGAACAGATGACTGATGAAGACTTTTTTCCAGCAATTTATTTACCTATTTGCCAAAGGACCAGCAAAAGAACTCAGAAATCTAATAATGGGTTCAGTCTCTTAATGAAACACAATGGAACATAGTGTTCCAATGCCATCTTATATTCTGCAGGACTTAACAGTAAGGTGTAAGAGAAAAAAGAGATAGACTGACATTCCATAGTCACATATCTTTCTATATATTGAGGCCATAAAAGAAACAAGTAAGTTACAAAACATTCTCTTCGAAGGTAATTATATTTATTTCTTCCTTCCTTCCTTTTTTGTTTGTTTGCCTAATCATATATATTATACAAATTAATGATAGTCTGTTTAGAGATGGAACACTTTCTGGGAGTCAAAAGTAAAAATCCACTGATGTCTTTTTTGTTTTTGCCGTTGAATAGATTTTTAAATGAGAAAGAAGTTTAATTACTTGAGTTTTGTCATCTCCATCATCTGCTGATTACAGCTGTTCCTAGGAAGTGGATTAGAATATTATTTTCCTTTCTCCTAAAATCAAAACCTGACATAAAAATAGCCATTGCTAATTTGCAGATGATGATTTCAGCATTTTACCATTTTGGCTCCTGATTATTTATAGTCTTGCAGAAGAGCACTTGCTTATCTGCTCATTGACAAAGGTAAATAAAGCATTTATCCGTAAAATGATGGAGTAAGGATTTATATATGCTTTGAAAGGGGTAACCTACTTTCTCTTTTTGGGTACCAAAATGTATGATTCCTCCCTTGGACAGTGACATAGAACACCTGAGTTTCCTCACTCTATTCTTTTTTTTTTTGAGAGGGAGCCTTGCCCTGTTGACCAGGCTGGAGTGCAGTGGCACAATCTCGGCTTACTGCAACCTCCGCCCCCCAGATTCAAATGATCCTCCTGCCTCAGCCCCCAGTAGCTGGGATTACAGGCACACACCACCATGCCTAGCTAATTTTTGTATTTTTAGTAGAGAGGGGGTTTTGCCATGTTTGCCAGGCTGGTCTCAAAATCCTGACCTCAAGTACTTCAGCACTCCCAAATCCACCTGCCTCGGCCTCCCAAAGTGCTGGGATTACAGGTGCGAACCAGCATGCCCAGCCATCTCTGTGTGTATTCTTGATACCCCTCGCCAACCTCAGGGTCTATCAAAAGCCTGAGTGGGTGAAGTAAGATTTAAAGACACCTAGGGAAAGGGTAGAGGAAAGCAGCGAGTATTTGTGCATTACTAATTTTTTTTTTCTCCCTAACACAAAGCACAATTTCTTACAAACTGTGTTTCCCCTTTGGCTGCAGCTGCCGGGAAGCTCCAAGCCATGTTTATTAATGATTGTAGTAACTAAGTGAGCACTTATGGCTAACATATTTACTTCCACCAGATATTCATAGCTTTGCTTCCCATTTACATTTTAATTGTATTATTGTGTGTGTCTTGCTGAGCACCTTCACATTCTTTCATAAAAGGCACAGATTATTTAAAAAATTGAATTCCATTTCTGTCCCAATGGCTTCTTTGGCCCCATTCTACTTCCTACACCAATTCCAGCAGCCTGATAAAAATTTGTGGTAGAGCCTTTCTTGCTTCCCTTCATTCCTCGGAAGAAACCAACCCTGACAACACCTCGACCTTGAACTTTTGGCATCCAGAGTTGTGACACAATAAATGTCACCCAGTTTGTGCTACATTGTTACACCAGCCCTAGCAAACTAATGTACCTGGTAAGTTTTCACTGGATGCAGAAATGATGAGTTTTACCTTGTTGGGAACTGGATATTTTTGTATTTCTATAAATATGCTTGAGATCTGTTCTAGGGCAGAGTTAAATTACTTGGAAATAGGCTGATTCTTTCTGTTTTGCTTTTAAGTTTTGCTAGGTGACAGCAGAGCAGTATTTCATCCAGGGTTGATTTTGGCCCATTGCACAGGCCATGCCCTTGCAATCATGCTATCTGGTGCCTCATGAATTACGAAGTTTTTCACTTATCTAGTGGGAACAAGAACTGTTTCTGGCTCTGGGTGAGCTTTAGGGATGATCTTTTCTAATTGTTTTGGCGAGTGGTTGTTTCCTAAACAGTGGGTAGTTTCCTCACACACATGAGCCGATCATTACTTGTCACGTGCTGCACAGACTTGAGAGGGACACTCTGCAGATTTGCAGTATTATCTCTTGGTATTTTTGCCTTCAGATTCTAGCTGCTTTAGCCTTCCTGGATGCCCAGCTCCATTTTCTTAACTCATAAGCCACTGGGCCCTGCTGGAATGACTTGGTTTTCCTCCAGGTGTCTCTCACATTCACTCGTCAGGCTGAGGTGTGTGTGTTCACATGGTTATAGCAAAGGAGGCTGATTGGAAAGAGAGAAAGCTCATTGGCCAGAGCAAGTTACATGGGTGAGTCAGGAAGAATCAATAACATGAAATGAGCCATACTGCTCAAAGTAATTGATAGATTCACTGCTATCCTCATCAAGCTACCTTTGACTTTCTTCACCCAACTAGAAAAAAACTACTTTAAATTTCATATTGATCCAAAAAAGAACCTGTATAGCCAAGACAATCCTAAGCAGAAAGAATGAGTTCATGTCCTTTGCAGGGACATGGATGAAGCTGGAAACCATCATCTTCAGCAAACTGACAGAGGAACAGAAAACCAAACATGCATGTTCTCACTCATAGGAGGGAGTTGAACAATGAAAACACATGGACACAGGCAGGGGAACATCACACACCGGGCCTGTCAGGAGGAAGGGGAAGGAGAGCATTAGGACAAATACCTAATGCATGCAGGGCTTAAAACCTAGATGATGGGTTGATGAGTGCAGCAAACCACCATGGCACATGTATACCTATGTAACAAACCTGCACGTTCAGCACATGTATCCCAGAACTTAAAATAAAATTTAAAAAATTGCATTACACCATAACCAAAAAAAAAAGAATATATGAAGAAATGAAGAATTATGATTATTCTTATAATTAATCTACACAACGAGTTTTATGATCCTTGTTACATATTGTCAAATTAGTCTTGAGAAAGAATATACAATGTGACCAGCAAAATATATGTATACTTTCAAAATGTAAGTATATTTTCATACACTTCTCTTTTTGCTTAGGGAAACTGATTCTAAGACATTTGTAACAAATATTGTTTTCTAACACTTGTGAATATATATACAGTGAAGCCTCCAATATCCTCAGACAGTTGTTTCCAGGACCCCCTATCTGGATATCAGAATCCCAGATTGTACAAGTTTCTTAGTTTGTCCTCCATATCCACAGATGTGGAACTTGTGAATATGGATGGCCACTCTGTGTGTGTGTGTATAAAGTATGATATCTTCATTGATCATTCTTGAAAATATTCATCTGAATTCCAAAAATATTGTTATGTTTTTTTCTCCCAACCAGTGAAACTATATTAATGCTTTAGGAGAAATAATCCGTACTTACCTTTATTTTAATGGGAAATTTCCATAAGACAAATTCAGTTTACTTTGAAACAAGTATGATTCAGAAACAATATGGAAATTAGAATTGGATTTGGAAGTAAAGGTATTTAGAACTGAAAAAGACCTTAGAGATTATCTGGGAAATACCTTTTTCTTTTTCCTTCCTTCCTTCCTTCCTTCCTTCCTTCCATCTTCTTTCTTTCTTTCTTTCTTTCTTTCTTCCTTTCTTCCTTTCTTTCCTTTCTTTCCTTTCTTTCCTTTCTTTTCTTTCTTTTCTTTCTTTCCTTCTTTCCTTCTTTCTTTCTTTCCTTCTTCTTTCTTTTTCTTTCTTTCTTTCTTTTTTTTNTTTTTTGACAGTCTTACTCTGTTGCCTAGGCTGGAGTACAGTGGCATGATTTTGGCTCACTGCAACCTCCACCTCCTGGGTTCAAGCGATTCTCCTGCCTCAGCCTCCTGCGTAGCTGGGACTACAGGCACATGTCACCATGCCCAGCTAATTTTTGTATTTGTTAGTAGAAACAGAGCTTCACCATATTGGACAGGCTGGTCTTGAACTCCTGACCTCGTGATCTTCCTGCCTCGGCCTCCCAAAGTGTGGGATTACAAGTGTGAGCCACCACGCCCGGCCGGTAAGTGATCTTTTTATAGAGATATATACAGATAAGAAAACTGGGGCATAAAGCAATTTAGTGAATAAAACCTATCAGTGGGGCAAAGTCTGGTGCATAATATATATATATAATAAGTGTTGAGTGAAGAATTGAATCTAGGACTGGAATTTAGGTCTCTTGACTATGTTTGGCACTTAATTATATCATCATAGAAGTAAAATGTCTCTAGGATTGAACATTAGCTTAAGCTTCAGGACAGAAAGGAGTAGATTGCATCAATTTAGGGCAGCACAGACTTTCAGAGTATTTTTTAAAATGTCTTCAATAAGAGGCTATGATGGCTTTCTGTAAACATCCAAGTGAAAGATCTTACCATTCTCCAGAGTTATGTGTACCAATGAGTGACTGTGAGTGGAAGAGAGTATCACACCCTAGTGTTAGCAAGGCAGCTCCCATAACCTGGGGCATGTGGCAGTTTATACTGTGTGAGGGAAAAAGTCTAAGATGCTGGTGTATTTAAGGCCTGATGAGTTCATCTATGTGAATAATGAATGAATTGAATGTAAAGAAAACACATCCATTCTTAATGTGAAGATGTAGTATCACTAATATGGAATATGATGTACTTCTATTTTATGATGTTTTTCCCCTTTTATTGATATTAATTTACATATTTATGGGGTACTGTGAGTATTTTTTTACATGTAAAGAGTATGTAATGATCAAATCAGGGTAATTGTGGTATCCATCACCTTGAGTATCATTTTTATGTATGGGTATCATTTCAAGTCCTCTCTTCTAGTTACTTTGAAATATACATAACATTGTTGCTAAGTATAGTCACCCTATCTGCTATCAAACAGAACTATTTCTTTTATCTAACCATATGTTTGTATTTATAACTGTTTACAATGCTTTTTAAGCCTAGAGTGCAGCCTCATCAGGAATGTCTATCAAAGCTTGTCTTTTTGTAAATTATTACTTTATCAGGTTAAATTTTAGAGCTTTTTTTGAATGACATCCAAGAGTCTTAGGCGTATTTCAGCATAAAGCAATGTCAAAGATCCTCCGTTGTTAACTGTTGACTTCCCACAGATTAAGAAAGGTTATTACTCAGCACAGCTATTATGTTCCTGGGGACAGGTAAGATGGGGTGACGGACTGGGTAAGATAAGAGTTATATGGAAACGAATGGCCCAGCTACCTAAGGATTGTGCTAAATCTCCTGCAGCTTTCCTTAAGATTTTATGGCTGACCAACCAGCAAAATCTGTTTTTCATCCTCTGTGGGTGTTAATCATCAACAGGTACTCCTGGGGGTCTGCAGCTCGCCCTGCTAGGAATGTACCAGAAAGAACCAAAAGGGCTTGAAACTCATAGATGAGATGTGCGTTATTTTGTCCACGAAGATTAAGGTTAACAGGATTTATGTATAAAGTTTATAAAGTCATGAAGGAGCAGATAAAGGAGTTCCCTGGTCTTGTTCCTACCTGAAGACTTCACATTCACTATTTCCTCTGTCTGGAGTATGCATGCTTGCTTCTCAGTATTTGGGTCTTGGCTACATGTCACCTCTTCAGAGAGGCCTTCCTTGATGACCTCATCTGCACTAATTTGCCGTATACCCACTTCATACTGTCTCACACACACATCTTCCTGCCTCATTTTCTTCACAGCACTTATCATTATCTGTAATTAAGTGCTTATAGCCATCCGTCAGTATCCTAGTATCTGTGGGAGATTGGTTCCAGAATCTGCGTTAGATACCAAAATCCACAGATGCTCAAGTCCCTCATAGAAACTGGTGGAGTGCTGACATATAACCTACACACATCCTCCTGCACACTTGCCATTATCTCTGGATTAATTATCACACCTAAGACAATGAAACTGCTGTGTATATAGTTGTTACACAGTATTGTTTGGGAAATAATGACAAAAAAAGAGTCTGTGCATGATCAGTATAGATGCAACCATCCATTTTTTCTGAATATTTTTGATCTGAGCTTGGTTGACACCAAGGATGTGGAACCCCTGGATATGGCGGGATAACTGTACTTGTTGATTGTCCGTGACCTGTCCTGACACTTAAGCACCATGAGAAAAAAAGACATTGTCTATCTTGATCTCTGCAGTATGTCAGAACTCAGTAAGTGTTTGTTGAATGACTCAGAAGATACATCTTGACATGAAAAGTTAGTTACTTTTTGTGTTCATTGGAGAAAGTACAGAAAAATCTATAGAAATTTCTGCCTGGATAGCATGAATTGTTCCACAAGCATATGAAATATTAGTGAATGATGGTCCCATATAAGTTCACTAAAAGGCAGGAAGGATTGTGGTGGGCAGCTGTAGATGTCTTTTACAAAATGGTCTTTGTTGTTTTCTTTCAGAAAGCAGAATACTGCACAGAGTTGTTAATGCTTCGATCCAGAGTTGTATTTTTAAAATTCTTGTGTATCACATTTTTATTGGTGTCCTCGGAAAGAGGACCACGTCTCTCAGTGTAAGACAGGTTAAGGGAGAGGAGACTGGGTACCTGGAGGCACTGCTCTCCTCTCAGTGATTCCACCCAATTGTGGTGACTCCTGTGGGACCTTGATCAAGCCACATTAATTTGACATCAGACCGTGTAAAGAAGAAGGAAAAAACAAAAAGCATGATTCACAAGGACTAGTGTTTTTAAAGGAGGCTGAAAAAAGTTCAATTTTCAGGCTGCCGCCTTGGGCTTTGGAGGTTAGGAAATCTTTAAGCCTGGGATTATCACAGACCCAGGAAAACTGCATTATCATGAGCACTGAAAGTGGGTTGTCCGCTGCCCACTAGCAATAGACAGTGCTTTATTAGAGCCTACTGAAAGCTTCTTTTCCTCTCGAGCCCTTTGTGCTTCTTGGTTTTGGAGACCATGTTGGAACTTGAGACACAGGAGTCAGTAATGGGAGCCATAAAATCAGATAGGCATCGAATATTTGGCTGTAGATAAAACAAGCTTCTGGCAGTATGGGATTATTTGCCTCAAAGTGAAATGGACTTACAAGCAGCTTTATAAATTACAAGGCAAGGAACTCTTCAGAAATCTTCTAATGACCAAGCAGTGGTAAATGAGAAATAATTCTAGAGTAGGCGTAATTGCTAATTTAAGATCCATAAATATCACTGATAGTGTTTTTATCTAGGAAGTTGGGTTATGGTTTTATTTTACTGAACTTAAAACAGTTCAGGCTTAACAGTGCCCTCAGTTTCCTATCTTATTTTCTCTATAATGTCTAAAGTTTCTCAACTGTAGATTTGTTTCCCCATAGAGGCATTCAGAGACTGGGGAAGTGCTCCCATGCTACAGTAGAGATAAATTCTAAGTGGGTAAGCAGACAGCCTTCTCAGAAGAGCAGGAATTTAAGTTAGGTCCTGAGAAAAGGAAAGAAATTAGCATTGATTACACACTGAGTAGAGGATTAACACAAAAGCATACCAGGAACCTTAGATATACCTGTTTTCTCTCATAATACTATATATTAGGGGCATTACTTTCATTTTACAGATGGAAAACTGGGAGTCATAGACATTGTGTGACTTGATAAGGTGATATTGTCAGGATTTGAATCAGAGGTGTCTAGTCGCAGAATCCTTGTTCTTTCTATTATACCATCTCCCTTCAAATATTGCTTAAGAGATGATATAATTGTGGAGCAGGAATTTGTAGTGGGAGAGGAAAAAAAGGGAGACATGGAAATATCATTTGACACAGAGAGAAAAGCCTGATAAAGTGAATAAAAGTAGAAAAACTCATTCATTATTGTACAAATGTAAGTGAGCTCTCATCATACCCAATATACTGTGCCTAAGAAACACATGGTTGAGAGTTCTGAACACATTTGGGGAGTGTTAACTTTATGGCTAGAGGGTGATCAACGGGAGGATGGGATCCTGTTTGGGCAACCATGCCCTGGAACATGTTAGATGTTTAATAAATGTTTGTTGAGTTAGTAGAAAAACCTCAAGCCTCTCAGAGACAATATGTGAAGAACAGTCAATACTGCAAGAGAGTCTACTTTTTCTTTATAGCAAAGTCTGCAAAGTCCTAAATGGCAGATTCTGCACCTTATCTTATCAGGCAAATGCCAGTGATCACTGTAGGAGGAGATCTTGCTAGATTGTCCCCAATGTGGAAATGCATTTGAAGTCTATCATATAATCAGCACTGGTATGCTGTTATTGAAACGAGAGTTCCCTGATTCACCTTGCAGGACAGGTGACGGGGTGTGGTCTGCTTGGTTGCCCCGCGGCTCAAACCCTTAGGGGGAGCCCACAGACGGGCAGGGACACAGGCCGGTGTGAGCACTTTTGGGTCCCAACCCCGCAGCAGTGTCTAGGGGTGGGTGTTTGCCAATCCCGAAGCCCAGGTGGGCATGTGTTACCAAGCTGTTTTAGATTTACCATCTGCAGACGGCTTGTGTGTTAATCAGGTCAGTAGACCCTCTGCCTTCTCACTAGGGCAGGGGGCCAGTGTGACAGCCTTCTGTATCCCAAGTTCTTGCCCAGTGTACCAGAAGAATTGGATCACAAGTGGGCTCAAAAGATGAGTTCAGGGTTTTATTGAGTGGTGGAGGTGGCTCTCAGCAAGATGGGGAGCTGGAAATGGGGATTGGAGTGGGAGGGTGGTTTTCCCCTGAAGCTGGGCAGCCCACTGGCCAGACTCTTCTCTGACCACCCCCAGCTGAACTCCCCTCAGCCTCCAGAGGTCCCTCCTGTTCTCTCTTTCTCTGCCGCATTGTTCCACTGTCACTGGTCTGCTGGTCCTGACATTCAGCTTCTTGTGTCTCAGGTTTATATAGGGGAAGTATGGGGGACACGGTGGGCCAAAAGGCAACTTTTTGGGCCCGAAAACAGAAACTCCTGCCCTCACTTAGGGACCCTCTTCTACCCAGTATTTTCCTGTCTCCTAGTGGTATCAGTATAATGATATAATTTTTACTCTTAGCGGAAATTTCCATTTCATAAAAGGATACCTATGAGATATGGAACGGGTGTTTTGGCCATTGAGCATTTCTTACGGGATGCTATAACTTTTGAACTACGTGCATGCACAACTTTGTAAACCAGTGAACTGAAGAAATGTACAAAGTCCTTTGATGCTGCCTCAAGAAAAAGAATCTTTCTCAAAGTTAAATCTTAATTTTTTTTTTTTGTCTCAAAAACTTATCTAAGAGAGCTAGTACATGTATCGTTTTATTATGACTAGAAATTTTGTGTGCAATTTCTGGGCATCAATCTTTTGAAAATTTACTGCCACATGACCCAAGTATATCTCTCTTTTCAACTGGTAATAGAAGAGAGTCCTCCTTTTCTCTGGAAATTGCAGGGGTACTGGAGATTTAGGTGTCAGCAGCATCTCAACAAAGAGGATAAATATTCGACCCCAAGCCCGAATTATTCTTAAGTAAAAATCGTTTTAGTGTCATGCTAACCTAACAGTTTGGACCCCTAGTCCAAATGTGTAGTGTTTATGGAACAGATCCTGTGTGTTTTTCTCTTCACAGTGAATCCCCACATAGATCCACTGGAAGTGACACCAAGAAAAATCAGTGCTTTCCATTTCTCCCTTGAGAATAGTCCAGAACCTGGATGACTAGGTTGTTTTGGGTGGTAATTTTGTTATTTTTGCTTACCTAAACTGTGTTACTAAACAATTAATAAGTAGTAAGTATTTGCTCTGGCAAAGTGCTGTATAGGAATAAAGACAAAGGCCTTCTATGCCAATCAGGTTGTTTTAAGATGACCCTGTTCTTAAGGAACTACTTACAATCTGTTAGATGAGGAGACAGGTCATTTGAAACAGTACAGATATCACAAGCATTGACAAAGCACATATGTGAACCCTAAAAAGAGCCATAGAAATGTAAGGTTTTAAGACAGGACTTGATGAATTGCAAAGTTATGCCTTCAAGGGTGGGACAGGGGGCAAGATTGGAAGGATATTCCCATGTGGCCACTGGTGAGGAGACAGACAAGCATGATGGGACTGTGCCTAGCAAAGTGGTGAGTTTGCTTTGTTTGATGTGAAGCACAGATCTTATCCAGACAGATTCCCTCGAAATACTAATCCATCAGCTCCGGTCCTTCACATGTGCATTTAGTTCTATTTACGTTTCGTGCATTTCCCTTATCTTTCCCCTACATTTCCACCTGGCGAATGCCTTCTCATCTTCAGACTTCATCTTAGATTTTACCTCCTTTTGCCAATATCCCTTTAACCACTAATGTATAGTGGTTCTCTTGTACTGTTAACCAACACTCGTTTCCTTTTCAATGTCAAATGTTCTTCCTCTGCAACTAGATTATAAATTCTAACATTAGGCCATGTTTTCCCAGAGTTCCAAATCTACCTCTGTTTTTATTGTAATTGGTTCTTGACTCATCTATGTCCCCACGAAGACTCTAAGCAGCCTGAGGGTAGGGGCCAAGTGTGTTTCTTGGTTGTTTTTGACCCTAGCCCAAGAACAGTGCTTGGCACCCAGCTCAATCAGTTGCTTTTGAGTCAACTAAGCAATGAATGAACAATTGAACAGACTCATCCAGCTTAAGGTGTGAATGTTGCTAGCAGAAAGGGAATGAAGAGTCTTTACCTCTTTGGATACTTTAAAAGAAATATTGGGGACTAGAGATTACAGAAGTGAAGCTGGAGAAGAGGGAAAAACAAAACAAAACAAAAAAAAACAGAAGGTAAGAGCCTGAGGATCAGAAAGAAGGAAGACTTGTGTGCCACAACCTGGTTTCTAATCACTTGCTTTCTTAATAGTTTCATTGAGATGATAACTCATTTTATATCAGCCGTCTCTCATCAGTTACTTGGATACTGATATGGATTTAAATTGTATTTAGTGTCTAATACTCAAATACATCACTAATTCTTGTAGCTGAATTTCCTTCCCTCCTTTCCTTTTATTCATTGATTCTCATTCACTAGTTAACTCATTAAACAAATATTTGGGGACTTATTCTACGCAAGGCTCATAAAAACTTTAATGACTGGATATATCTTGTGAAACTAAGTAATCCTAATTTAGATGCTTAAATTTTCTCTCTTTGCAAATTAAGCCTATGTCATTGATTTCATCCCTTACATTGACTTAGCAGGGCCCAGGGATTTGTACAGAAGGCTTGGCTGCTGTATTTTAGTAATGGTAATTTCAGTAAGACTCTTTCAAGTTTTCAATGTTAGGTTACAGGGTGATTTTTAAAAATCTTGATCAAATTCCTCCCCACCCCCAACTCTTGGGCTCTTACCAAGGAGTAAATGGCTGAGAATCCAAAGTACAAAAGTTTGCTTTCACATTGCAGTAGTCCCTAAAAATTTTTTGAACAGAATGAGTAAACTCAAGGTGGAGAAGTAGCCTTTTTCTTATCCTTGTCATTTTTTTGGTTCTATATTAGAGACAAAGATTTTTACTCTTCAAATCCAGGCTATTTTGGATGCTTTCCTTGGCACTGAATGATATGTGGTGAGTATATGGGGGCTCCACAAAACCCTGTTTTGGTCTAATTTGGTGATATATAAAGGGCAGCACATCAACACCCAAATAAATGACTGGGGTGATTTCCGAGTTTTCTCTTTCCCAGGTTCACTGGTATGCTTCAGGAAAATATACTAAATATTATTATAGTAACACGTTGCTATCATATGTAACTGTATCAGTTCCAGAGCCTTGCTTTGGAAACTAGGGTATTATCTGGGACCGGGGTATTCACTGGTAAAATCCAGTTAATGACTTTTGATGATGGGCAGTGTTTCAAATTACCAAACTAAATCAGCATAATTCAAAGGGGTTACCTGTTAAGTTCAAGCAGAGGGATGGAAAGAAACCTCGAGAGAGATGTTTAAGATTATTAAGACATGCTTCATATACTTTCTGTGGTCCTTCCTGACCCAGCCTGGAGCATTTCCTCACATTCTTTTCCGGTGAATTCTGCTGTCTGTAGACCTCAGTTTATGAGCAGCTTCTGCGGAGATGTCTTCCCTGGCTGTCCTCTAGCCTGTCCACTGTCGGTTGTAACACAAATGGCATTGTGTCGCTCCCTCCTGACCTCCTCCTTCCTTCTTTCCTTCCTTCTCTCCCCTCTTCTCCTCTTCTTCCTTCTTTTCTCCTTCTGTTTTATAGACCCTTTCACTGTTGTTGAGAATCTTTTCGTCTGATTGTAGTTAGGGGAATATTGGTGAAAGCATTCATTCCAGTTAATTTTGCTTCCGTCTTCTAGAGGTTAACTCAGGTTCCACTGTTTTCTTTGCCATAATTGCTAGAATATGTTAGTATATGACTCTCCAGCCATTTGAATAAAGTTTTATGAATATACAGATTTAATAGTCAATAAAGCATACATATCTCTCTAAATGGAGTAATGGAAATATGTTAATCTCCTTTTCTTCTTTTCACTCCCGTTGCTACTGACATCTAATTGCCAAGTAAAATCACTTTCTGTCATGTTCTCATTGTATTTGACCACATGCTGGTGGTGCCTTGGTCTCAAGTTGACCTTCCTATCTAATCTGCTTCCCTGGTCCTCTTACTACCTTTGAAAGCTCTTTTTAAATTTGTTTTCTTCCTTGCCTCTCTATCTACCCTTTGAATGATATATCAGTTAGGACTGTGTCTAGCTATATGTAATAGGAAACCTTACACTGGTGCTTAATTGGTATATATTTGCATCAAGTGATCAGAAGTTCTGGGGTAACTATTTTCTACCTATCAAGGGTAGCAACAATTTAGAGCGAGAGGTGGGTGAGCAGCTGCAGAAAAAAGTTCTGTCTTGGCCATGTCAAGTTTGAGAAGCTTGTTGGATATTTCAAGGAAGCATGTAGATACATGAACTTGGAGCTGGGAGGGGTGTACTTTACAGACTGTGAACAACTCTTTATATCCGTGGGCCTTTCACCCTGCCTGCTACAGTGTAGGCACTTGATATGCATTTGGGGAACGGATTTATTCAATTAATATTTATGGAGTTCTTACCTTGTGCCAGGTACTGTTCCAGGAGCTAGGGATGCAGCAGTGAACCAAACAGCCAGAATCCCTACCTTTCTAGAACTTAAAATGAATGAAAATGAAATATGTATCCCAAACTGAAGATTCAGTAAAAGCATTATTTTCTCTGTCTTAAAAAAATCTTCGAAAATATTAATTAAAAATGGAATTCCCCAGCTGGCTTTCTTATAAGAATAGCATCTACAGAGAAATAGGACTTCATCATAACTCATTTTACTTCCTCTTCTCTATTTCTAAACAAATCTTAAATAATTTATTTTTTATTACAGACAAGGTCTTGCTACGTTGCTCAGGTTGGTCTCATACTCCTGGGCTTAAGTGATCCTGTCGCCTAAGCCTTCCAAAGGTGTTGGGATTATAGGTGTAAGCCACCACACCTGGTCCCTTTGTCCTTTTTTAGTTTATTTTTTGTTACCTTTATGTGCCTGAGAGCTACGTGTTAGTTGGAGGCACAGGAATTGTGGTAGACGGGTACTATTTACAGTTGCTTTGGAGTTGATTTCTAATTTTTCCTTGAAAAATGTTGTTAGCAGGCACACTATTTTCTGCAGCCAGTGTGAAATGGCTCAGTGGCACATGGAGAAGGTGCAAAATGTCACTTCTGAGGCTTGTCATAAAATTTCTTGATAGATTGTTCAGGTGAAGCGAAAGGCCTTTCTCGCTGCTGTGACACTCTGTGCTGCCAAGGCTGAGAAGCCGAAAGGAAAATTCATGTGCTTTGCGAGTTGGTGCCTGAGGTCTCACTACTGTACTAAATATAGTTCTGAACAAGTTTAGTGTTAGTTAATATTCTGTAAATGAAATTAGCATCTTCTGAGTTTTCACAGAGTTTGTAACTTAGAACAACCTGGAGTGACTCTTTTTGCCCAGGTAGGTATCTATCAAATAGTACAAATAAGTTTCAGCGAATCACTGTTATATATTAAATATTAATGTTAATTACCAGAAGAGTTTTTGCAGTGAGCCCTGTGCTGGTTTTGTTTTGTTTTGTGTTTGGACCCAGGTTCCCAGTGATAATGAGGCCCACTAGCAGGTTAGTCATCTTTTGCTCCACCAACAATGTGGACATTTCTTAGTCCGTTTTCAATTGACGTTTTCCTTTCTGATTGTCTTAGTCTGTGAAAAGACAGCTGTTCTAAATGAGATTAGCCCCCACCGCCGCCAGGTTCACCAGAATTCAAAAAGGCAAAAACTTAGGATTAAATTTTAAAAGACCCAAACTTAAAAAAAACGGGGAGTTAAAATGTTTGCTTTTTACATCTTTACATCTGAAAAAGATGTGTTCCCCAATGGATAATAAATGACTGTAAAAGAATGTATAGATTCTCTTACAGTCGTTTATTATCCATTAGGGAACACATGGAAAAACTTTAGGATAACTTTTACAAATGTGTGCTTTATGATTTAATGCATGCTGTCTGCTTTTTTCTCTGCCCAGTGAATCCCCACTGGAATCTTTTGAGTCCCTTTTCAAAAGCCTCCATAAATTAAGGCTAGAAAGCTGGTTAAGAAACATCATAATCTGCAAAGAATTTTGCTGACGCAGGGAGCATCCCTTTCTGTCTTCCAGACCACCACGCAGCGCCCAGCACCAGGGATGAGAAAGATGAGCTTTCCAAGGGGGATTGCTTGGGGAGAACATTGTTGTCTATGCTGAAGATTTTGACCAATTTCCCGTAGTTGATGGCAAATCTTTGAAAGATTTTTGGCAGAAGAGGAAGAGAATCAGATTTGTCTTTTAGAAATATGACGGAAGGTTTTGGGGAGGATGATTGCGGATGGGCATGAATCTCGGAGCAGGTGAATAGCTGGGAAGCTGTGGTGGAAGTCAGTATTTCTCAATCCCATCCAAGCTGCCATTGCTGTTGGTGGTTATGGAAGGCCCCCCAGGGAGGGTCTCGAGGGGTGTGGCCTGACCCCATGGGATTGAGTCTTCCCTGGGGTCAGCTGGCTCTTCTCCGGGGATGAAAAGGAAATTGGGAATTTGTCTTCCTATTTAAAGATTAAGTCTAATTTCATTGTAAGTGTAAAGGGAGAATATAATTTTCAAGGCATATTTCCTTCTTAACTGATATTTCAAGTAGGAAGAAAGTTAGGCTGTGATATGGTTAGGCTTTGTGCCCCTCAAAATCTCATCTTGAATTGTAATCTCCATAATCCCCACGTGTCAAGGGAGAGACCAGGTGGAGGCAATAGAATCACAGGGGCAGTTTCCCTATTCTTGTGACAGTGAGTGAGTTACTATGAGATCTGATGATTTTATAAGTGTTAATAGTTCCTCTTGTGTTCATTCTCCTTCCTGCCGCCTTGTGAAGAAGGTATCTTGCTTCCCCTCCACCTTACACCACGATTGTAAGTTTCCTGAGGTCCCTCCAGCCATACTGAACAGTGAGTCAATTAAGCCTCTTTCCTTTATAAACTACCCAGACTCCAGCAGTTCTTTATAGCAGTATGAAATTGGACTAATAGAGGCTGCAAAGCTAGAAAACTTAAGTTTTACATGTACTCCATCACTATTTCAAAATAATTAAATAAAAATTTATAGCATATGATTTTTATACTAATTTTTGCAACAATTAATAATTTTATTTGATTTCTCTAGGAAATCCTGTCATAAACCTGTCCATCTCAACCTGTTTTTCTCTCTCCACAATGTCTCTAGCTTGAATGCTCTCAGGTCATCTGGCTTTATTTGATCATTCTTTAAAAAATGGCTTGAACTCTCATTTCTCACACTGAAAAAAAACCCAGACCTGTTTCTGTCTCTGAGGGAATAGGGGTGAGTGTGTCAGTGAGTCTACCTTGCAGCTAATAGTCTACATTAATGATGTGGTTCAGAGCCCAGACACTGGAGCCAGATTATCTGTGATTAAATCTTGATTCTGCCACTTCCTGTGTGACTCCAGTCAGGTTGCTTAACCTCTCTGTTCTTCAGTTTTCTCATCTGAAAAATAGAATAATTACTGTGTCTGCCTCTTAGGCTTGTTTCAAGGATCAAATGAGACAAAACCTTAAAAGGATTGTTAGAAGAACTGAATATGTTAATATATATAAAATACTTAGCAGTGTCTGGCACATAACGAACAGTATACAGCTGCTTATTACTATTCTTCTCCTAGCTCATTTTTCCATTGCTTGCTGGCTCCTACCTCCTGCAGCATAGTCTGCTGTTGCTGCTACACCTTTTTTGCAGCTTTGCCTCATGGCAGAAACTAGCCTTCTTTCTTCATTCTCTTGTAGGCACTGCACATAGGAGGCGATCGTGAGTAATAACAGCAGTTGACAGTAATAGCCAACATTGACTCAGTCTTGAGCTTGTACTCAGCACTGTTGTAAGGATAGATTTTACATCTGTTGGCTCATTTAATTCTCATACAAACTCTATGAGATAAATATAATTCTTATCTCCATTTTACAGAAGAAGAAACTGAGGTACAAAGAGGTTAAATAACTTGCTAAAAATTTCCCAGCTAGTACATGAGATAAAGCCAGGTTTTAAACCGTCATTTACTTAACCATTCTCTTGGTGCTTGTATGTACAGAGAAGTATCTATTTTTTTCTTCTGGTGAGTGATATCATTGTATTATTCTGCTCACTTGGTGGGTCACATTTTTTGTCAATGCTGAGAGGGATGGGACACAGAAAGAGTGAGATGGATTCTTAGGGTATCATCATGAATAGAAAGAAATGGCTCAAATATGCTGAACACCAACTGTGTGCTTGGCATTCTGTGTTGCCCTCCATATATGTTCTCTCCGGGAATTCTCACAACCACACTCATTTATTATTATTCTTGCGTTATAGGGGAGGAAGCCGCATCTCAGGGAGGTTAGGACTTGCCTCCAGTTGCAATGCCCATGAGTTGTGGAGACAACCGAGAGTACCACCCCTGGAGTTCGTATGTCCAGGGCATTCTCTTTTCACCATATCCTCTTGTGTCCCTCAAAGTTAACACTAATGCCTTTCTGTTTTAAGCACGTCACGCCCTTAAGTAGTTCAAATCAGTAACTTTTCCTTTCAGTTGTCCTTTCCCTGCTCCTTCAACCTCTCTGATTTAGCTCTTCTCTAAAACTACTTTAGCTGACATCCACAAGTATTGAAGTGTGTACAATGTTAAACTTAGGTGGAAGTCGGTAAATAGATGAAGGATGTTTATAGACATTTTTGACTTTATTATTCATTATTCGGATGCCATAAATGTGAGGGTAGTAAGTACCATTAAACTTTGCTAATATCCGTGACACTTGGCATGATAACATTACAAGATGTTAAGGCACAGTCTCTGCCCTTGAGGTGGTCGCCTTGAGTGGGAGGAGTGTGTGTGTGTTTGTGCGTGTGTGTGTGTGTCGGGGGGCAGTACCATTTCTCATGAAGTTCTCCACGAAGCATGACTGTCAGGACCCCTTCAAAGTCAACTCAGAGTAGCCCCCTTGTTGAGCTGCTTTGCTTGCCGTTGCAGATTATTTTGGAAATGTGTTTTAAGTATTTTTATCAGACAATGAAGACAGTCTGTAGGCTTGAATTGCTTTGCATGGATGATTAGCTTAATTGTACAACAGTTATTATGCTGATGTTAATGTCATTGGTGATAGGATGTTACTGAAAAACTTTGGATTGTGTATCTTTAAGCCATGTACATTCCCCCATTGGGTTTCCAGAACCTGCTGGTTAGCAATGGTGAGTTTCCCAGAAGCTGATGAATTGTAGTAATTACTTTTACTTAAAGCACTCTCAAGGTGACTGTCTTTAATTTTTTTTATTACTATGTGGGGAAAGAAAAAGGAATGTTGAGACAAACTGCTGTGTAACAGATTACTACAAATTTATTGGCTTAAAACAACACCCATTCATTCTGTCATAGCCCTGGAGTTCAGAAATCTGAGCAGGCTTGACAAGGCTCTCTGCTCAGGGTCTCATCAGGACAAATTCAAAATGTCATATTGCACATGAGAACTATTTTCTCCTCTCTGATGTAGATTATATGACTGTTTTAAGGAAAATCAATACCACATGACTTGACACTCACACCTGACCATTTAGCTGTAGAGATCTGAGAGGATGAACATTTTGGTATTCAATCTAATTTGATGCAACTGAGTCTTAGTATTTATTGAAGCAACATAATTTCTTCTCTTAACCAGTAGACCATTCCTGCCCCCCCGCCCCTGCCCCCCCCCACACACATTTTGGACATAGAATGGATACATTTAAGTTTGCCTTCAAGCACTGTACTGAGAGTCAGTGAATCCAAACTGGATTTTCAGCTCTGCCATTTGTGGAAATGGTTTTTCTTTGCCTCCATTTTTCCCTCTAAAGATGATATCAGTACTATTTTTTACGCTTTAAGTGTATTTTATTTTGCAAAATGCATGCTCAGAAGCCTAGTGAGTAGTCAATAGCTTCTTGATCTTACTCTGTTTCTTCTTAAGCCAATGTTTATTTTAGATCATCACACAAGGAGAAGTACCCTCTTTGTCAGGTGGCTCTGTGTGCCCTATCCCTTCCTTCCATCAGTTCATTGGTTACCTGGTGTAAAATGGCATGTGACATTTGTGTTGTATTTTATAATTTGTAAAAGGAACACAATCCATTCACTCTCATATTTACTTCTTTCTAAAATTATGTGAGGTAGATATTATTTGTGTTTTACAAATGGGATGAATAAGATCCAGAACATTGACTTAAGATCAAGTAAGAAACAGGCTGGGCGCAGTGGCTCACACCTGTAATCCCTGCACTTTGGGAGGCTGAGATGGCAGATCATGAGGTCAGGAGTTTGAGACCAACCTGGCCAATATGGTGAAACCCTGTCTCTACTGAAAATACAAAAGAATTAGCCAGGCGTGGTGGTACGTGCCTGCAGTCCCAGCTACTTGGGAGGCCGAGGCAGGAGAATTGCTTGAACCAGGGAGGCAGAGGTTGCGGTGAGCCAAGATTGTGCCACTGACTCCAGCCTGGGCAACAGAGCAAGGCTGTCTCAAAAAAAAAAAAAAAGGCAAGAAACAGAGCCAGGACTGGAACTGAAGTCTTCTGACTTTCAGTCTAGTGTTGTTTCTACTACACCCCAGGTTTAGAATAAGCAAAAGAACAGGCTTGTCCAGCCCATGACCTACAGAACGGACCTCAGGCAGCCAGGATGGCTTTGAATGAGGCCCAACACAAATTGGTAAACTTTCTTAAAATATTTTGAGATTTTTGTTGCAATTTTTTATTTTTTAGTTCATTAGCTATTATTAGTATATTTTATGTGTGGCCCCAGACAATTTTTCTTCTTCCAATGTTGCCTGGGAAAGCAAAAGATTGGACACCCCTGCAGTAGACAATAGGACTCACAGAAAGAGCCAGCAGCATGTAAAATAAATTTTGGGCTTGAGGAATGACTTCAGTTTTTAGTCATTCTCCTTTCTTGCATTTGTTTCACCTCAATTTTTGACCCTTTTAATTTTTCTTCTTGTTTTTCTAGAATCCAAATTAGCATATTGGCTTTGTCCTCATGACGGTCAATATCTGTCCTGCGCCACGGCCAAGGAGGAAAGTGACAGAGGGCAGAGACTGTCTAGTGCCAAAAGCAGTTGCAACAGTCCCGTGTTGGTCTCAGCTGTTTGCAATTCCGTGTTTAGTGTTGTTGCTCACTAACGGCTGAAGTCTGAAAAGGCAAGGCGTTTTATTGGAGGAAGTTCTCAGGTGTAGGCACCTCTCTATGACCTAAGCCTTTGAGATTCTGCAAACTCCCTGCACAATTAGCAGACAATTTATGCACAAAATTTCCCATACAAATTAAGGAATTTACTCACCCTTAGCACTGTCTCCAAGTCCCATACCAAATGCAATTATTCATGCAGTCAATAATTCCAGAAACAGTTAATTGAATAGAAATGTACAATGGTGGATAAGAGGTGAGGCTCTGAAACCAGCCTGCCTGAGTTGAAATCCAGGCCCTGCCATATACTAGCTGGGAGACCTTAGCAGTTAAGATCTCTCTGTGCTTCATCTATGAAATGGGGAAGATAGTAGAGCCTGCCTCACAGAGTTATTGTGAGGATGGATGGATTATTAAATGTGAAACACTTGGAACAATGTCTGCCTCTGTCATATGCAAGGTTCCTTAAATGGGCCTCAAGATGTTCTCCCCTGATCCCCAGAACCTGGGAATATGATGAAACATCACTCCCCCTTGTTATATAGGCACAATTGAGTTAAAATAGGAGGTTCTCTGGTGGGCCCAATCTAATCACACGAGCGCCGTTAAAAGCAGAGCATTTTGTTCAGCTGCTGGTAGAGGAGGAAGCCAGAGAGTTTCCAAGTGTGAGGACTTGATGGGCCATTGCTGGCTTTGAGGAGAGAGGGCACCAAGTGAGAAGGAATGGACACCTTTGGAGGTAACACACCATGGCTGACAGCCAGCAAGGAAATGGAGACTCAGTCCTACAGCCACAAGGAACTAAATTTAGCTAACAATGTGAATGAGCTTCGAAGCCGATTCTTCTCAGAACCTACCAGAAGAGCCCAGCTGGCTGACACATTGACGTCAGCTTTGTCGGACCTGCAGCAGAAAATCCAGTTGCGTCTTCTTGGACTTCAGAACTACAGAACTGTGAGGTAATGACTGTGTGTCGTTTTGAGTCACTAGGCTTGTGGTAATTGGTTACGCAGCAATAGAAAAGTAATAAAAAGGCTGGGTGCAGTAGCTCACACTTATAATCCCAGCATTTTGGGAGGCCAAGGAGGGCAGAATGCTTTAAGCCAGGAATTTGAGACCAGCCTTAACAACATAGTGAGCCCTTGTCTCTACTAAAAAAATAGAAAAATTAGCTGGGTATGATGGCACACACCTGCAGTTTCAGCCACTTGGGAGTCTGAGGCTGGAGAAGGCTAAGTCCCGGAGTTTGGGGGTGCTGTGAGCTATGATCCCCGGGAGTTTGGGAGTACTGTGAGCTATGACCCCCGGGAGTTTGGGGTTACAGTGAGCTATGATCCCCGGGAGTTTGGGGGTATTGTGAGCTATGATCCCCGGGAGTTTGGGGGTACTGTGAGCTATGGTCCCCGGGAGTTTGGGGTTACAGTGAGCTATGATCCCCGGGAGTTTGGGGGTACTGTGAGCTATGATCCCCGGGAGTTTGGGGATACTGTGAGCTATGACCCCCCGGAGTTTGGGGTTACAGTGAGCTATGACCCCCGGGAGTTTGGGAGTACTGTGAGCTGTGATCCCCGGGAGTTTGGGGGTACTGTGAGCTATGACCCCCAGGAGTTTGGGGTTACAGTGAGCTATGATCCCCGGGAGTTTGGGGGTACTGTGAGCTATGATCCCCGGGAGTTTGGGGGTACTGTGAGCTATGATCCCCGGGAGTTTGGGGGTACTGTGAGCTATGATCCCCGGGAGCTTGGGGGTACTGTGAGCTGTGATCCCTGGGAGTTTGGGGGTACTGTGAGCTGTGATCCCCGGGAGTTTGGGGGTACTGTGAGCTATGATCCCCAGGAGCTTGGGGTTACAGTGAGCTATGATCAGGCCACTCTAGATTGGGCATTAGAGCGAGACTCCATCTCAAAAACACAACAATAACAAAAGAAAACTAATATGGTCAGAAATAATGATTCTAATCCACATTAGCTGTCACCATTCTGTTTATTAGACCTCTTCAGCAAATGCCCTGCATAAGGGACTGGGGAGACAGTGAGACCGTGCTGAGCCAGTGTGGTGCCACCCCCTCAAGGAGGAGTTTCTGATCAAGATGAAATCCTCTAATTTTTCCTGACATCCAGGTTCTAGGAGGATCAACCATTACTACATCTTGGACACATTTCTTTTTTCCTTCCTTGCTTTGGTTCACTTCTTTTGTAAACACTCATTTTTCAGTTTCTCTCATTTTTTAGCGAGTGGCTAGACCATGTTTAGCCACCAGCAGCCCCTGCTTGCCATGCCTGAGTGGGGAAAAGGATTTATTGATTGTCTCCTGTGCATAACCGCTAGGCTGTCTGGGAAGCTCCTGGCATTTGTGCTCAAATATTGTAAGTCATACAATAGAGACGTCTGTTTCTAACAAAGGATCTATATAATCCTTTATCTCTAGAATCCACCACCTGGTGTTCTCAACAGCGGTGAGCACAGAACAATTCCCAGTTTAATCAAACTGGAATACAAAAGGGGGCGAGGAGGGCTGCAGTGTGCCATCTCCTTGAAGTTGTTCCAAGGGAAAGGGGCCCTTTGTGCAGAGACAGCTCATTTTAGAGTTCAGTGGCCTGTGACACTTGCCCAGCTGGCAGCCCAGCAGGGACCTTCTGATACTTTCCTACACTTGAAAGCCATTTTTTGGTGTGAAGAACAGTGAAACTGTCATTAAGGGCTACTTGGTGGGAGGGTCATGGGGGAAGGAGAGGAATCTGGAAAGAGTATTATTAAAGAACATGCCTGCAGCAATTTATGATCTTTATTCAAATAGCAGCTGTGTTCACTTTTTGTCTTTGCTTTCTGAGAAAACTGAGGGTGTTTGTATATGTTTACTGAAGGGAGTGGTAATAATATCATTGGATTTTTTTTTCAATATAATCCATATGTTTACCACTGGATTTTTTTAAAAAAATGTATTATTATCATTGTTATTTGAGTCAGACTCTCACTCTGTCACCAGGCTGGAGTACAGTGGCTCGATCTTGGCTCACTGCAACTTCTGCCTCATGGGTTCAAGCAGTTCTCCTGCTGCAGCCTCCAAAGTAGCTGGGATTATAGGTGCCCACTGCCACGCCCAGCTAATTTTAGTATTTTTAGTAGATACAGGGTTTTGCCATGCTGGCCAGGAGGGTCTTGATCTTTTGACCTCGTGATCCACCTGCCTCACATCCCAAAGTGCTGAGATTACAGGTGTGAGCCACCATGCCTGGTCCCTTTTAAAATTTATTTTAAAGACCAGTGGATTGCAGCTGGGTTGGGAAGGGGAACTGTCCATTGCTCATAATCATTTTGAAGTACCTACTGCCTTTCTTGAACTGGAAACTGTTTCCTTCCTACAGAGATTTTTCCGGGGGAAAAAGAAGACATAAAACATTTCAAAACCTATTCCCACTTCAAAACAGATTTTCTAGAAACCTAGAATTGTAGAGCTGGGAAACATCTCAGAGTCATCTGGCCTAACCCAGCCAAACTGCCCATGTGGGCAAGAGTCTTCATGACCACATTCCCAGGGGAGACTGTCCAGCAGTTGAACAGCAAGGCATTCTACAGGGCAGGAGCTTGGGGACAGACAGAATTGTTTTTAACTAATCATTCTATTACCTCCTGGCTATGTGGCCTTGAGAAAATTATCTTCCCTAAGCCTTGGTTTCCTTACCTTAATGGAATAATAGTGCCTAACCTTTGACCAAGTGACGAGGATTAAAAGGAGTAACCAATGTAAAAGTGACTCATAGCGATTTCCATCTAGCAATAGTTTTAAGATTTTCCATGGTATAAGTAATTACAAGAAACAGCTTAATTAGACCTAGGTCTGGTCTGAAGGGGCTGGAGTATTGGGAAGCAGGAAGGGTGTTAGAATAAGTTCCTGAACTGCAGACGCTTATGTCCAACTATCTACTTGATATCTCCTCTTAGGTGTCGAATATGCATTTCAGACTTTACATGTTCAGAAGCAAGTTCCTTATCTTTCTCTCCATACCTGCTCCAAGTCTTTCCATCTCAATGAACAGCAACTTTATCCATCCTTCCAGTTGCAATGTTCAAAACTTTGGTGTCATTCTTGACGTTTTTTCTGTCTCTTACCATTCAGCCTGTCAGGAAATTCTATTGACTCTGGCTTCAAAATATTTCTAGAATCCAGTCACCTCACACCATCTCCACTATATCCAACTGTGGTCCAAGTCATCAAGTCATCAGTGTTTTACTTTTTTTTAATATGACCTGCTGCTTCAGGAGCATCAGCGCTTTTCAATGCAGGAGTTAGAGTGATTCTATTAAAATATAAGTCAGATCAATTATTCTTCGGTTCAGAACTCTCCAGTGGACTCCCTACCCCACTACATACAAGCCAAATACCTTATAGTGGTCTACAACAGTGCTACTCAGGTGTGGTATATGTTCCTGTGACTATCTGCAATCTGTTACTAGTGTATGAGGAGATTAGAAGTTTGTGTCAGAATGTACATCAACTGGGTGACTAGACATGCTGTTTAATTTGCCTGATGTTTTGTTCATACAAGACTTTCTCAGTGAAGGAAGCAGTGCATTGATTTACCTTCTGCTGTGAACTCCTTATCTCCTTGAAATGGAATTTAGTTGAATATGTTGGTCTTTCACATTTTTAATGTCTTCTGCCACTTTTAATTTTAGGATTCAACCTTCCTTCAAATTTTTAACTTCCATTTTTGAACTTTTTAATTGGAATGATTTCTGATTTGCATAAAATTTGCCAGTACATAGAGTTCCCGTATACTCTTCTCCCAGATTCTCCAGCTGTTACCAACTTAGACAACAATAGTACAATTTTCAATGCTAAAAAAATGAATGTCAGTGCAATACTGTCAACTAACTATTGACTCTTTGGATTTCACCAGTTTTTCCTAGTACTGTGTTTTTGTTCCATGAGCCAGTTCAGGAGCCCACACCTCGTTTGGTTATCTCCTTAATCCGCTCCGATCCGTGACAGCTCCTCAGGCCTTCCTTGTGTTTCATGACCTTGACACTTTTGAAAAGTACTGGTCAAATATTTTGTAGAATGCCCCTCTATTTGGGATGTTTTCTTGTGAGTAGATTGAGGTTCTGTATTTTTGGTAAAAAAAAAAAAAAAAATTACATTTCAACCAAAGTAATGTCAGTGCTCTTCTCAGTGCGTCTAACATGGGATTCCTGACATCAGTGTATTTTATTTTGTTTGTTTATTTATTTATTTGAGACAGAGTCTTGCTCTATCACCAGGCTGGAGTGCAGTGGTGTGATCTTGGCTCACAGCAATCTACTCTCCCAGGTTCAAGTGATTCCCCTGCTTCAGCCTCCCCAGTAGCTGGGACTACAGGTACGCATCACCATGCTCAGCTAATTTTTTTTGTATTTTAGTGGAGATGGGGTGTCACCATGTTGGCCAGGATGGTCTTGATCTCCTGACCTTCTGATCCTCCCGCCTCTGCCTCCCAAACTGCTGGGATTACAGGCATGAACAATCACGCCCAGCCATCAGTGTATCTTATTACTGGTGCTGTTAGCCACGATCTCTTAGTTAAGGTGGTATCTGCTCGGTTTCTGGAAAGTTACTATTTCCCTTTTAAAATTTATAAATACCTTGGGAGATATATTTTGAGACATTACAAATATCCTGTTTCTCCTCAACCTTCAGCCCATTAATTTTAGCATCTATCTGTGGATCTTGCCTGCAGTAATTATTATTGTGGTATTCTAATGGCTGTTTTCTATTTCCCTGTTCTACTTTCATTAATTGAAATTTTTCTGTAAGGAAGAGNTTCTCCCCAGTTTATTTGTTTACTCATTTATTTATTCAGTATGGACTTACAGGTATTTATTTTAGTCCATGGGTTAAAATCCAATACTACTATTATTTGTTTTCTTGCTAACCTGTTCCTGCTTAGGGCCTTTGGCTTGTGTGCCCTTTTTATATGTCCCTATCCTTTGTTTAAAAAAATTTTTGAGGTTTTTTTTTCCTTTGTCTAATTTTACTCTAAAATGTGTGAGTTCTTATTGGGTAAGTGGGGAAAGATAGATGTAGGGTTGGTAAGATCTCATGGAGACGAAGGCATCCGGTTGGGTCTTGTGTTCCTCCAAGACTTTCTGGGAGCAAAAGGAGCCTCAGCCACTGGGAACCTGAGTATCCTGTCATATGGCTGTTGCTGTTTAAGTCATTTGCGGTGAGAAGGGTCCCAAGGCAACACTCAGAACAACAGGCATAACACATGTCAACTCAATGATTCTCAAACTAAGGCTTAATAGGAGGGATAGGAATCCCAACGTCTCATTTCTAGCCCAGTACTATTTCTGTGTTCTTGAGAAAGCTGAAGGCTGACCGTGACACTTCTGAGGATACACCATCTGGTGTCTCTCGGCTCTGTGGATTTTGAAACAGGAGGAAAGAAAGAGGGCGTGGTAGCCTTCTCCGCCTCTGTAAACCTCATTAAAGTGATGTTTTTTGTTCCCATTGTTATTGGGGAAGGCAGTGATGCTGCCAAGTAAGGAGTGCTTGATGCTTCAGATGAAGTGGATGTTTGTGTGAAGAGTCTTGGCGTTAGATTGCTTTCTCGTCATCCCAGCTCTCCGCAGCTCTCTTCCAGTTGTCACCTGATACATCTGGCTGAACAGCTTCTAATCCCTGTGCTCTTGTCTCTGACTAACCAGTACCTCTCTTGTGGGATTAGTCTTCAGGATCACAGGACAGCTTGGCTTCTCCCTTCCTCAAGCAATGTGCTATTAATGCCAACCATGGGAACTTGGTGTAATGCAATACAGATACGTGACATTGCTGAGTCACTTCACAGTGATGGTCATATTCGTGGATGTGAGTGAACCAACTAACGTGGAAGAAAAATGGTCTTTCAGGACATCACTCGACTTTTTAGGCACTCTAGTCTTGCCCACATTTAAATGTTTTCCCACGTGTTAAATGTTTTGCCTTATAATGAATTCAGGTTAGGAATTTTCTGATCCTAAGGATTGGGAAAAGCAAATGAGCTATTACTCATGAGATCATGTTTGTGAAAATGGCTTAGATCAAACGAATCACCCTTAAATCTTTTCTTGCTGTGTATATTCTTTTATTGTTTTCTGTTCCATCATAGTCCATAATTTGAAAGGTAAACCTAGTTGTTACTTTCAATGTATATTCTATCAGTTTAAGCCAGTGAGAAAGTGTCTGAGCCTGACAGTTTAGATCCTGTCCCATATCATGGCAGGCAGACAGCACAAACTGCTGGGTGGGGAGCTGCTAACGCCCTCATCTCTATTGTTTATCCTTGGTTCCTCCTTTTCTAAAAAGTAAAATCCTAGACTTATTTATTCATTTGTTTTTCTGAGACAGTGTTTCACTGTCACCCAGGCTGGAATAGTGCAGTGATATGATCTTGGCTCACTGCAGCCTCTGCCTCCTGGACTCAAGTGATGCTCCCACCTCAGCCTTCCAAGTAGCTGGAACAACACATGTGTGCCACCACGTCCGGCTAATTTTTGTATTTTTTGTAGAGATGGGGTTTTGCCATGTTGTCCAGGCTGGTCTCAAACTCCTGGGCCTCCCAAAGTGCTGGGGCTTCAGGTGTGAGCCACCACATCTGGCCCGAGAATCCTAGATTTAAATCCTAGTTGCCTAGAAAAACTTATCCTTTCAAAATATATTCCCCAGTCCAGTTACTATGTGCCAGGCCCTGTGCTAAGGCAGCTGAGACCATAGTCATGGCCAAAATGGCCTTGTCCTCCTGGGGCTTAAGGTCTACAACAGCCCTGTCCAATAGAAATATAATGGGAGTGCATATTATAACTTAGAACGTTCTAGTAAATACATTTTAAAAAGCCAAAAGAAACAGGTAAACTTAATTTTACTAACATACATTATTTAACTCAATATGGCTAAAAATACTATGACATGTAATCAATGTAAGTTATTGAGCTAGTTTACATTCTTTTTATTGTACTAAGTCTTCAAAATTTGGTATGTGTTTTGCACTTATAATACGTCTTAGTTGGATTTGCTGCATATTAAGTGCTTAACAGTCTAGTGGCTCGTGCCTCCTTTACCCGGAGGTGTAGTTTACCAACATCCTACACGTAATTCCACCAGTCAATATTTAAATTGGGGTGTTCAATCTTTTGGCTTCCCTGGGCTGCACTGGGAGAAGAAGAATTGTCTTGGACCACACATAAAATATACTAACACTAATGATAACGGGTGAGCTTTAAAAAAAAAAAACCAAAAACCAAAAAAAAAAAAAACCACCTCATGATGTTTAAAGAAAGTTTACAAGTTTGTGTTAGGCCACACACATTCAAAGTCACCCTGAGCCATGGGTTGGAAAAGCTTGATTTAGATTATAGTGGTAATATGGGCTAGCAGGGGAATGGACACTTGTGTAATAAGCAATCGGGAAGGGTTTTGGGGATGCTCACAGTGAAACTTGAGGAATGAGTTGGAGTGAGGCAGGAATGAAGGAAAGTAAGAACAGTCCAGGCAAAGGGAACAGCTGTGTGAAGTCCTTGGGTTGAAAAACAAGTGAAAAGGAGGCTGCTATGCCGACCTTTGTGAGAGTGAATGGGCAGCTCACATTCTTCTGCGAGCAGAAGAATGATGGTATTAAAACAGAAAGAGAGCAATCATCCAGAATAAATCTGGGTTTAGAGGAGAGATAATTTTGATTCTAATACGGCTTTCAGGCACAAAAGACACAGGAAAATGGGAGGGAGGAAGGGATGGAGATGTCGCTTTCAGGGTTGATGGACCTGGCAAGTTAAATCTTTTTGTTGACATCTTTATTTCTGAATTGATCTTCAAGGGCCACTCGTTAGGAGGACTGGAAACCACTATGGGGAAGGAATAGGAGAGTTGGTCAAATAGATCAGGAGGGGAGGAGTGAGGGGGCGAACATAAACTGTGTCCTAGAGACGGTGACAGGCCATGAGGAAGAGATTAACTTCAGTGGCGAAATCTTGGGGCCAACAGGAGAAGGAATGCAAGATTAAGACTACGGGGTCAGAGCCGGGAGAAGTGGAATGGAGGGGGATCAAGGCCGGCAGGTCAAACGTAGATTGGTGAACAGTAGCTTCCTTTAGTCAATTCCTGGCTGCATGGTGGGTGGTGGATAAGCCGGGTTTAAAGTGAAGGCAAAGGGTCTAGTAGACACTTTAAACAACTCATTTTACCAGCCTCCCCTACGGTATCTGACTGTTTCCTCTGAAACTGAAAAGAGAGGGGCCCTGGAAAATGTGCTAATATCTTGAAGAACCACAGAATGTGTCTAAGGCTGGAGAGAAAGCCAACTTGTCTGGGCCCTGAGGACAGCCTGCTCCTGCTGTTACCTCTAGTGTTTTTACATTCTGGCAAACAAGGTGTCTGCTGCTCTTAGCAAGTCCTGAAGAGACGGTGGTGACAATAAATGAAGCTCACTCTCCAAATGGTGAAGCATCTCCTCTACCTACCATTAGGAGAAGCATGGGCATTTTGAGTTCACCAGGCCTCTGGTCACCAGCCAGAGATTTTAAAGCTTGAACTCCACTGTGTTGCATTTAAGGCTTGCTGTGTCCATACTGAGAGCATGTGAAGAAACCTGATTTATAAGGTCCTGGAGTGTGTGTTTTCTGCACGCTCTCCTGGAATGCCGAAACAGCAAAATGCTCTCTCCTGGCAGCCGTGAGAGAACGCAGCAGCTGGGATGGGCAGCGAGCCCGCTTGAAGACCCAGTTATGAGCTGCGCACCGACTGTGAACACTGCAATTCAAAACCAAACCAGACCATCCTACAGACCGAACGCCTTTGAGCAAGGAAAGGCCGTGCTGTGTTAAAATAGGAGATGTTGTTCTGTTGTGGGGCGATCCTGGCTTTTAAGGGCAGACATTTGCTCAGCGATATTTCTGGAAATGTTGATGTCTACTCTGTAGGTCTTAGCTCTGACCATCTCTGGCCCTTTGATTATTCGAAGCTGAGAATGATAGGTGCATTGATAATAAGGGGTAGCGATGTAAGTGACAGAGTAATCATAAACCAAGAGTGGAAACGCAGCTTTTCACCCAAGCTTGTCAAAATAACTGCATGCTTGCATTTTTTGTTATGTTGATTACATAGTGATTGAAAGCTGTGTTCAAAGTTTTTGGAACAATGAAAACTTTAAAAGAATTAGTAAATTAAGAGAAAGAATGGTGAGGTCTTTTGTTGTAGGCCATTCTCCTGGATGACAGCATATTCAAGCTTATTTGGATGGGGAGAGAGAGAAAAGAGGTGGAAACAGATTGTTGAAGGCTTCAGAGGTCATGACACGCAGAGTTTGAATTGAATTCTAAGAGTGATAAGCCGGGGAAATGTTTTATGCAAAGAAGTGTTTACAAGATCTGACCTGTGTTTTTATAATCTTCCTTTTGCTGTCGTAGGGTAGAGCAATAGCAGGTCTACAGAGAGACTGAACTTTCCATTCTAATGCTGGCCACGTAGCTGCTGCAAGGCTTGCTTCCCAAGCGACAGTGCAACAGAATCAACTCACAGAGATGTGGGAGGAGCAGGACAGCACTACCGTCAGGGCGCTTCACTGCCCACGTTTCTTGCTGGCTTGCTAATGCAGGCAGAATCAAAAAAAATATGTAATAAAAAGGGTTCTTTGTAGTTTTGTTTAAAGGGAAGTCATGTTTAGGAACAGGTTTGCAAAACTTGAAAATGTAATGATAAATGTCAAGCCTGCCATGTTTAGGGGACTAGCGCATGTCAGCTGTGGGCTGAATAGACTCACCAAGGCAGAAGGTTCATAGAAACAGAAGGTTCTCTTGCAGGTTTCCCAATGCTGCAGCTTTACGGTAATGCTTACCCTTAAGAGGCATTGAAGGGGATTTGCCTTCAGAAAAACCACCTGGGATTTGAAGTCTACCCCTTCCACTCCCTGTTGAGACAGACTTATTCTACCCATGGGTCCCTCTGCCCTCATTCAGTGGATCAGCATCTACTCCCCTGCTGGCTAGAGTCTCTGTGAGGCATGGGTACACTGTGCCCCTTTGTCTGTGCAGAGGAGAAACAGACAAATCATCTGCCTCAGCCGATTTTAGAGCAACAGTGCCTTTATTACTGAAAGGAAATTCTAAGGAACAGATTACATGCATTCCTTCTTATCTTCCTTAGTTTAGAGGCAGTTAGTGATTGAGAAGCGCCTGCTTTGCCCCCTCTGCTGAGCTGAGGGAAGCCAGGGTGCGCACACTGGTAACCCCAGCCTCTGCACCCCCCAGCTCGTCTTCTCTGTTTCCTCCTGACCCCCACACTCCAGAGCTGGACTGCAGGTTAGGTTCCGCTAACCTGTTTCTTTGCTTCTGCTTCTGAGGTTTCTGGAGAAGCAAAGTCCGTTTAGGTGTGGGCCCAGACGTAACCCTTCAGCGGCTGGGGTGGTTTTCCTTGAAGCTGCCCTAGCACCAGCTGGGAGCCATCTCCAGCTCCTGCCCTTGGACTTTGCTGGCTCACTTTGTGTTTGCTGCAGGCACAGGCACCCTGCCCTGCTGTGCTCAGTGGAGACCTTGGCTCGGCCTGCATATTTCTCTCCTCTAGCAAAGCTCTGAATTTCTAGTCTTTTCTAGTCTGCTGGTTCTCTGTTGAACCTCGTCTATTTGTTTTTGTTGTTTTTGTTGTTTTTGAGACAGAGTCTGGCTCTGACACCCAGGCTGGAGTGCAGTGGCATGATCTCGGTGTACTGCCGCCTCTGCCTCCTGGGTTCAAGTGATCCTCCCACCTCAGCTTCCTGAGTGGCTGGGATTACAGGCATGCACCATCATGCCCTGCTAATTTTTGTATTTTTAGTAGAGATGGGGTTTCATCATGTTGGCCAGGCTGGTCTTGAACGCCTGACCTCAGGTGATCCACCTGCCTCCACCTCACAAAGTGCTGGGATTACAGGTGTAAGCCACAGCACCTGGCCTGAACCTCATCTCTCTTTACAAGACTTCACCACCTAACCTTCTAGACGCAGGTTGGAATACTTCCTTTTTTTCATTTTTTATGTCTTAAGTCCTGGGACCTGATGAATGTCTCACATGATGTCCCATGATAAAGTCTATATGATAGACTTTACAACTTTAATAGATTTTGAAAATTCAACCCAATTGAAGGTCATCTTTGTGGAATTTTGTTAATTAGGTTTCTTTTAAAGTTTTTCTAAAAGGTATTTTTGTTTTCAAATTTTCACCCTCTGTATATAATTTTCTTAGAGGTATCTGAACCCCCCTGATTTCATTAGTCTATGTTTCCAATATCTATTTTTTAAAAAGGGTAATTTGTGCTACATCTAAGGTTAAATGGCTTTATAAAAAGCACGCTGAATATTTTTAAATGTACATTTTGAACTTTGAATTGAGGTGTCAGATTTTTTACTGAAGTAATTACAGTTAAAGTAATTTTAGCTCTATTTTTAAAAAGAGGTACACCCTAATAATTATGCCCTTGTGTGCATTAGTAAAAAAATGATATTTCTGCTATTCTAGAACAAAAGTTCATTGGAATTGCCCCCGCACCCAGCATTCTGGCTTGGTTGCAAGTACATGGGGAAGGATTAAGGAGTGGGGAAGGGTCTGTACCTTGTGTGTTTCACAAGGAGAAGCGCACACGTGCCTTGGATCTTGCTTGGGTCAGGCTTTGGGGGCTATAATGCCTTGTCATAGCTTAGGGAGGATAACCCCCTGACCATTTTTGTTTTGTTTTTTTCCCAGTTGTAACTTCCCTTGAAGCTTACTTACATATGGGCATGTAAATAAGAAAGATTATTAAGTGGCCTACAATGAGGTCAAAGTGCTCGTGAGTTCTCTGCCTGCCTTTTGTCCCATTATATGTTAGTATTTCTTGGTGAAAGACAATGAACTTGGTGCTCAAGCCTTTCAGGACTGAAATAGAAAAATATTTGCATAAAATCCAATATTCACTGGCTTTGAAGTGGTTTATTATGGACATGTCTTCTCTTCCCTACACTGCCTGAGAAAAGCAGTAATACAGCCCAAAATCTTTGTGGAACTCCACTTCTGCACGCTTTGCTTCACTTTGATCTGTGGCTTCTAACAGTTTATGCATCAATGGAGCCTATTTTGGGAATTGTTTCTTTGCTTTTTAAAAAAAAACGGCAACAACAAAGGGAATATAGTTTAGAGATAAAATCTTTTTTTTCCTTTTTTCTATTCATATTCCTGCCACTTGTCACTGTTCCCATCAAGAGAACTTTTAAAAGCTTGTACAAGTACTCCATGTTCACCATTGAAAAATTAGAAAATACATACTAACAAAAGAAAAAAGTTACCTCCAATCCTATCTATGGACACAATCACTGTTAATTTGGTTTGTAGCGATGTTCTCTTTGGTATGCATTGCATTTTCTGAAGTCTTTACGGGAGTGCTGTCCACTGTGGACCTAGGTAATGACATTCGCTGTTACTATAACCATGGATGGAAAAATTGGTCCTGAGACAAAGTATAGCAGCATAATGAGGAAGCAGTAAGACCACAGTATGATGTCCACCTAACGTCAAGAAAAAATGGCACCGGCTGTGTGTTTCCCATCCTGTGGAGCCATGTGGCTTGTTACGACAGAGGAGATCCCTGTCTAAGCAGTAAACAGTACGGCTCAAACAGGTGCAAATTGTGCAATGAAAAATGGACATTATGGGGTTATTAGGGGATTGCTTATTGCATTTTTTTCCGGTCCTTCAATGCTTTCAAGTATCTGGCCTCACTACTAATTAAGTAAATGTTCGTTGAAACAACTCAGAGCTCTACTATTACTTATTAAATTAGCAAAATATTAATTACAATTAAAACCGATGTTAATGGAGGTATGAGATACATATACATATACATATATATATATATATATATATATATATATACACACACACACACACATATACACACATTGCTAGTGACATGTAAATTGTTCCAGTGATTCAGGAGTGCATTCTACTCAATTATGATGAGAGCAATAAAACATATTTTGCCCTTTCACTCAGTTATAATCTACATTATGATATATAGCTCAAGGAAATATACCAGAGAGGAAAACAATTTATAAAAGATGGTTATAGTTTGAATTATGGGCCATTAGGTCAATCATTGTCAGGAGACTTTCCTTCTATTTTATCATCCTCAGAAATGTGCTTTATCTACTTTGAAAAGCTCTTCTAAGTAATGAAGTCTTTGAATGGTGATTAAGTCTACAGCCGTAGGACAGAGGTCTTTCTTGTTTGAGTGGAAAGATATGATCAGTGACTTTCTGCACAGAATAAGCTGCTTGTGGATTTCCTTTATTCCTGCCAAATTTTCCTGTTATATAAACTGACGTTGATTGGGAAGATAATGGAATCACAGAATTAATAGGGATATTAGAGAGCTTCTTATTTAACCGGGTAGCTGAGAAAGGTACCTTCTCTAAATACAGAGGCATATGTCTCGTTATTGTCTGATCAATTTATTACCTCTTGTGGCAATCCGATGGAAGCTTTATATAGAAAGTTCTTCCTTATAGTAGAACAAAATCAACCTGCTTGCGACTTCTACTTATTAATTCTACTTCAGCCTTCTGAGTATATATAGAATAAATCTGGTTCCCCTCTGAATCTTTTTTTTCCTCCCCAGGCTGAAAAGCCTTAGTTAGCTCTTTCAGACTTGCCTCAGATGTTCAACATATGGTTATTTGTCTCTAGAAGCATACCAATTTGTGATGTTAAAGCTTTGCAGAAAGAAATAAGCATAGAACCCGAGGTGTGGCCTAAATACTACCAAGAAGGCCCAATGGACTTGTTCTTGACACCACATTTATACTAAGATGTCATTAGCTAATTATACTTGCCATTTACTCATGTCATGTATGTAGACAACTGTTAATATTTTTATTTGTATAGCAGTTTAGGTTCTTCTCCTTTATCCAATAGTTGCTTATTTGAATCTAAATGCAGTTTTTAAAACGTATTCACATATACATATACATACATGGATATTTACACACATACATATGTGTATATAATCTTCTTGATGAGGAATACTTTACATAGGGTAACAGGCACTAATCCGAAGTGTACTGCTCATAGAATTTCTACACACATAAACATCCATTTGGCCACCACCCAGATCAACAAAGAGAATTTTTCTACCACCCCAAAAGGTGGTTTCAGTCTCCCTTATAGTTACCGCTATTCTGATCTCTATCACTGTAGATTAATTTTGCCTATTTTGGACATCATATAAATATAGTTGTGCAATTCCAATTCTCATGTGTGCGTCTGTGACATTTGTCCATATAGTTGAGTAAGGCAGAATCCAATCTGGACCAGGGCGTATTTGAACATGAAATGAGGGTACCATTGGTAACTATGCCAGGGCAGCATGTTAACCAGGACCGCCCAGGAGCTTGGGCAGTTCATCTGTAGTAACAGGAGCACATGTCAGTTAAGTGGATGTAAGGGCTTATATGAAGAGCTGCATGTCTTGTATAGAACTTTCAAGAAGACTTGCCGAAATCTAGTATATTAACATGAGTTTGGTACTTTTGGTGTGTCAGACATTGGAAGTCTGAGGTCTTATCTCAGTTCCATGAGAATTTCCCACAAGTTAATTCTCTGAACTTTAGTTTCTTCATCTGAAGGGGGTGGGGGAGATGGGGAGAGGAAGAGAGAGAAATATTAGCTTTTCTTTTTTCCTTTTTTTTTTTTTGGTGAGGGGAGTTTACTTCTTCCCAATTCCATGCTTTCCTCATTCTGCTTTTAAAAATAAGTTTTTAAAAGCCAGTTGAATGAATAAATAAATTGTGATATAATTCATACTACAGAATGATTCTAGTACATATCTTTTGGAAACAGGCACTCATATTCTAGTGGTCATATACTCAGAATATTCCAGTATATATTCTAGTGCATATCTTTTGGAAACGGGCACTCATAGTCTAGTGGTTATATACGCAGAATATTCCAGTACATATTCTAGTGCATATCTTTTGGAAACGGGCACTCATATCTGGTGGTTATATCCTCAGGACTGGAATTGTTGCGTCCTGGAGTAAACATATATTTTGCTTAGAACATACTGCCAAATAATTTTCCAAAGTGGCTGTACTATTTATATTCTTACTTGTAAGGTATGAGTTCTAGTTTTACATATCTTCTCCAGCACTAGTTAAGTCCTTTCAATTTTAGCCATTTTAAAGATGTGTGTAGTGTTATTATCTCCTTTGTTTAATTTGCAATTTCCTGATGACTGGTTACTCACATAATTTTCGTGTAAAATTAACTGCCTGGTTTGATTCTATTGAATTTATTTTGGATAGCTACTTTGTCATCTTATGACTTTGCTATTCCGTATGACTTCTTGTTACACACTCATTTCTTTAGTATGTCATTTATCCCCAAGCCCCCATAATACAAGGACAAAGACAGAACATGATATCAAGCCCCTTTAAATTGGCATCAGTGTATTGATTGGCATTGTTAGCACTCAGTGATGAAGTCAGCTAACTGTATGATTATCAACTCACATTTCACTATGGTTTCGGTAAGGTTATCCAGAAATACTGAAATTTAGATCCTTCATGACTATAGTATTCTTTGATCTTTCAATTTAGTTGGTTATGCTTTTTCCATGTCCGCTTCTAACTAAAATGTGATTTTCATAAGAGCAGGAATATTGCCACTCTGCTTCTTCAACAACAGTGCTTGGTGCTTGGGTGGTGAAATTTATCAAATCATTTAGTTTCACTGGATATTGGTTTCCTCACAGGTAACCAATACCTAATACTCAAATAATGAGTAAGTTTAAGTTAGAATTCCTTGTGAATTCACGTGGCTCCTGTTAATCATTTATTCCTTCTGTATGAGCTCAACAATCACCCTTTTGATAATCTGTTCATATTTTTTTTCTAATGATATATCATCCATTTTATAAATGTAAGACAGCATTTGCAGCTTCTTGCTTGAAATAAAAGTATGGTTCAATTGTTTTTTTTATTTCATTGAATTGCTATGTTTAAAATTGATTTTCTTTTTTATAAATGGAATTCTTAAAAATTTTAAGGTAGCTTGCTAGTTAGCTGAATTTTACAAGTACTTTCCTTGGAGAAGGGGAATTACAAAGCCTTTTACAATGCAAATAATCATTTATTATCTCCAACTTTAATGTTTTAATTTGCAAATGGGAAGAATGATAGAGAATTGGGTGGTGATAAAGACTTTATAAAAGGAGATAATTTAAAACTACAAACTACTATAGACCATTTAATAAAATTACCTTGGTCTGTTAAATAAGACCTCAGTGAACTTGAAGAGATAGGAAATAAGGAAATAATTTTTTTTTTTTGAAAGAGACAGGGTCTTATTAAATTGTCCAGGATGGAGTGTAGTGGCTATTCACAGGCACAATCATAGCAGACTGTGGCTTCAAACTCCTGGCCTCAAGGGATCCTCCCACTTCAACCTTCTGAGTAGCTGAGACTTTTAAAGTATCTTAGTCATTAATACAATCTGGTCTAGTCCTGAGAAGTGTGGAAGTAAATAGCCAAACTGCATTATATGGCTAAGGTTGCTTGGTTATATTGCTATGTGACTTAAGCATGAAAAGTAAATGTTTCATGGAATGTAACCAATTAACTAGAACAGCTGCTGCCCTAATTGACTGAGGAGTTTTTTGGTTACTGTGAATCCCAAATTAGCCGCCGCCGCCTTTTTTTTTTTTTTTTTTTTTTTTTTAAAGGTTTTTTTTTTTTTTCCCCTTTTTTTTTTTTTTTTTTTTTTTTTTAGACAGAGTCTTACTCTCTCGCCCAGTGCAGTGTCCTGATCTCAGCTCACTGCAACCTCTGCCTCTCAGGCTCAAGCGATTCTCCTGCCTCAGTTACCTGAGTAGCTAGGATTATAGGTACACACTACCACCGCCCAGCTAATTTTTGCATTTTTAGTAGAAACAGGGTTTTACCATGTTGCCAGGCTGATCTTGAACTCCTGACCTCAAATGATCTACCCACCTTGGCCTGACACAGTGCTAGGATTACAGGTGTGAGCCACCTCGCCTGGCCTAGCCTTCTCTTTTATGCTTCTCATTAAATAGAATTTTTGAATCTAAGAGAAAACTTAGAGCTCATCTAGTTCAACGTTTTAAATTTACCTGTGAGGAAACCAATATCCAGTGAAACTAAATGATTTGATAAATTTCACCACCCAAGCACCAAGCATTGTTGTTGGAGAGGCAAAGTGGCAATATTCCTGTTCTCATGAAGATCATATTTTAGTTAGAAGGGGACATGGAAAAAGCATAACACAAATGCTTGAAGGACAAAGTATTAGATTTAGACGGTGCTAAATGTTAGACAGAGAGACTGGAATACGTTCTATTCAGTGACCAGTTCTCTTCCTGCTTTACCAAAAGGCTTCCTGAATGACTTTCAAAACCACTGAGGAACTTCATGGATATATCGAATGTCAAAATGTTAATTTCTTTTCTTTCAGGCAACTTATACCCGTTGTCCTTTAAGCAGTTACAAATTCAGGTAACTATTTACAGAATGAAGATATATTTAAATAAAAAATATGCTCCAGAAGATCAAAAAGTCAAGCTGTACTGCCTAGGGCAAATGAATCACATATTTTCATCTTGGAAGCTATTTGTTCAGATGTATTGATTACAGAGAATCTTTTCTTCTCAGAGGGGCTTGATATCAAGTTGTTGCAGCAAATCTCACTCAAAATATCCATCAGTGGAAGTGCAGGACTGGGGGCTAAGAGAGAGGTAATGGTAGAGATGGGGCGTGGTCTCTGAGCCCTGGCTGGTGAGAGAAGAGGGCGTGAGAAATCTGAGATGAAACATGGACCATGAGCTACTGGTGCCTTCCGCTGGGGCATTTTTTAGTTCATCTCCCAGTTGAAGTGATTCCTTGGCAGCCGAAGGAAGTGGACAGATATTGACACAGTGCTCATCACACTCAGGACTTGGTGCTGACCGTGAGCAGGATGATCTCTCAGTACCCACATATACACCTAGAAATCACACGTGCTTTGTGATCCAGACCAGGGCGTATTTGAACATGAAATGAGGGTACCATTGGTAACTATGCCAGGGCAGCATGTTAACCAGGACCGCCCAGGAGCTTGGGCAGTTCATCTGTAGTAACAGGAGCACATGTCAGTTAAGTGGATGTAAGGGCTGATATGAAGAGCTGCATGTCTTGTATAGAATTTTCAAGAAGACTTGCCAAAATCTAGTATATTAACATGAGTTTGGTACTTTTGGTGTGTCAGACATTGGAAGTCTGGGGTCTTATCTCAGTTCCATGAGAATTTCCCACAAGTTAATTCTCTGAACTTTAGTTTCTTCATCTGAAGGGGGTGGGGGAGATGGGGAGAGGAAGAGAGAAATATTAGCTTTTCTTTTTTCCTTTTTTTTTGGTGAGAGGAGTTTACTTCTTCCCAATATCATGCTTCCCTCATTCTGCTTCTTTAAATTGTCTGCTCCCTCAATTTTTGAGTTTCCCTTGTCTAGAAGGTAAAGTTAAATAACTTTTGAAAAATGTCCTTTCTGTTCAGTGGCAATACATTTTTGTTACTGCTAAATGATACCTCGCATTGGAGTATTTTTACAGCTCATAAGCATTCCTATAAATTATAAGAATTATAAGAATCATGTTGATGGGCAGGAAAATAGCAATTTAATATTTTACATATGACAATTTGGGGGCCCACAGGGGTTAAGTGACTAGCCCAAGGTCATACAGTAAGTGGTAGACCTAGGTTAAAAATCAAGGTTTTTCTCTAATCCTAAGGTGACTGCTTTTCACTATATTAAATTGCAATGGGCCGGGCGCGGTGGCTCACGCTTGTAATCCCAGCACTTTGGGAGGCCGAGGCGGGTGGATCACGAGGTCAAGAGATCGAGACCATCCTGGTCAACATGGTGAAACCCCGTCTCTACTAAAAATACAAAAATTAGCTGGGCATGGTGGCACACGCCTGTAGTCCCAGCTACTCGGGAGGCTGAGGCAGGAGAATTGCTTGAACCCAGGAGGCGGAGGTTGCGGTGAGCCGAGATCGCGCCATTGCACTCCAGCCTGGGTAACAAGAGCGAAACTCCGTCTCAAAAAAAAAATAAATAAATAAAAATTAAAAAAAAATAAATAAATTGCAATGTTATAATGGAGGCTTACCCTTGAATATTAAATATGAAGAAACAAAACAAAGAAAATATTCAAAATATATTCCACAATTCTCCTTGTTAAAAAATATACAATTTTCATTATATAAGTAATAGAGGAGCATATTCTTATTTTAAAGTATTCTGATACTACAGGCACAGCAAGTTCCCAGTCTTGCCACCCTTACTATGATCAAACTACCCTTTGATATATAATTCCCTCTTTAAAAAAGTAGTCTTTTTTGTTGTAGAAAAGTAATATATGGTTATTGTAACAGTAAAGGGAAGAAAAGTCAAAAATGCATTATCATCCTACAGAGAGATAAATTAATATTTTAGTATGTTTTCTACAATCTGTAGCCCTTTACATATGCATATATTTATAATTGTCCCTATTTTATGTAATTGAGATTGTAATGCATACACAATTGGCTTTTTTAAAAGTTAACATGTCTTGAACATTTTCCCATATTGTTAGCAATTTTACAGAAAAATAGTATTTTAATAGCAGCATATTTCTTTAGTTAGAGGTAGTCTCATAATTTAATCATTTACTTATTAGAAATTTTCAATGTTTTTGTAATTATAAATAATGCTGAGGTAAGTTATCTCTTTTATAAAGTGAGAATGTTTCTTATTCTAATTTTATGCCTTTTCCTTTATTGACCCTATTGAGTGTTTCTGTAAAAGAGACCAGGTACCATGTTAATTATTAAATCTCATCATCAGGATAAGCGTCTCACATCTACTGAGCCATTTATGTCAAAGGAATAATGACGGGGACAATAATAATGAGCATGCATCTTTGGCTACTCATTAATGCCATCTGCTCAGTAAAACATTAATGAGCTTACACTTTTGACCTGTGAAAGTGCTTTTAATTACAGTTCTTTTCTTTGCCTCTTTGCTTTTTGATTCTACCAGACTGCTGGATCCTTTGAACCTACTGTCCATTCTTTGTAGTAGCAAATGAGCTCTCTGGCTTTAGCTGTTTTAAATATGACAGGAGAAAAGCAGTGATTAAAACCAAATATCTCTCTAAGCTGTGGATGTAGCGCTGGATGTAAGATGAATGTTGTAGAGGTTAGAAGTTCCCATTATCTACTTGATTAAGAGACAATTCACAAAAACTTTGAACAATAACCTTGCTCAAGGACTACAGATAAAAAGAAAAACACAAATACTCAATAACTTCAATATTAATCAAAGAAATCAAAGCAGCAACTAATATAAGATAGCCTTTTTAAAACCTATGAAATTAATGAATATTTTAAGTGGAATATTCAACTGAGTCAGGGATACGGAGAAATAAGCATTCATTAAAAGCTTATTAGCTAATGAAGATGTAAACTGATTACGTTTGGCCAATTTGGAAGTAAACATTAATGCCTGAAAGTCTGCCTTCTCTTTGAGGCAGTGTTTGTGCTTACCAAAATGTATCCTACAGTAAGGATGACTACTGTAGGATTCTGATAAAGATTTGTTACAAAAATGTCCACTTATTTTATTAATGTCCTTATACTAAGAAATAAGTAGAAGCAGCTTCAATGTTAATTTGTTCAGTTAATAATTATTTATTGAGAGGTGCTATATGTCAAACTCCATCATACCTCAGACTTTGGGTACAGCAGTCAACAAGGTATGGCCTCTCCTACCAAATACATATAGTCCAGCGGGGTGCATCCATGAATGGAATTCTGGGCATCCGTTAAAGATGAAGTCACACACTTCTTACAGCCAACATGGACTAACAGAGTTTGGATTTACCATACTGCCTGAAACAGCGAAGTACCAGAGAAATGATACAGATTAAGGGTTTCAGGTGTTGGACAACAGGCAGTACAAGACTGTGATCTTTGAGAGAAAGAAAAGCCGAGGGCTAAGATTGCACTAGATTCCTGTCTCCAAGAGGTTTCATGGTGAGGGTAGGGGCGGTCTCTGGTCATCTTGCTGAGGTGAAGTGATGGAGACCGGAGTCTGGGGAAGTCATGGCTTCTAGAATTTTCAGAGCGGAGTACTAAAGAAGGACTCTACAAAGGGAGAACTTCAGAGATCTCTGGAGGGACCCCCTGAGCGTTTAAGTACTGATCAGTGCACACGTGAGAGAAAACCATCTGGTGCTGGGGAAATAACCGCAAGAAGGAGGGGCAGGACAGTACCTGGGTCCCACAGGGTTGGGGAATATCCTTGTTTCTTAGGTCTTTTGGCAAGCGCTCCTGCAGGCCGTAGGTATCCTTACAAGCTGGAGCCAGTAGGAGAGTGATATACCTTTCTCCAAACCTTACTTCCATTCCTTCAATCCCATTCTTCCCAAATATCTGAATATCTGACCAAACCATTGGCACATTCCTGTGAACTTGTATAGATTTAACCTCAAGCCATTGCTATTTACAAGCAAATTGGACAAAAAGCTCTCAAGTTTCTACTCACAGGGAGGTTGCTCTTTTTCTTAGTCCCCCAGAAGCATGCCGAAATGGTGTGAAACATTTCAGCAAACCTTCGGATACTGCCAGAATATCACACAGAGCCTTCTCTAGGTGCTGTTCAAGACTTTTTTTTTTTTAATTGTAGTTGATGATTCATAGACCATTCTCTTGAAGTCGTAAGTGTGAGCTGAGGAGGGTTAGCATTAGGTCAGAAGTAGACATGCCAGAAGTATGAACCACTTGCTCATGAAACTTACGCTTTCAGAATAAGCATAGGTTTGCGTTTGTGCTTTGGCCTGTAGAAAAACACCTCCATTCGGTGATAACATGCTACAAGGTATACTCAGTTAATGGTGAGGCACCTGAGATAACCCATTCACAATGGTCAGATGGTGTCAGTTAGTCGTGAGGGACCTGAGATAACCCATTCACAATGGCCAGCTGGTGTCCCCTGATTTGGTTATTAGTCTCTGTCAGAGTCCAGAAGCAAGGTGTTACTCACAAGAATAATTACTTGCTGAAAAGGGCATGGCTTCTATCCAAAACCCTAGGGGATGTCACATGACCTGCTATGAGCTCTATTTAGCATCCTTATTGTTTCATTTGATATTTTAAGTACTGTCTGCCCTGTTGGGTCATAAAGGTTATGTAGCAGAGCTGCTGGAGCTATGGTTCAAACCAGACAGAAAGCTCTCGATTGATTAGGGGTAGCCTATTCAAAGTTAGCCATTTTTTAGGTCATCCAGTAAATAGACCGGAGCAGTCAGCACATACATAGGAATGTTGCCTCCCAAATCCAAAGAGATCCATAAAATGGTTGGCTTCTTTGTCAGTGAGAGAAGGTGCAAATTTGGCAGCTCTACCCTTTTTCTGAGGATGCTACCTCAGCTTGTCCCAGATCATTGAGTTCCCAGAAACTGAAGTTACTAATCATAATATTATCTTATAATTATTTTTCTTATTTTTATATACACTGCATTACCAAAACATCTAGAATAATATACTTCTTGATATCATATGGGGGATCCGTGAGATAAGAGATGGTGTTATCAAGGGATACATGGACTACATTTTAGCACAGAGCCAGCAGGTTGACATAAGCGAGAAAGATGATGAAGATGTATTGATCCCCCTCCCAGAAGGGATTTTGGTGTCTGCATACTGATAAAAAGAAAAAGAGGCGTTTTCCTGATGAATCACTACGTATCAGGAACTAGGGACCATTTTGGTTTACTTAAGCAAAGTGACTGTATCTAGAATAGCAGGTACAATCAGAGTGCCGCTTGATTACGTTTATAAGTATCCACTTGTATTCTGTACGCTCCGTCTGCCTGCTACACTGATCAGAGAGGTAAAGGAAAGGGGGATGCCAGATGCACCACCGCTGCATTTACAAGTCTTTGATGGCAGAAGTCGTGTTTGTCTTACCAGTAGGAGTTCAAAGAGTTTTTACTTGTCCATTTCTGTGGCAAGACACCACAGTTCAGGGAACTAATGTGCAGACTCTGACAAATTCTGGGTATGCCTATTTCAACGGTGCACTCAGGCCTGCTGATATAAAGATATGCTAGGTTTTGGGTCACCCTAGGCATATGAGCAGGTGAACTTGTCTGGTACTATAATCCTTAACTGTGAATGGTGTACCACAGGATGGGGCTCCAGGAACTAGCATGGCGTACAGCCAGTCTCAAGAAAGACTCAAAGGACTGACTATTCCCATTTCTCCAATGCATAGCTGTCATGGCAAATGGCCATAGTTCCCAAAGTTTCCATAGGGAAAGCTAGCAAGAGGATGTACAATACTTGCTTTCATGTCATTGTAGGTTTCTTCCTCAAAAGTGCCTTTCCTTTATTTCCTCTGAAATGATTCAGTTCAGAGAAGTGGATAGGAGAGTGGCTTCCCGTTAGAGTGACTCAAATCAGCCCTTTGTTTCCCAGACCTAGAGCTTTTTAGTCATAGAAATCAAATAGAACGTTAATGGATGATCACTATTTCAATCCCGGGAGCCTCCTGACTCGCAAAATGCTAGGATTATAAGCATGAGCCACCACACCGAGCCAAGGGTTCCTAAAAGTAGAAGAGGAAGGTAGAAGTCAGAGGAAGATGTGGCAGTGGAAGAATGGTAAGAGATACAACATTACTGGTTTTAAATATGGAGGAAAGAGACCTCTAACATATGTGAAAGGAAAGGAAATACATTCTTCTCTAGATCCTCCAGAAAGAAACACAACCCTACTGACACCTTGATTTTAGGACTCTGACTTGTAGAACTATAAGAGAATATTTGTGTTCTATAAACAATTTCTTTTATTTTTTTGTAAGACAGAGTCTCACTAACTTGCCCAGTCTGGTTTCAAACTCCTGAGCTCAAGTGATCCTCCCATTTTGGCCTCCCAAAGTGCTAGGATTACAGGTGTGAGCCACCGCGCCCAGCTGAGTTCTTTACAGCCACAAAGTTTGTGTTAATTTGTCACCACAGCAGCAATAAAAAACTAAAGCAGGTTGTTACATGCAAGCACAAGAACTAAATGACTATTTTAAGTAGAAGAGCTAATGAAACAATGTGTGATGCTCAGTGTCCAGTGTTGGCATCAGCAGGACAAGCAGCACCACTGTCTTCTGCAGACGCCACTGGCCTGCAGCCTTATCGTGGCTTGCCCTGCTGATGCTAGTACTGGACGCTGGGCATCAAACGCTGTTGCTAGAAGTGCATCTTCTCTTGGTTCTTTCTGGAAAATGGATGTAGATGCTATCAGATAGCACTGTCTCCAAAAACTGATTTTGTGCAGTCTCCGCTTCCATCAAAACCTAGAGTCTGTGTGTCTGACTGCGCTGGCCTGGGGTTTGTGCTTGCACAGTAGCCACAAGGGAGGTGGAAAGGGAGGTTTGCCTTCTCTAATGGGACTCATTCTCTGCCTTTAAGGTGGTGAATTCCTGCAACCTGATGGTGGTTTAGATTCTGGGTTACTGAGAAGAATGACTGTCTACCACAATGCTTACAGTCCTAAAAGAGGAGAGATTCTTTCTTTCTTCCAGGATTGGTCTGTTTCCATCTCTGAAAAGGATGCTGATTGGTCTTGCTTGGGCCCTTTGCTGGCCCTGTAACCAATTACTGCTTAAGGTTAGCAGGGTTCACCGGCTGGTTTGGGTGGGGATCCTCGATTGATAGCTCTTTATGAAAAAGTGCAGGTAAGCAAAAGTGGTTCTGTTATCAGAACCATTAGACTGTGGATCTAATTATGGATAGACCCATGGATGTATAGTCAGGTGTCACAGTGGGGATATGTTCTGAGAAAGGTGTCATTGGGTGATTTTGTCATTATGTTAACATCATAGAGTGTCCTTACACAAACTAGATGGTGTCCTAGATGCCCTACTAAACACCTAGGGCATATGGTATGGCCTATTGCTGGTAGGCTGCAAACCCATCCAGCATATTCCAGTACTGGATGCTGTAGGCAATTGCAACACTATGGTAAATCTTTGTGTACCTAAACTATCTAAACATCAAACAGGTAATGCTATGTGACAGTATACTACCGTGGCTACGATATCACTAGGCCTTAAGAATTTTTCAGTTCCATTGTAATTTTAAAAGACCACACTCATATGTATGGCCCATCATTGACTGAAATGGGGTTATGCAGCACATGACTGTATTAAATCCCAGATAGGCTGCTTCCTAGTTTGCAAAGTCAATTTTATTCGAATATAGCTTTAGGCCAGGTGCAATGGCTCATGCCTGTAATCCCAGAACTTTGGGAGGGTAAGGTGGGAGAATTGCTTGAGCTCAGGAGTTCGAGACCAGCTTGGGCAACATGGTGAAACCCTATCTCTAAAAACTAAATAAATAGATAATTTAAAAGTTATTCTGCCATAGTGCCATGCTGCAAGGGTGCCACCTACTTGGGAGGCCGAGGTGGGAGAATCTCCTGAGCCCAGGCTGTTGAGGCTGTAGTGAGCCATGATCATGCCACTGCATTCCAGCATGGGTGACAGAGACCCTGTCTCAAAAAAACAAAAAACAAAACAGAAACAAAAGCAAGGAAAAAAATACACCTTTAGTTTACCAGAGGAGTTAAGAGTACTGGTTCTGGTGCCAGATTGCCTAGTGTGCGTCCTGGTTCTGTCACTTACTAGCTGTGGATTTTGTCTTTCAATTTCTTCATTTGTAAAATAGGTATGAAAATAGTACCTATCGATGGTAGATTAGATAACAAAAATGTGGTGCATACACATCATAGAATACACAACCATAAAAGAATGAAATCATGTCCTTTTAGCAATATAGATGGAGCAGCAAGCAAACTAACACAAGAGCAGAAAACCAAATACTGTATGTTCTTACTTGTAAGTGGGAGCTAAACACTGAGCGTGCGTGGTTATAAACATGGGAACAACAGACACCGTGGTCTACTAGAGGTGTAAATTGAAAAACTACCTATTGGGTATTATGCTCACTTCCTGGTTGCAGTATACCCATGTAACAAACCTGCAGATGTACTCTCCACATCTAAAATAAAATTTGACATTACAAAAAAAGAAATTCAGGTTAAAAAAATAGTGTCTGCTTCATAGAATAGTTGTGATTAATACATGAATTAATAACCATAATGAATTTAGTATAGTGTCTGGGACATAATACATCATTATTTTTCCATTTATTTAATTTTTATTGTTTTAGCCCTTTGCATATATCAGTTTGATAAAATTTTAATTTAAAAGGCGAGAAATTAGACCTATTAAATGTAAATTGCTTTTTCCAGACTCTAGCCGGAATGGGATATGGGATATAAGTGCTGTAGTTTTTTTTGTGGTTGTTTTTTTGTTTTTGTTTTTTCATTTCAGTAGGTTTTTAGGGAATAGGTGGTGTTTGGTTACATGAATAAGTTCTTTAGTAGTGATTTCTGAGATTTTGGTGCACCCATTGCCTGAGCAGTGTACACTGTACCCAATGTGTCGTCTTTTATCCTGCACCGCCCTGACCCTTTTCCCCCAAGTCCCCAAAGTCCGTTGTATCATTCTGATGCCTTTGCATCCTCATAGCTTAGCTCCCACTTATGAGTGAGAATATACAATGTTTGCTTTTTGATTTCTGTGTTACTTCACTTAGAACAATGGTCTCCAGTTCTGTCCAGGTTGCTGCAAATGCCATTATTTCATTCCTTTTTATGGCTGAGTAGTAGTCCATGGTGTGTGTGTGTGTGTGTGTGTGTGTGTGTGTGTGTGTGTGTGTATACATACATATATATATACATACATATACACACACATACACACACACACCACATTTTCTTTATGCACTTGTTGATTGATAGGCATTTCTGTGTGTGTGTGTGTATGTATATATGTATATATGTACATACATATATACATACACATATATACACATACATATATATACATACATACATACATATATACACACACACATATATATATATATACATACATATATACACATACACACACACACCACATTTTCTTTATGCACTTGTTGATTGATAGGCATTTGGGCTGGTTCCATGCTTTTGCAATTATAAATTATGCTGCTAAAAACAAGTGTGTGCAAGTATCTTTTTTGTATAATGACTTCTTTTCCTCTGGGCAGATGCCCAGTAGTGAGATTGCTAGATCAAATGGTAGCTCTACTTTTAGTTCTTTAAGAAATCCCCACACTGTTTTCCATATTGGTTGTACAAGTTTACATTCCCACCAGCAGTGCAGAAGTGTTCCTTTTTCACCACATCCACACCAACATCTATTATTTTTTGATTATGGTCATTTTTGCAGGAGTAAGGTGATATTACATTGTGGTTTTGATTTGCATTTCCCTGATCATTAGTGCTATTGAGCATTTTTTTAAATATGTTTGTTGGCCACTTATATATCTTCTTTTGAGAATTGTCTATTCATGTCTTTAGCCCACTTTTTGATGGGATCGTTTATTATTTTCCTACTAATTTTTTTGAGATCCTTGTAGATTCTGGATATTAGTCCTTTGTCAGATGTATAGATTGTGAAGATGTCCTCCTACTCTGTGGGTTGTCTGTTTACTCTGCTGATTATGTTTTTGGCTGTGCAGAAGATTTTTAGTTTAATTAAGTCTCATCTATTTATCTTTGGTTCTGTTGCATTTGCTTTTGGGTTCTTGGTCATGAAGTCTTTAGCTAAGCTAATGTCTAGAAGGGTTTTTCTGATGTTATCTTCTAGAATTTTAACGGTTTCATGTCTTAGATTTAAGTCCTTGATCCATCTGGAGTTGATTTTTGTATAAGGTGAGAGATGAGGATCCAGTTTCATTCTTCTACATGTGGTTTGACATGGCTTGCCAATTATCCCAGAACCATTTGTTGAATAGGGTGTCCTTTCCCCACTTCATGTTTTTGTTTACTATGTTGAAAATCAGTTGGCTTTAATTACTTGGCCTTATTTCTGTGTTCTCTATTCTGTTCCGTTGGTCTATGTACTTTTTTTTTATACTAGTACCATGCTGTTTTGGTGACCGTAGCCTTATAATATAGTTTGAAGTCAGGTAATGTGATCCATCTAGATTTTTTCTTTTTGCTTAGTCTTGCTTTGGCTATGGAGGCTCTTTTTTGGTTCCATATGAGATTTAGAATTGTTTTTTCTAGTTCTGTGAAGCATGATGGTGGTATTTTGTTGAGCATTGCATTGAATTTGTAGAGTGCTTTTGGCAGTATGCTCATTTTCAAAATATTGATTCTGCCCGTCTATGAGCATGGATGTGTTTCCATTTGTGTTGTCTGTGATTTCTTTCAGCAGTGTTTTGTAGTTTTCCTTGTAGAAGTATTTCACCACCTTGGTTAGGAATATTCCTAAGTATTTTATTTATTTATTTTTGCAGCTATTATAAAGGGTTGAATTCTTGATTTGATTCTCGGCTTGGTTGCTGTTTGTATATAGCAGAGTTACTGATTTGTGTACGTTAATTTTGTATCCTAAAACATTGCTGAATTCATTTATTAGTGCTAGGAGCTTTTTGGAGGAGTGTTTACGGTTTCTAGGTTTATGATCATATCATTAGCAAACAGCAACAGTTTGACTTCCTCTTTACCAATTTGGATACCCTTTATTTCTTTCTGTTGTCTGATGGCTCTGGCTGGGACTTCCAGTACTACGTTGAATAAAAGAGGTGAGAGTGGGCATCCTTGTCTTGTTCCAGTTCTCAGGGGAAATGCTTTCAACTTTTCCCCATTCAGTATTATGTTGGCTGTGTATTTGTCATAGATGGCATTTATGTTGTTCTGTCCCTGCTATGCCAATTTTGCTGAGGGTTTTAATCATAAAGGATGCTCAATTTTGTCAAATGCTTTTTCTGCATCTATTGAAATGATCATGTGATTTTTGTTTTTAATTCCGTTTATGTGGTGTATGACATTTATTGAGTTGTGTATGTTCAACTAGCCCCACATCCCCAGTATGAAACCCACTTGATCACATGGATTATCTCTTTGATATATAGTTGGATCCGGTTAGCTAGTATTTTGTTCAAGATTTTTACATCTATATTCATCAGGGATATTGGTCTGTAGCTTTTTGTTGTTGTTGTTGTTGTTATGTCATTTCATGGTTTTGGTATTAGGGTGATACTGGCTTCATAGAATGATTTAGGGAGGAGTCCCTCTTTATCCTGTGAAATAGGGTCAATAGGATTGGTACCAATCCTTCTTTGAATGTCTGGTAGAATTCAGCTGTGAATCCGTCTGGTCCTGGACTTTTTTTGTTGGCATTTAAAAAAAATTACCATTTCAGTTTCGCTGCTTGTTACTGGTCTTTTCAGAGTTTCTATTTCTTCCTAGTTTAATCTTGGAGGGTTGCATATTTCCAGAAATTTATCCGTCTCCTCTAAGTTTTCTAGTTTATGCATGCAAAGGTATTCATAGTAGCCTTGAATAATCTCTTGGGTTTCTGTGAAATAGAAAATATCAGTTGTAATATCTCCTGTTTTCTTTCTAATTGGGCTTATTTGGATCTTCTCTCTTCTTCTCTTGGTTAATCTTGATAATTGTCTATCAATTTTGTTTATCTTTTCAAAGAGTCAGCTTTAAAATAAAAAAAGCTTTTGTATTTTTTGTTTGTTTTGTCTGATTCCATTTCGTTTAGTTCTGCACTGATCTTTGTTATTTCTTTTCTTCTGCTGGGTTTGGGTTTGGTTTGTTCTTGTTTCTCTAGTTCCTTGAGGCATGACCTTAGATTGTGTATTTGTGCTCTTTCAGATTTTTTGATAGGCATTTAAGGCTATGAACTTTCCTCTTAGCATCACCTTTGCTATATTCCAGAGGTTTGTCATTATTATCATTCAGTTCAAAGAATTTTTAAATTTCCTTCTTTATTTCCTTGCTGACCCAATGGTTGTTCAGGAGCAGTTTATTTAATTTCCATGTGTTTGCATGGATTTTATTCCACTGTTGTCTGAGTACTTGATATAATTTCAGTTTTCTTAAATTTATTAAGACTTGTTTTGTGGCCTATTATATGGTCTATCTTGGAGAATGTTCCATGTGCTGATGAATAGTATGTATATTCTGCAGTTGTTGGGTAGGATGTTCTGTAAATATCTGTGAAGTTCGTTTTTTCTAGGGTATAGTTTAAGTCTATTGTTTCTTTGTTGACTTTCTGTCTTGATGCCCTCTCTAGAGCTGTCAGTGGAATACTGAAGTCCTCCATTATTATTGTGTTGCCGTCTATCTCATTTCTTAGGTCTAATAGTAATGGTTTTAAAAATGTGGAAGCTCCAATGTTAGGTGTATATGTATGTAGGATTGTGATATTTTCCTATTGAACTAGCCCTTTACTCATTATGTAATGTCCTTCTTTGTCTTTTTAAACTGCTGTTACTTTAATATTTGTTTTGTCTGATATAAATTACAAAATTTTCATCCCTTCGCAACAAAATCTGGTTGTCAAAACTAAAAATGGAACTAGCAAATTTTATATGCAAGTTAAAACTGAACGATAACTTGATTTTTTCTTTATCTGTTCCTTAAAAGTATTAAATGCTCTTGCTTTTACTAGATGGGGAGTAGCAAGACATATCTACTAGCTTAATATTTTCAGAATATTATCTGTTTTCCTTCAGCTATGTAGCAGGTATTTGACAAATGACAGCTAGTATTGTTACCAGTGAAACCAATAAATTAAGCTTAACTCTGTGCATCAGCATTAAAGCTTCTTAACAATATACTAGAGCCTGTTTTATTCATTCATTAATTTATCCATTCATTCACTCAACAAATACATATTGACAGCCTACTATATGCTAGGAATTATTCTAGTGTTCCATAAGTCCTTCTTTAGAGTTGAGCCAAATAGGTGACACTGCTTTTCACAGTGACATTTTCTACAAAGCAACCCAGGTTCTTCAGTAACTAAACGATACAGTTCAAGATGGGCCAGCTACACACCAACTCCTCCTGTTAACAGATAGTTTTCAGTGTAGTGTCTTAGTTGAATGAGTTAAATTGCTTCCTCTACCCTGACACCCAGTATTAGCTAAGAAAGGAAGTGAATCATCAGGTTGTTGGGTGTAGCACTGCACATCTTTTTCTTTGACAAAATCTAGGCCAGCACTATTGGCAGGTTCATGTATCTCCTGTTAAGTTTCCTTCTATTTCTTGCCCAATGGTGGCCATCAGCTCTGACATTGGCAATGGCAGCAGAGTCAAGGTCAATGGCAGTGACAAGTTATACTGAATCCAAGGAAAGGAGCCACTTACCTCACTGATTTATGGAATTGAATGTCATTGGTGGTATTACTGTTACTGGGTAGAAAAGGTATTGTTCCAGGTAGCAGCATCCTAACTATATTTTTTCAATCCTTTGTTTTTGATCTTTATGTAAATCATGGTATGACTAGACTTTAAAGAGTTAGTGATTAGGACATTGAGAAAACAGGCAGTTAGAAACACCTTTGATAACAAGGGGTGTGTATGTGTGTGTGTGTGTGTGTGTGTGTGTGTGTGTGTGTGTAGATCACATCTACCCCCGTTAGTAATATGGAAGCCTCATGTAGACTTATGCAACTTATATAATTTAATTTTATCAGTTCTCAGTAATGATAAAAATATAACCAATTTTTCAGAGATTGCATGACTTTTTTTATATGTGTGAAGGAGATTTAAAGTATTTCACTATGTGTGAAATGACAATTTTTCATGTGCAAAAGCAGCTTTTAGAAAGATGGCAATAAATATGTCAAGATAAAACTGAAGATGCTTGCCCATGTAGAAAAATGTCATATAGAACCAGATTGGCTTGTAAATATAGAATTTTCTCCCTATAGTTCTTCTGAACCTATTGAATCACTTTTTTTTCCTATGTGCTAAGATAAACTGACATAGGTAGCTCATCAGTTGTGACGTATGTACTATGAGGACTGTTTTCTTGGAACATCATCTCAAGTTACCTACTTCTGGGACTGTTAATACCTGAGAGATTCTTTGTAACCAAGAACTAAGACACTTTCCAATTTTTAGCTGATTCTTTATGCAGGATTTATGATCCTAAAAAGCTGTTTTAAACTATATATTTGCAAATCTAATCATATTTTCATATTTAAACTATATATTTGCAAATCTAAGGGATCATCTTATTCATAGGAACTCCCAAGCAAGTGTCTTAAGTAAAAATCATCTTTCTATTCACAGCCCAATGTAGTGATTTTATTTTATTTTTTCTTAAAAGCAACACATGGCTGGGCACAATGGCTCACGCCTGTAATCCCAGCACTTTGGAGGCTGAGGTAGGTGGATCACCTTAGGTCAGGAGTTCGAGACCAAACTGACTAACATGGCAAAATCCTGTCTCTACTAAAAATACAAAAATTAGCTGGGTGTGGTGGCAGGTGCCTGTAATCCCAGCTATTTGGGAGGTTGAGGTGGAAGAATCACTTGAGCCTGGGAGGTGGAGGTTGCAGTGAGCCGAGATTGTGCCGTTGCACTCCAGCCTGGGCAACAAGAGTGAAAATCCATCTCAAAAAAAAAAAAAAAAAAAAGTAGCACATATCTGCTTTATATTTCACATCAGAAAAAGTATTTGAAAATGCTAGTTTTTTTTAAATTAATGTACAAAGTGCCCAGATCTGAACTGTACAGTTTGATAGGTCTTGACAAATGTATGTGCCTATGTGATCTACATCCCGATAAAGATATAGAATATTCCATCAATCTGTAAAGATTCCTTATGTGCCTCTCCAGTCAATTCCTTCTGTACCTCCCAATTGATGTTCTTATTTCTATTACTATAGTTTAATTGATACTATTCTTCAACTGGCTATAAATGGAATATCTTTTGCACCTGGATTCTTTTGCTTAACAGTGTTTTTGAGATCTTTGAGGTGCATTCAGATTTTTATGGGTATCATTATTTCTTTCTTGTTACTGTGCAGTATCTCATTATATGATTATATTACAATTTTCATAACCATTTTCTTATTGATGGACATTTTGATTGTTTTCAAATTTTAGGTATTATAAATCTGCTATGAACATTCTTATAAAAAGTTTTGTGTTTTCATTTGTCCTGGGTAAATTTCTAGGAGTGGAAATATTAAACGAGTAGGGATATATATATATATATATTAGTATTTTATATATATATATATATATATATTAGTGTGTATATATATATACATATATTAGTATTATATATATATTAGTGTGTATATATATATATACATTAGTATTATATATATATTAGTGTGTGTGTGTATATATATATATATATATATATAAAAGTTTATAAAAAACCAAAAAATGGTTTCCCAAAGTGGTTGCTGCATTTTCTCCACCTACCAGTGATATATGAATGTTCCAGTGGTTTCACATGCTTGCCAATATTCCTATTGTTGCTTTCAACCTCATCAGATGAAGGTGTCACAAATATTTTGTTTGTGGATTATTCATGTTCTTAATTTGTTTTTGATGAACAATAGTTTTTAATTGTGCTGAAGTCTGATTTGATAATTTTTCATTTATGCTTAGACTTTTTAATCTTGTCTACAATGTCTTTGCCTATTTTCTTCTAGAAGCTTTATAGTTTTCACTTTTATGATCAATCTCTTTTTGTATGGCGTGAGAAAAAATTTCAGGGCTATTGTTTTCCACATATGAATATCCAGTTTTCCTAGCACCATTTCCCCTCATTCAATTGCATTAACATCTTTGTCAGCAAGCAGGTTTCCATCAAGCACCTATCTAGTTTTGGACTATCTAGTCTATCGACCTATTTGACTATCTGTATGCTAATATTGTACCATCTTATGACTGCATAGTAAACCTTGAAATTAGGCAGTATACTTTAATTTTTTACTTTAAAAAGAATTCTTGGCTATTTTCAATCCCTTACATTCTCATCCAAATTTTTAGAACCATCTTGCTAATTTCTATTTTTAAAAAGCCTGGCAAGGATTTAAATGTGATTTTGTTAAAGCCATAGATGGATTTGAGAAAAACTTGCCATATTAACAAAATTTGGTCTTCCAATCTATGAGCATTATATATCTCACCATTTATTTAGGCTTCTAAGTTTTGTCAGCATTGTTTTCCAGTTGTCACTATAGGAGTCTTTCACTTTTTTGTTAAATTTATTCTTTATTTTCTAATTTCTTGCTGCTAATATACAGAAATATAACTGATTGTGTTAATGTGGACCTGTAGCCTGAAACCTTGCAAAATTTTCTGTTGTTTATTTTAGTCTTTTTTTTTTTTAACTTGGCTCCTGGCAGTTGCAAATATCATACAATTACTGTTATCTCTAATATCCACTTTAATGTACATATTAGGATTTTGTTTTTTAAAATTTTATTTTAAACTTTTAGGTTCAGGGGTACATGTATAGTTTTATTATATAGGTAAATTGTGTGTTGTGGGAGTTTGATTTACAGATCACTTTAGCATAGTACTCAATGGGTAGTTTTTTTGATCCATTCCCTCTTCCCACCCTGCACCCTCAAATAGGTCCCAGTGTCTATTGTTCCCATCGTTGTGTTTATGTGTACTCGGTGTTTAGCTCCCACTTACAAGTGAGAACATGTGATATTTGGTTTTCTGTTCCAGCATCAATTTGCTTAGGATGATGTCCTCTAGCTTCATCCATGTTGCTAAAGATGACATGATTGTTTTCTTTTTCATGGCTACGTAGTCGTCTGTGGTCTATTTGTACCACATTTTCTTTATCCAGTCTACTGTTGATAGGCATTGAGGTTGATTCTGTGTCTTTGCTATTGTGAGTAGTGCTATGATGAACATAAGTGTGCATGTGTCTTTATGGTAGAATGATTTACATTCTTTTGGGTATAAGTCAGCAAACTACCTTTTGCTGGGTCAAATGTTAGTTTTGTTTTAAGTTCTCTGAGAAATCACCAAGCAGCTTTCCACAACGGTTGAACTAATTTACATTTCCACCAACAGTGCGTAAGCATTGCCTTTTCTCTGAAACCTCACCAGCATCTGTTGACTTTTTAATAATTGTTATTCTGACTAATGTGAGATAATACTACATTGTGGTTTTGATTTGCATTTCTCTAATGATCAGTGATGTTAAGCCTTTAAAAAGATGCTTCTTGGCTGTGTGTATGTTTTCCTTTGAGAAGTGTCTGTTCATGTACCTTTGCCTACTTTTTAATGGGGTTGTTTTCCTCTTACATTTCTTATAGATTCTGGATATGAAACCTTTGTCAGATGCATAGTTTGTAAATATTTTCTCCTATTCTGTAGGTTGCTGGTTTACTCTGTTGATAGTTTGCTTTGCTATGCAGAAACTCTGTAATGAGATCTCATTTGTCAATTTTTTTTTTTCTTTTGGTTACAATTACCTTTGGCATCTTCATCATGAAATCTTTGCCAGGGTCTATGTCTACAATAGTATTTCCTAGGTTTTCTTCTAGGGTTTTTATAGTTTTGGGTTTTACATTTAAGTATTTAATCCATCTTGAGTTAATGTTTGTATAAGATGTAAGGAAGGTGATATAGTTTGGCTGCATCCTCACCCAAATCTCATCTTGAATTGTAGTTCCTATAATTCTCACATGTTGTGGGAGGGACCCGGTAGGAGATAATTGAATCATGGGGGTGGTTTCTCACATACTGTCCTCATGGTAGTGAATTAAGTCTCACTGGATCTGATGGTTTTATAAGGGGAAACCCCTTTCACATGGTTTTCATTCTCTCTTGTCTGCCACCATGTGAGACTCACTTTTCACCTTCTCTCATGATTGTGAGGCCTCCCCAGTCATGTGGAATTATGAGTCCATGAAACCCCTTTTTCCTTGTAAATTACCCAGTCTCAGGTATGTCTTTGTCAGCAGCATGAAAATGGACTAATGCAGAAGGAGTCCAGTTTCAATCTTCTACATATGGCTGGCCAGTTATCCCAGCACCATTTATCGAATAGGGAGTCCTTTCCCCATTGCTTGTTTTCATCAACTTTGTTGAAGGTCAGATAGTTGTAGATGTGAAGCTTTATTTCTGGGCTCTCTATTCTGTTCTATTGGTCTATGTGTCTGATCTTTTATTACTACCATGCTGTTTTTGTTACTGTAGCCTTATGGTATAGTTTGAAGCCAGGTAATGTGATTCCTCCAGCTTTGTTCTTTTTGGCTTGGATTGCTTTGGCTATTTGGGCTCTTTTTTGTTCCATATGAACTTTAGAACAGGTTTTTTTCCCCTCAATTTCCCAAAATGTCACTGGTAGTTTGATAGTAATAACATTGAATATGTAAATTTTTTTGGTCAGTATGGCCATTTTAACGACATTGATTCTCCCTATCCATAAGTTTGGGATGTATTTTCATTCATTTCTGTTGTCTCTGATTTCTTTCAGCAGTGTTTTGTAACTCTCATTGTAGAGATCTTTCACCTCCCTGATTAGCTGTATCCCTAGGTATTTTATTCTTTTTGTGGCTAAGGTGAATGGAATTGCTTTCTTGATTTGACTCTGAGTTTGTACTTTGTTAGTATATATAAATGCTACTAATTTTTGTACCTTGATTTTGTATCCTGAAACTTTGCCAAAGTTGTTTATCTGATCTAGAAGCTTTTGGACAGAGACTATGGGGTTTTCTAAGTATTAAATCATATTGTCTGCAAACGGATACCTTTGCTTACTCTCTTTCTATTTGATAACTTACAGTTCCCATTTGACAGATTTCTTTAAAAGAAAACAGGCTTCCATACTGAGTTGCCTTGATAAGGTCTTGTGGTTCATGAAAACATACTGTCTCTAAGTTAAAAAAAACAACTTATCATGAGTTCCTCAAATTGTTGATGTACTGATTAATGTACTGACACTAAAAAGGGTGCTGATTTATTTCTGAATTATACAGTTTTATTGTCTTATATGCAGATATTTTAGCCTGTGTCCAATGATTGTAACCTCTGTATTCTATTTTCTAATGAAAAATAACAGTTTGGTATGAGGAGTTCCCATTCTTTCTAAACACTCCTATAAAAGTTTTCCAATTTGTAGCAGACTCTGGAATACTCCCAACTTTGTTGATGTGTCTTCCCAGGTCAATCCTCACATTTGGCTTCCAATAAAACTATCAAATTATTTCTTACTCAACAAACTTAAGTCAACATTTTGGCATAGCTGGTAGGATTTCACAGTGACCTCCCTAGACCATTCAACATGGCTTCCAACATTTGTGCTGTTCCTGGCAATGGACCCATTGTATTCCTGAACTCAGATACCCTTGCTGGGTACTACAGATGAGCTCCTTCCAGAATCAGTAAACTTCCCATGTTGGTCAGAGCTCTGGTTTACTGAAGCTGGTTTTTTTCCTTGGCTAAGAGGTACAAACACTCTCTCAAAATTAGAGTTACTCCCATGAATTCAAGGTAAGAGCTGTTCTTTTTAGTTCTAGGCCATAGTAAAATAGGAGCTCTGTGAATTGTTTCCCTGGAGGTTTGAAGCTTTTTTTTTTTTTTTTTTTTTTTTTT
>NW_016107348.1:6288344-6320775 GCF_001604975.1 Cebus imitator
TCATGAGGACACTCTTGCTCTGAAGGTAAAAGACACTTGGCCAATTGATTCTTGGGAAACAAAAATGAACATAGGTGTCTGATGAACTGTACATAACATGTAGTAGTCTCATAGGAAAACCCCTACACTGTTAACATTTTGCCCAGATGGTGGGATTTATAAAGAACGACCATAACTTTTTGCTCAGCTGTAGGATTTATAAAAACTGATCATATCTTTCCCATAATCACCCTGCCACTTCTTTGGAGGTGACTTGGGAATCTGAGACACCTAAGAGATTCTGTTTGTCCCACTGCATGAAATCTCTGGGAAGAAAGATTTGTAACTAGCACACTTGATCCACTATATAGCTTGTCTTACTCAAAACAAATTGGTTTAGAATCAGACAAGTTGAATGGGAGACTTACTTTCAATAGCACCTAGAAGCTTCTAACAAATTCTGAAAAAAATGTTTTCCCCATCAAGAGGTAAACAAAGGATATTTGAAATTATTTCTAAATTAGACAAGACCTCAGAGGCTCTTTCCCTGTTGCCTCTGGATGCTCTTCTTCATTCTATTCTGTGCCTTCATACTCTTCCTTATGTGAAATCATTCTTTTCAGCGTGTTTCTTCAACTCCCATACATCTGTTAAACAGAGATTTTTCGAATTTCACAATGCACACCTTTTCTTTTCTCAAAAGGGGGAAATGTATTTAAATTTGGAACAAGAGGAGCAAATGGAACAATTCAGAATGATAATAAAACTACTGAGATCATAAAAATACAGATCCAATGAATTTTCTTAAACCAGATCTAATGAGTGATATTGATAATTTATTGCAAGCTGTGCTGGACCACTTATGGTCCCAATTTTTACTCATGTTGGTGAAATATATTCAGCCATCCTCATTAAAGTGGAAGTAAAATTGATTAAACCTTTTAAATAATATTAGATAATGCTCTTTAGATGCCTTGTTGGACTTTGCTGTCCTTTGGAGATGTAAAACTTCACTGGCCTTATGGAAAGATTAAACTCTTTCTCCATGCTTTGAGATATAAATTTGCTATCCTGTTTTCCCTAAAACTTGGTAAGGGCTTTGGCCATGCAGAACAGATTAACTTGTTCTGTTCTAAGAGGCACAATTTAACTAAACTCTCCTTTTAAACTGGTGAGTTTTATCTGACTCATGACTAAATTTTTAAATTCAAAGCTATAATAAATATTTATCTGTATTTGTGTGTTTACATGTCTATCTTTGTATATTGTCTACAAGATACTAACTTGACTTATAAATAAATGAGTGCTCATAAATAAGCAAGCCCAAATATTTTCCAAGTTCGCAGGACTTGAATAAATCTTTTGGTAAATAACATTAATTTAATATTGTTGGTTTAATGAAAACAGCTGTGTTTTCTGAGTTATTGGCAAAACACCCAAATATTTAATAGGCTTTTTTGAGTGAACACCTTATATTCATAGGCTATAAAAATGGTTAACAGGAAAATAACTTGAAATGGTGACTATGTTTGTCTAATATCTTAGCTATCATAAGTAAACTAGGTAAATTGTTAAATAAGTAAATGTAAATAGGATAAATTATAGGAATTTTTTATGTTATTTGAAATCTCAAAGTTATGTTAAATAATAATCATTAACTATCTGGGTCATTTCCACTTAGGGTAAATATTTATGTTATAAGAAAGCATGTTTCTAGAAATTATAAAATCATTCTCAGCTATAAAATACTGATATGACAGATAATTCAAGATTTCTTGCCTCTTAGGTTTTCACTAAAATTTAAGGTTACTAAGATTTAAAATTCTAATTAATACATGTAACTCTTTATATAAAAAGGACCAAAAAAGTAAGGTTTTTTTTTTTTTTTTTTNCTGCTTGATCAGTTTAAGTTCTGGGAGCAAGTAAGGTTAGTAAATTATTTTCTGCATTATTTTCATACAGTTTTATTTATTTATTTATTTATTTATTTATTTTGAGACGGAGTTTCGCTCTTGTTACCCAGGCTGGAGCGCAATGGCGCGATCTTGGCTCACCGCAACCTCCGCCTCCTGGGTTCAGGCAATTCTCCTGCCTCAGCCTCCTGAGTAGCTGGGATTACAGTCACGCGCCACATGCCTAGCTAATTTTTTGTATTTTTAGTAGAGACGGGGTTTCACCATGTTGACCAGGATGGGCTCGATCTCTTGACCTCGTGATCCACCCGCCTCGGCCTCCCAAAGTGCTGGGATTACAGGCTTGAGCCACCGCACCCGGCGAAAGGTTGTTTTTGATGAGAAAATATTATCGGAAGGTATAAAAATGTGTCTTTTATGGAGAAAAAGAATAATTGTATAGAATTTGGAGGTTACCTAATGATTACATCAAAATATAGATTTAAGAACAAAATAGAAACAAGATTAAAAGGAGCCAGTAAATAAGAGAGAGAAAAAGATGTAAAGGAAGTTATGGATATGGAGATGCCTTTTTGGTAGGGAAAGTTAAAAAGTAAGGAGAATAATTTTGTATGAAAAAGAATCTTGTGTTTTTCCTACAGTAAAATCGCTAGCTATTTAAGAAAGAGGAAATGCAGGATAAATCAAAAAGTCCAAGCATATTGTCAATGGTCTGAGTAAGTAAAAATAAACTTTATGAAAAGAAAATTTATGAAAGAAATTTTGTGTGTGATCAAGTTGGCTATAATTAAATGAAAATTATGGATGTCTTTCTGAAGATGAAGTTTGATATTAAAAATACACAAATATACAACTAAAAATTTTGGTCCCCAGTATTGATTTGCTCTTAATAAAATTGCAAGAGATTTCAGTTTTTAATCCTGTAATCTTTCTTTTTGAAACTTCTTTTTATCAAGATAACTTCTATATTGTCTTTACTAGGACTTTGATTACTTAGAAAAACTGAGTTTTAAAAGGGTTAATGTTTTTATATTCATGTAACTTCCTGTATTGCTGTTAAAGTCTACTTGAGTCTGGTTAAATAAATAAACGTTATTTTACAATGACCTGTGATTACATTTTGATCACATGTTTTGAAACTTTGATATCCTGCAGTTATCCTCAGGATCAAAATTAGTTATATTTATGAGTATGTTATCGGTATAAAAGTTCCGGCCGGGCGTGGTGGCTCACGCCTGTAATCCCAGCACTTTGGGAGGCCAATGCAGGTGGATCACAAGGTCAAGAGATCGAGCTCATCCTGGCCAACATGGTGAAACCCCGTCTCTACTAAAAATACAATAATTAGCTGGGCATGGTGGTGTGCGTTTGTAGTCCCAGCTACTCAGGAGGCTGAGGCAGGAGAATTGCTTGAACCCAGGAGGTGGAAGTTGCAGTGAGCTGAGATGGCACCACTGCACTCCAGCCTGGCGACAGAGCCAGACTGTCTCAAAAAAAAAAAAAAAGTTTCCAAAAAGTATATAAAGTTGTAAAAATCTAATATGTTGTTATGTATAATTTTGATTATCATGTTAAATTTTTCTAAAGTTACATTTGTGTGAATATATTAATGTCAGTATTCTAAAGATTCTAAAGGTCGTATGAAATTTATAAGAGTTTAAGGGTCCTGAGGTAATGCTGTTAGTCATGATTCTGTGTTTTCTTAAAATGCTACATACAATAAAAATAACTACATTCCTTTATCAATTAGAAACTTGCATCAGATTTTAGCCATGGCTATTCTAACTTTTTATCATCTACAGTTAATGTTTTTAATTCTTCTCTAAAATTATTTGCAATCAGCTATAGTCCAAAAATGCTTTTTATTGAAAAGATTCTAACAAGTGTTCTTGAACACAGATTTCTGATAACTTTAAGATCAATGGACCAGAAACTTCAGAACTCTAACAAAAAAAAAAACTGATGTATTCATGAAAATTGCTAACCCAACACCAAGCAGAACAAGAATTTTGTGGAACTAAACTGATAGAGGACTAAAGTGGTGTTTTATGACTTTTTCTTTGAAACATTGATGATTCTTTTTATATTTTGTTTTCCAGAGTTAAGAAAACATTTTTTTCTTTTGAGCTATTCATATTTTACAGCAGTTGGGTAAAATATACTTTTATGAGCAAAACTGAAACATTTACCTTTCTTTCTCTACTTGAATTATCCAGAACCTGGAAACTATTCATGAACATTCTTGTTTTATGACCACATAGTTATTTGCATAAGCTCAGTAAGATTTTTTTTTTTTAATTTGGTAACAGGATACAGTAGAAATACTGGTTATTTTTCCAAAGCTTTAGCTAGAATGTCATATTTTCAAATAGGACAAGATTACTTTGAGGAATTGAAGTAGACTTTATAAAGCTAATAGACTTAGAAAAATATGGGCCCGAAACTTTGTCTACACAATTTCCTTAAAAGGTTCCTGACCTTGCGGCAAGTAAAAACTGTTACTTTTGCTCAGGCTTAGGAACCTCAGGATATTCTGGGGACTTCAAGAAGAGGGGAAGTCACCCAATCTGAGCTGGTATTACAAGTACAGTCTCATAGTGAATCCTTGGCTTTGCTACTTAGGCTCAAGAGGCTTTGAAAAGTAAAACCCAAAATTTGTTATTAAAAAAATTTCAAGCAAAGCTAAGTTAAAAGGAGCCTCTATGGCTAATCACTATTCTTGTTGTACTTTATACAAATAACCAAGGCAAATACAAAAGACTAAAAATTATATGGCAAACAAATTGGTCTCACTGTGATTTTTCTTTGCTAGAAAAAGGGACTGGAGAGAGAAATATCATGTTTCAGGAGAGAACTATAGTACACCTGTTATTAGATTCTAGCTCTGACTATTGTTTTTGAGTTTTAAAAATTTGCCCTTTTTTTTTTTGACTGAACGCTGGATTATTTCCTGGTTATAACATGTCTCTAAAGAAGAACCTGAATTTGATTTTCTTCTTGATGTTTTTAGTTGGCTCCCTAATGGCATAGGCTCTCTTTTTCCATTCTGGCATACAAATTCTCTTTTTAATCATAATCCTTATGTGCATTTTTTGCATTATTTAAATTATTAATACTGTGTATCTCTCATTGTTTTACTTCTTCCAAGAAAACAAAAATCATGAAATTCTAAAGACTAGAGCTGATTCAACAAGTGAGAGCAGCTGTAAACTGATATCTTATTTAGTTGGTTACACTCAGAACTAAGTTCTTTATTTTGTTCTAGTCTTCAAGTTGTTATTATAACCATAACCATAAACATAGTTGTTGTTTTCCTGGCTGTTAAGTTACTCATTATTTTCATTTCTGCTTTCTTTAGATCAATGTCTAAAGCCAGAATTATGGTCACCCAGCTACTGATGATGACTCATTAAAAGAATAGTATGTAGTCTCATGTTGATAACTTGCATTCCTGGCAAACTGCCTTACCTGCAGTAACAAGGTTCTTTGCCCCCACTGAGGGAGACGACTTCCTGGGAATGAGCTTTCCTAGCACCAAGGAATGAAGCAAATCTATCACTGTAACCTAAGCAGACATTGATCATCAGTGCTTCTATGGGAATATTTTTGCTCAAAAAGGAGAAATGAAAACCAGAGGTCAATTTGATAGTTTACTTTAAAAGAAAACAGGCTTTCAAATCAATCTGCCTTGAAAAAGCCTTATGATTCATGGTGACATCTTCTCCCTGAGTTAAGAATCTTGTCATGAGTTCCTCAGATTATTGATGTACTGATTAATGCATAGCCTACTGACACTGAAAAGGATGCCGATTTATTTTTGAATTATAAAGTTTTACTGATTGTCTTTTATGTAGACATTTTAGCCTGTACATTGTAATCTGTATCCAATGACTATAAACCTCTATATTGCACCCTCCAATGAAAAAAGACAATCCAGTATGAGGAGTCCCCCTCCCTTTTCCTAATCTCTCCTGTAAGTTTTCCAACAGACTTCAAAACACTCTTAACTTTGATGGTGTGTTTTCTCAAGTTTATCCTCACATTTGGCTTCTAATGAATATTTATTAAATTATTTCTATCTGAATGGCCTTAATTTTAATTGATGTGTTGACTGTATTTTTTTTCTTTTTTGAGATTGGGTCCCACTCTGTCACCTGGGCTGGGTTGTAGTGGTGCAATCATGGCTCACTGCACCTTTGACCTTCCCAGGCTCAGGTGATCCCCCTACCTCAGCCTCACAAGTAGATTGAACTACAGGCACATGCCACAACACCTGGATAATTTTTGTATTTTTTGTAGAGACAGGATTTCTCCATGTTTCTCAGACTGGTCTCAAACACCTGGGCTTAAGAGATCTGCCCTCCTTGCCACCCACAGTACTGGGATTACAGGTGTGAGCCACCACACCTGGCCTACACACATTGATTGAATTTTGATTGTTAAACTAATTTGCCTTCAGAGGAAAGAGCCTACTGGTCATGATGTACTATACTCTCTATATAACTAGATTTGATTTACTAGTATTTTGTTGAAGAGTCTTGTATTTTTATTCAAGAGCGTTTTTGTTACATACTTTTCTTGTAATGTCCTTGTCAGGTTTTAACACCACGTTTATCTATTTGTCATAAAATGCATTAGGAAATTTCCTGCTACTTTATTTTCTGAAAGAGCTTGTATAAAGTTGATATTTATTCTTCCTTAAATGTTTGCTAGAAGTTATCAGTGAGACCATCTTCACCTTGATGTTTCTTTGTGGAAAAATTTAAATAAGTTAAGCATTAACAATTATAGGGCTATTCATATGTTTTATTACTTCTTACATCATTTTTCATAATTTGTATTTTTAGTGGATTTTCCCCATTTTATCTAAATTGACAAATTAATCAGCATAACATTTTTCATATTCCCTTATTAGTCTTTTGAGGTCTATAGGGTCTGTTATAATGTCCCTACTCTATTCCTGATATTGGTAATTTGTGAAGCTTTTTTCTTTCTTTTTCTTACTTGACCAGTCTTCACAGGGTTTATCACTTTAAATTTTTTTTCAAAATATATTTTTTGAGCTCTTTTATTTTGTCCATTGCCCGTTTCTCATTTTATTCCCTTCTTTAATGTTTTCTTTATCCTAATTAATTTAAATTTAATTAGCTTTTCTTTTTCCAGCTTCTTTATGTAGAAGCTGAGAACATTCTTTAAAAATCGTTCTTATTTTCTAGTATAAGCATTTAAAGCTAGAAATTGCCCTCTAAGTGCAATTTTGACTGCATTCCACAAAGTTTGATTTCATTGACATTTTGCTTGAGTTATATTCTAATTTATATTTAGATTGCTTGTTTGACTAATAGATTATTTAGAAGTAGGTTTCTTAATTTCCAAATTCTGAGGTTTTTCACGTATCTTGTGGTAACTGATTTCTATCTTAATTCTGTTATGGTCATGGTAATATTCTGTATGATTAAGTTCTTTGAAATTTTTGAGATTTGACTTATGCCTCATCACATGGTCCTGCTAGATAATTGTTTCATGTGCCTTTGAAAAAAGTATTTTATGCAGGTTTTGGTTGTTATATAAATATCAAAAAGATAAAGTTGGTTGACAGGTTGATAGCAGTAAGCAAATCTTCAGTATCCTTATTGATTTTCTCTATTTGTTGTATTAATGATGGAAGAAGAGTGGTTAAAAATCTCAAACTATGGATTTGTCTCTTTTTCTCTTTAGTTCTGTGAGTTTTTGCTTCATGCAGTTTAAATATCTGTTATTGGGTGCATATATATTTAAGATTGCCATATATTCTTAATAAATTGACCCGTTTATCATCATGGAATGTCCTTCTTTATCTCTGGTAATATTTCTTGTCTAGAAGTCTACTTTGTCTGACATTAATATAACCACTAAGAAAATAATTGACTTTAATATCCTTTCTGTTCATTTTTATCATTTACCAGTATACTGTTGATATTAGTCTGTTCTCACACTGCTGATAAAGACATACCCATAACTGGGTATTTTATATACGAAATAGGTTTAACTGGGTCACAGTTCCACATGGCTGGGGAGGCCTCACAATCAAGGCTGTGGGTGAATGAAGAGCAAAGTCACATCTTACATGGCATCAGGCAAAAGCGCATGTGCAAGGGAACTGTCCTTTATAAAACCATCAGATTTTGTGAGACTTATACACTATCACCACAACAGCATGCGAAATACTTGCTCCCATGATTTAATTACCTCCCACTGGGTCCCTCTGATAACACATGGGAATTATGGGAGCTACAACTGAAGATGAGATTTGGGTGGGAACACAGCCAAACCATATCATTCTGCCCCTGGCCCCTCCCAAATCTCATGCCCTCACATTTCAATCATGCCTTCTCAACAGTCCCCCAGAGTCTTAACTCATTTCAGCATTAACTCACAAGTCCATGGTCCAAAGTCTTATCTGACACAAGGCAAGTCTCTTCCACGTATGAGCCTGTAAAATCAAATGCAAGTTAGTTACTTCCTAGATACAATGGGGGTACAGGCAATGGGTAAACACATCCATTAAAAATGGGAAAAATTGACCAAAATGAAGGACTGCAGGCCCCATGCAAGTCTGAAACCCAACAGGGCAGTCAAATCTTAAAGCTTCAAATGATCTCCTTTGACTCCATATCTCACATCTGGGTCATGTTGATGCAAGAGGTGGGTTCCCATGGTCCTAGACAGCTCCACCCCTGTGGCTTTGCAGGTTACAGCCTCCCTCATGGCTACTTTCATGGGATGGCATTGAACGTGTGTGGCTTTTCCAGGCATATGGTGCAAGCTGTTGTTGGATCTACCATTCTGGGCTCCGGAGGACAGTGGCCCTCTTCTCACAGCTCCACCAGGCAGTGCCGCAGTGGGGAATCTGTGTGGGGGATCCAACCCCACATTTCCCTTCTGCACTGCCCTAGCAGAGGTTCACCATGAGAGCCCAACCCCTGCAGCAAACTTCTGCCTGGACATCCAGGCATTTCCATACATCCTCTGAAATCTAGGTGAAGGTCCCCAAACATTAATTCTTGTCTTCTGTGCATTTGCAGTCTCAGCACCACGTGGAAGCTGCCAAGGTGTGGGGCTTGCATCCTCTGAAGCAACAGCCTAAGCTGTACCTCGGCTCCTTTTAACTGAAGCTGGAGTGGCTGTGATGCAGGGCACTAAGTTCCTAGGCTGCACAGAGCAGGGGAGCCCTGGGCCCATCCCATAAAACCCCTTTTTCCTTCTAGGCCTCTGGGTCTGTGATGGGAGGGGCCGTTGTGAAGGCCTCTGACATGCCCTGGAGACATTTTACCCATTGTCTTGGTGATTAACATTTTTGGCTCCCTGTTATTTATGCAGGTTTCTGCTGCTGGCTTGAATTTCTCCCCAGAAAATGGGTTTTTCTTTTCTACTGTGTCATCAGGCTGCTAATTTCCCAAACTTTTATGCTCTGTTTCCTCTTGAACCCTTTGCTGCTTAGAAATTTCTTCCTCCAGATACCCTAAATTATCTCTCTCAAGTTCAAAGTTCTGCAGATCTTTAGGTCAGGGGCAAAATGCCACTAATCTGTTTGTATTGTAAGAGTGACCTTTACTCTAGTTCCCAAGAAGTTCTTCATCTCCGCCTGAGACCACCTCAGCCTGGACTTCATTGTCCATATCACTATCAGCATTTTGATCAAAGCCATTTAACAAGTCTCTAGGGAGTTCCAAACTTTCCCACATTTTCGTATCTTCTTCTGAGCCCTCCAAACTGTTCCAACCTCTTTCTATTCCCCAGTTCCAAAGTCACTTTGACACTTTCTGGTATCTATATAACAGCACCACACTTCTGGCATCAGTTTACTGTATTAATCTGTTCTCATACTGCTAATAAATGCATACCCAAGACTGGGTAATTTATAAAGGAAAGAGGTTTAATTGACTCACAGTTCCACATTGCTGGGGAGAACTCACAGTCATGGTGGAAGATGGGCGAAGAACAAAGTCATGTCTTACATGGTGGCAGGCAAGAGAGTGTGTGCAGGGGAACTCTCCTTTATGAAACCATCAGGCCTGGTGAGACTTATTCACTATCATGAGAACAGCATGGGAAGTACCCGCCCCCATGATCCAGTGACCTGCCACTTGGTCCAACCCACAACATGTGGGAATTATGGGAGCTACAGTTGAAGATGAGATTCAGGTGGGGACACAGCCAAACCATGTCACTGTCCCTCCTGCTGACTTTTGTCAGGTAGTGTGAAATACACGGGAGAGGCACAGGTAGAGTGATGTACTGGTGGCCATTGCAGTTTTCTTAAAATCGGGCAGTGTTGGGACCAATGCAGGCTAGCAGCAAAATTAGTTTGTTGGTTTCAGTCTACATGAATAGGATGAGTTGGCTTTATCTACCTTTGGAAATTTTTTTGACCTTGCTTCTGCCAAGCTAATCGAAGTATCCTTTTGCCTGAGAAAAGATTAAAACAGGAAAGGTGTTTTCAGGTGGTGTTAACTTGCTGAGAATTGTGAGTTTATTTTTCTTTTCAATATTTTAACATAGTAAAGGAGTTCTATGGCATCTTGATTTCAAAAGTTGGAGATTCAGTGAACTGAAAGTTTCCATCTGGAAGCCAGGAGAATGGTGTTTTCTGTTTGTTTGAAATTTGAAATGTCTGACTTCAGGTAAGTCCTTTAAAATGTATTCCAAAGCAAACAAGGATAATGATGTTTGTCCTAACTTACAACTCATGGGATTTTATAATTGTTTGCGGCCTTACAGATGATCTGCTCCCGTCTGGAAATTTTATGTATAAGGAGACTGTGGTTTTGAGAGGCCAGATAACTTGCCTAAAGGCATTCCGTTTGTTTATAGCAGGGCTAGAATTTAAACCGTGAACTCTTGTTACCAGTCTAATGTGATTTTTACCCATATATGGTGAATTTAGAGAGCATTTAGAAAGACTCCAAGACTCTAGAATAATGAGTCTATACCTATGCATTGGCCAATATATTAAATAATTTAAGAATTTTAAAATTGCCTAAATGAATTTCAAAAAGTAATATTTATCTTGTATAGCTGAGTTTAAATTCAAGAAAATATGTCAAAAGAGCCTCATAAATATTTGTCAAGTATAGAATAATCTGATTTAAGGAAGATATCATTCTCTTTATTACTGATATAACAATATCAATTTTATAGCTTTCAGAAATTATAAATGTCTTATTTGATCCTCACAAACACTATAAAAATAGTAGCTAGTATTTACTGAGTGTTTACTATGTGCCAGAAATTTTTCTAAGCCTTTTACGTCTATTAACCTTATCCTTAAGACAACCTCAGTTACTATTACTATTCTCATTTTATAAATGGGAAAAACAAGGCACAGAGAGTTAAAGTAACGTGCTTGAGGTCACACAGGCTTCAGGAAGCAGAACTGATATAATTCCTAGAGTGGACAACTTTAGTCATAGCTGCTTTGCTATAGTGCCTCTCAGGTGAGCAGGGCAAAGGTGCAGATTGTTCTTTACCTTTCTTTTCCTCCTGCTAGAAGGTAGAGGACTGAAGACAGTCATTTTGTCTCTGGGTAGGGTCTTCAGTGGCACCTTCTGAAGATTTCCCTTTGATTCTACGTTTTACTCATTTTCTGTGCTCTCCATTTCAACGCTGTCTAAGCCACCTTGTTTGAGTTTGTGCTCTACTATGTACACTGTTTGAATATTTCTCTCAAGTTCCCCTTTCTGTTTCTTCTGTACCTGTCCAGAAACTGGGCAGTGCATGGGTGCCTCATACAGTCTTTGCCTGCTAAAGTATTTTTTTCAGAATGCGAATTTTTAGCCATTTATGTACTGGGATACCCATCTGGATGACCTTCTCATGCTTGATATGCTTTCTTGGAAGCAGAGGAAGCATGTGGATTACAGACAATTCTCAGCATTTCTAGCTGTATCTGTCCCTCTTGTCTCTCCAACATGAAAAATACAAGTCAGTGTGAGTAAGGGCATTAAGGGCACAGCTGTTCATCTATCCTTGTGCACAGGGAAAGTGAATCATCCTCACTACCTAGTGTTTATAAAAAATAATCATTTACTTGCCTTATCCCTTACGATAGATTCTGTACCCTGGTTACAAACCGCGGCTTTGGGAAGATGCATTAATCATCTATGAAGTAAGATGGTTAGGTTTGGTGATTGCTAAGATTGCCTTTAGCTTTTAACCATTTTGTGGTTTCCTCGCATTGTGCCAGAAAGTTCCAGATCATTGTGGTGGTATACAACTAACTCGCTTCTGAGAGACCTAGTGTTGTGGGTTGAATTGTGTCCCCAAACCCCAACAATACATGTTCAAATCCTTACCCCTGGTACCGTGAATGTAATCTTACTTAGAAATAGTGTTTTTCAGATGTAAACAAGTTAAGACGTGGTCATGCGGGATTATGGTAGACCTTAATTCGGTGACCAGTATCCTTCTAAAAAGAAGGAAATTTGGACAGACACAAAAAGGGCACCGTGTGACAATGTGGGCAGAGATTACAGTGAGGCACCTACAAGTCAAAGAGCACCAAGAATTGCCAGCAACCACCAGAAGCTAGGAGAGAGGCATAGCGCAGATTCTGTCTCAGAACTTCTAAGAGGGGCCAAACCTGCTAACCTCCTGGTTTTGGACTTTTAGGTTCCAGAACTTCAAGACACTAAATTTCTGCTACTTTAGGCCACCCAGTGGGTGGTCATTTGTTATGGCAGCTCCAGGAAACTAATACACCTTGCAAACTTCAGGTTAGTTCATCCTCACCTATGTTTAAAGTTCTATGTTCAGTCATCCCTTTGATGTGCTCTGTAACAGGACGCGGCTCTCTAGAAGGTATGTGCATGAAAATCTGAGCTCTGGAGCTTCTTCTCCTGATTTCTCCCCATGGGAAGCCTCCAGTCTTTCTGGTCTTTCTGAAGCACTTGCTTTTCAGTTTTCCTCATAGTTGATTCCCTTGGATTCTCTTTACCAGCTCCTACTGCGGTCCTTCTGTGGGAAGTATTTCAAACCTAGACTGGAACCGAGAAGAGATTTAGGAAACTATTCCTGACTCCCTTTAACTGATGTCATTTTAATTTATAATTTTCATGTCAGAGTGATTACCACGAGAATATTTAAAAGAAAGACATCCAACAGTCTCATGACAGTGTCATTTTATGCTGATGGGGTAATTTGTCCCTTTAGAAACAATTATTTCTTGAATAATTATTTTGGGTACCAAGTGACAGGCTCAGACTATTTAGGGATTCTGTGGCCTTGTCTCATGACATGCATTTACCTTGAGGATAAGGCATGTGGCAGGTACTGCCTGTGACTCATTGCTCTTCTGCAGTTTGCTGCACTGTTCCTGTCTTTACCAGATAGCAGCATGTGATGAGAATGGCTTGGAAGAATTGCTGCCAATGTGATTCTTATGTAAGACTGGCATAGAGGAATGTCCTCGTTCCTTACTAAACATCTTTTTGCTCAAACCAGATTTTTTTGGGGGGGTTGACAGCCCAGGAAATTCACTAGACGTATGAGACAGCCAAGTATTACATTTGATCGTTTTATGTAAGGCTTCCAACTTGAAGCTGCCTTACTTAAATTAATAAGGGTTAAAATAAAGTTATCTTCATTTATGATTCTGAAGATACAGCTTCAACAAACTGTATATTGATTTGTACTAAAAGGAGTAAAGAGACATGGATTATTTAAATCAATATTTAAATAAGCATGAAAACTCTTTCAAAATCTGCAAAACCCAGTGCATTTTCAGGGTGATGACAAATGCACTAAAATAACATTCAGTCTTCTCGATTCCACATTCCATCTTGTCCTCGCCTTCTCCCAGAGAGACCTACAGCAGGAGTCCATTGTGTATCCCATCTCACTTGTGGTGGCCTCTGTTCTAATGCCGTGTTTTCCACAGATTCGCTGTTTCAAAACCTATAGCTAATCTCTGAGTGCCACGTTTTCAATGTTTAAGAGCTGGAAACACTATTTCAGTAATCTTGCATTTTGAATATCCAAAGCTCTATGAAGACAAGGATGATACTCCCAGTGCTCACTGCGCTGAACAAAGGTGCAAATATTCCTCTTTACAAAAGCAGCCATTTGGCCACACAGTGACATTTCTGTCAACAACAGATTGCATATAAGAGGACAGTCCTATAAGCCTGTAGTAGAGCTGAAAAATTTTTATCACCTAGTGACATCTTGATGATCCCAGTACTGTGTAAGCCTAGGCTAATGTATGTGTCTGTGTCTTAGTTTTTAACAAAAACAAGTTTTAAAAGTAACAAATAAAAAATAAAAAGTTTTAAAAATAGAAAAAACACAGAGTGAGAATATAAACAAAGAAAATATTTTTGTACCACTGTACAGTGGGTTTGTATTTTAAGCTAAGTGTTATTACAACGAAGTCAAAAAGTTAAAAATTGTTCAATGTTTGTAAAATTAAAAAGTCACAATAAGCTAAGGCCAATTTATTGTTGAAGAAAGATTTTCCCAAATAAATTGAGTGGAGCCTAAGTATAGAGTTTTCATAAAGTCTGCAGTAGTGTACAGTAATGTCCTAGGCCTACACATTCACTCACCACTCACTCACTTACCCAGAGCAACTTCCTGCAATCTCCATTCATAGTCAGTGCCCTACATAGGCGTGCCACTTTTGATCTTTTATACTGTATTTTATTATGCCTTTCTATGTTTATATTTGTTTAGGTACACAAATACTTACCACTATGTTACAGTTGCCTGTGGTATCTATACGGTAACAGACCACCTAGACTAGGTGTATAGTAGGCTGTGTATACCATTTACGTTTGTGTGTGTTCACACAATGATGAAATACGGCTTAACAGTGCATTTCTCAGAACATACCCTTGTCGTTAAGGGACACCTGACTGTAATTCTTATCTACATTTTATGTGAAGAAATTAACATTCAGGTAGGTTAAATTACTTGCTTGCAAATATATAAAACAGCAGCAAAACAGGAAGCTTGTTCTGTTCCAAAGGCCCACTGATTTCATATCAAGAGTTGCTAGTTTGAGAACCTACTCTTAGAAAAAAAACTTATGGCTGAAATATTAGGCCAAAATATGCAATCCTACTAATTAATGAATTTTATTTATTTTGGCAAATACACAATTTAATTACTTTACTAGCTGTTAGCTGCAAACTGCTTAGCTCCTTTGGGGTTTTTCAGATGTGCAGAAAACCTCAGGCCGAAGAGCCCAAAGCAAAACACACCGCTTATTCTTGATAATGGCATTTTCCAGACATCATTTTCCCAGCTGTCAGAGTGTGATAAAACGCTTGGCTTTAAAAACCTGACCTAAGACTTTCCTAGGTCTTACCCAGCAGAAATATGGGTTTTACTAAATTAGCAACAGATCTGAAAGCCAGCGTGAAAAAGCAAGCTAATTCCCAAAGTCAGTATTTTGTCCCCATAACCTGCGGTTGTCTGAGGACCATAGAAATCAGCATAATGTAATTTTTCCATCTTTCTCTGCTGAGGTTCTGAGATGGCAGCTGCTGGTTTCATTTGTCTGGAGATTTCATCTTGCAGAGCTGTCAAGAATTTTAGTGGCTACGAGGAGAGAGGTCTGATGATAAAGTTTATTGATTCATGACTGCATTCCTATAAAACACTAAATGGAATTTTGAATGGCAAGAAACATGTTTTGTACCTTCAATAAATGAGAATCCGTATATAATGAAAATAACACTTCATATTAGTATGGTGGTTTTCAGTTGACAAGGTGTTTTATTTAATTCTTACAATAACTCCGTAAGGTAGCTGAGTTGTCGAGTTACAGTGGCACTCAACACATACCCCCAGTCCCGCCACATACACACGAATATGTGTTCTTTTCTTTCACATACAAAGTATCCCATCTCCTCAGACTGTTACCCCATCTCACACTTTGTTCACTTCTAAAATTCCTGAAAAGGTGGAATGGTCCCATAACTGCCTTCAGTTCATCACTACCCCTCCATGAGATCCGGTCTCATCTTTTCCATTATAGAAAATCTCAGTTATTAATAACTTCCTTGTTGCCAAGTCTAGTGAAGTTTCCTCTGTGATTATCTTTCAAAGTTCTTTGCGGTTTTGCCTTCCATTGATCAGCTCCTTCTTTTTCCTGTTTAGTTTTTCCTTTAAGTGTTCTGCCCATGGCTTCTGTTGCAATGCAGCTTTCTTCCCAGTACTGTGACCATTTTCTCTCCAATGCCTTTGTTAGCTCCTCCTTCCTTTCTTCTGGAAAATGTGTACAGGGCCCTGGGGGTGGGGTGAGGGGCTGGGGTGAGGGGCTGGGGCACGGATTTTACCTGTTTCTTGTCGTCTTCCTCTCCCATGTTCTACACAGCCATTCATTTTCTACAGTGTCCTCTTCCCACTCCATGGATGACTTTTTTCAGGTCTATAGGATGTGAATCTTGTAGCATTCTGTCCACAAGAAGTTGAACTCCAAATACATACCCTCCCACCTCCCCTTTTCCAGTTTATGAGGAAGAGATGTGTCTTTTCCTGTTCAAGGCCAAACCTTGTTCATGATCCTCTCCCCTTCTACCCTTTCTGGGAATAGAACCTTGTTCCATTGGGTATTTCCTCCCTGTAAGATAGTTTTTAACCTCTCCTTGTTTGTTTGTTTGTTTGGAACCTCTCTACACATACTCAGGTCTCTCCAATTCTTAAAAGTGACTGCCTTCGCGTAGTGTCCTCTCAACACTGCCCTCTCTGTCTCTTTTTCAGCAAGGCCACACCTCGCAAGGAAGAGAGTCTACAGATGCTCTAGCTCCCCTCCTTTAACTCTTTCTTAAATTCAAGCTTTAATGTCAGCCTAAGGGCATCTGATCACCTCACATCAGCAAGGTTACTTAATTTCTCAGCAGGAATTAATGCTGCCCACTCCACCGTGTTTTTTTCAGAGACTTTGCTCCTGTGGTTTCCATTAGCCACTCTCTCCTGGTTTTTGATTCTTTTTGCTTTGTTCCACTGGGGCTCTTCTCTTTTCTCATTCCACAATTGTTGTTCTTTTCTTGCTTCTTCACCCCCTCATCCTCTGTCTTTCCCTCTTCCACCATTTTTCTCTTTCCCCATTGAGTCTTTCCATTCAGCTGTAAGTTTGAACCTCGTTTGTTCACCATGATATAAATGACAGATATTGTTCACATGCCAGGCACCTCTATAAGAGTATTATTGACCTTCATGTCTTCTTTCTTGCTCATTCAGTAACATGCATCAGAAGGTAAGTGAGTGAGAATGGTTAGTATAGGGGTCCTCTTGAATCATTTTTCATTTCTGACAGTAGTAATTGGAAACTTCAGTACTTTCGTCTTGATTAGAGACAGATTACTGGAGACACAACACAATTGACTGGAGCACATTAGTGTTTTATGACAACATGGTTGGGAAAGGCTGATATATTAGGTCCAGACCAATTATTGAGTTGATTTGGATTTAATGGTGATTTTATAGTTACTTCCTGGAGAATTTTCAATCAAAAAATTTAATTCTTTTGATCCCCCAAGACTCATTCATTTATCTATTTACTTTTTAATCTTACAAATAGGTAAAATTCTTATTCTGTAAATATGTTGGTTTGGAGGACACTGTTCTCAAATTTCTAGAATTAAGCAATGAGAAAAATCTGGGTTTTGAGGGTTTTAGATATACAAGCTTCTTGTATATACAAGGTGGCTGGTTGAATTCTATAATAATGGGAACAAAGATATTGTCATTCATGTATTAAAGAGACCCATGCAAGGTTAAGTCCCTGGGAAAGTAAGCTTCTGGAAGCTGGAGAGAATGAACAGAAAAGAATGCCACACATACTTTGAGATGCTCTGTTAAGCAATGATATCTTGAAATGTGGACAGGAAAAGATTAGAAATTTATGTGAATCAGGGCAGCCTAAGTCTTGAAATATTACCTATCTAGAAGACATCTTCTCACAGTGGTTTTTAGGGTAACTTTGAATTTCATGACCTCAATGAGTGTAAAATCTGTATGGAGAGAAAATACTGTTCTCTAGAAGTTGAGAACAAGCACACACTTTATTATTTTTATAATAATTTGAAGCACATACTTCAGTCATGATGAACTATTAAATCTGATTTTCCTTTATTATTTAAGACTAAGAAGGCCAAAGTCTAACCTAGAAGTTGACACTGACCTGGGTCATATCTACAAATATTATCTTTTCCCTCTAGTAGTCCCCATCGACTTCTATATTTAGTTTACTTCAGTGAAAGAATGCAACTCTGGGAGCGAACATATCACTTTATCCCAGCAACATGAAATTAGAAGCTTTTTACAGGGCAGGACCCGTGTTGTATAATTCTATCCTTCGAGTGCTGTGCATACAATTAATGAGTAACAAATAATTTTCAGTTTTTGTGTCATGAATTAGTAAAACATTTATAGAAAACAGATTTTATTTTTAATTTATTTTCTTATTAACTAGAGATAATATATATCAACAGATTAGTATAAACCAGAGATTGGCAAACATTTTCTGTCAATGGACAAATAATAAATATTTGAGGCCCTGTGGATCCTCTGGTCTCTGTCGCAGCCGCTCAAGTCTGCTGTTGGGGTGTGAAAGCAGCCACAGAACACAGGAGACAATTAGAAACGGTGTGTGTGGCTGTGTGTCACCAATAAAGCTATGTTTACAAAATGGGCAGATTGGATTCTGCCTGTAGCTGTAGTTTGTGGATTCCTGCTATACACTTTAACACCTACCCCCTCCCCTTCTACCGCTCGGCCAACACACACATATATAGTGGCTTTAAAGAATGACATCATTGTAATGTATTGTAAAGGTAATTTAAAACTCTGCAACAGGCTACAGAGATCACTAGACATTCCTTCCAGTGGACTCTGGGGATTGTCTGTCCTAAACAACATGGACTTTCAATTGCCCCAAAGGGGACAAAAAGTTGATCTGAGGGGCAGAAAAGCATCACAGCAATTATAACGGTTTGTGGCCCTCCAAAGTTCAACTCTACCCAACAAAATCTTATAGCTTAGTATTTAATTTTGAGGACACCAAGTAGGGGAGATTAGGTTAAAATATCTGAAAAAAATATTCTTAGGCAGGCAATAATCAAAAAAAGATTGAGAAACACTGCTATAGGGATGTGGACTTTGTCTTTCATTAGGTTATTTTCAACTCTGTAATTTGTGGATTACTGACAAATTACCGCAAATGCAAATATTTCTTGTCTCTGGACCTTCAAATGACTCTGTCCATTGGAGACACAATCTCCCTCTGCATCCCCAGGAAAAAGCCAGTTTTGTGTTCATTTGTAAATTTGTTTCAACATTCATTTGCTCCATGTAAATTTTCAGTTCTTTAATTTCTCCTTTGAATTGGTTGTAACCTATGCTTGTTTCTCTCATTTACTAACTGAGTTACATAAAATTTTTGACATGTGTTTATTTTCTATCTGTATGAGCCTCATGGTTTTACCCATTTAAAAAATGTAATATAACAATTTCCGCTGGTTTATAATAGTTCTTTTTTACTTGAAAATGCATAAAAAAATCTTCCCATTTCATTATGTATTTTAAAGATTTTAAATATTCCATTAAATGAATATACCACATTTAAAAAAAATTTTATTGTTGGAAAACAATGAATCATTTTTTAATGAACAAGCATAAATTCCTCTCTTAAAAACATACAAAATACGGGAAGTCATAAAATGTGTCAAAAGCCTGTTACTTAATTTTTTTTGGCATGGTGCTTGTTTGCTTTTAGTTCCTCGTTGACTTTTTCGAGAACATAGGCCAGTGGGCATAAAGGCCGGTGCTGTTTTCATGGCTCTATTTGTTGACAGAAGGTTGCATGTGTTGCTTCTGTGCATCTACAGATCATTTTGGGAAAGCACTAAGCCCTGGCCTCACCAGAGGTTCACAGGAGGTTTAGGACATTGAGTACACTTTGTTACTTTACTTGGCTCAAGGTGTGTGGTTGAGATTCTGGTTGGCTTGCAATTAATTACAGGAACATGGAGTGGCTACTGTTTGTCTAAGCCTTCCATTTTCCTTGCCCTCTCCCCCTCCCTTCTCTTTACCTGCTCAAGGGCACTGCCGATTACTTCCAGCCCTTAATGTTGATGTTTCACATTCTTTAAGGCAAAATTTTAGAAATGCATCTTCTCATCGTTCATATGTCCTGATAATTCTGTGTAGCTCTGTTGGTAAGCCCGCCTCCCTCTGATCCTTTCTCTCGCTCTCTCCCTCAGCATCTCCTGTTCTTTACTATTGCCAAGTGACTGGCTTTGGGTGGCAAGTGCCTATTCTCAGAATAATTTTTTAAATTTTTTTATTTTAAAGGAAACCATATAAGTAAACACTTTATACATGGAGAGGGAGGCAAAAGATACAGTAAAACGAATGCCTCAAAGTGAATATTGATTATAAGACCAGAGTGATGAGATATAAGTTGCCTCACTCACCCTCCTATAAGACAAGCCCATTGTTACAAATCTACAATGGTGGTGCTTCTAATATATTATTCTTTCTCTTTCTGCTACAAAAAAAATATCAAATACAACACTTTCAAGATCAACCAGCACTTTATAAAATGATGCTAAATTAAATACAGAAGCAGCAAGAACGATAATTCAGATTTCGGGTTTTCAAACTGAAGAAGATTCCGAATTTTAACTTTTGGTAAAATCTATTTAACATTTAGGGAAGCAATCCTGTGGTAAGTGTCTGCGATTCCTTTAGTGCTCTCTCTGCCTATAACAGCATTTAAGTTATACACAAGAATTAAAGTATGATTTTTTTTCATTCTCTATACAAATCAAAGAAAGCTAACTTAAAGTAAAAAATGAGTTATTTGAGTAAAAATAATTTTTAAATGTCAATGTTTAATTTTGAGAGTCCAATAAAATCAAACTTTTTTCTGTAAGTTTGTTAAAATTCATTCATTCTGAAAGATATTTAGGAACGTAGATTAGGCACCATCAAAGTGTTTACACCCTTTCTCATTAATCCACGTAGCCTAAAACAACATTCTAAATGTTGAAAAATTGTCTAAAGTTATTACTAGCAGTGTTACTTAAAACAGGAAAGAATTAGAAACAACCTAAATATCCAATTTATTAGCTAGGTAATTGGTAACCACTAGGTAAAACTGTTTGATCAGTCTTTGGAATCTGTGGAATAGGATGCAACCATTCAAATAACGATCATAATGATTATGTAAACATCATATGCTTATAAAATAATAAAAAATTCATATTTGAGTATACAATAAAATGAAATACTTATGAGTTATATTATAAGACAGATATAGCATAAAGATGAAGAAAACATAAAATTCAGATGTATTGTGGTGGTGGAATAGTTTTAAAAATTGCCTCTGTTTTTTTTTCAAAATTTTTTTATTAATCTCCGTGTGTTAATTGTATAATGAGGGAAAAATTCTCCAAGCTTTCCTAGTAGGTTTTGCTGCTCCAAGACCTGTCACTTTCTTTTTCTTCCCCTCTTCTCCCTTCCCTTCCTCTTTTCTTTTTTCTTTTTCTTTTTGAAGCATATATTTTACTTCCAGTAGAACTAAGTTTTCAGAAACTAGCGTTGTTTCTGGTATAAATTTTAATCAATGATATCACCTCAATCCTCAATAGTTCTCAGTAAGAGAAATACGGCACGTTTATTTGACATTTAAATATAATACCATCACCTCTCCATTCATTGTGAACCTGTACCATTAAAAATTTGAAGGCATTATGGCTTTTAGGGTTAGTGACTGAGATTGGGGGTGCAGGGTCAGTCTGGATTTCTAAGGGAAGCCCTTGCTTTCTCTGGCTGTGTGTACAATGTGGTGGGATGAAGAACAGAGATTTAGAGAGCTGGCTGTAGAGATGTGAATTCTCTTTGACTCTGGCAAGGCTATTGGGACTCCCTTATGTATTTTGTAAGAATTTTGGAAGAAGAATGGTTCCTCGGCTCTGCTGGGGCCTTACCTTGAGACTTGGCAGCCCTCTGGCTGTCACACAGCTGGGTAGGGAGCTGAGCCAGCTTCAGTTGAACAGGAACTAGGAGCTCACATCAGATGTGGGCAGGCATGAGCCCAAGTCCTGGGGAAGGGATAGGGAGATAGATGTGAGGTTGGTGGAAGGTGGGCATATTGGAGAGGGTGGGATGCTAGGAGGGTATAGAGCAGAGCTGAGAACAAAGGCAAGGCCAGGCTAGAACCAAGATCCAGGGATAGAGCTGGCTCAGAGAAAGAGTCTGTGCTCATGGGACTGAAGATTGGACACAGAACTGAGCATAAAGCCTCATTAAGGAAAACAAAGGCAAGAAACAGGAGCCAGGGGTTGAAGATGGGCTGAAGTTAATCGGAAATCTGGTTTCGTAAACAGGAACAAGGGAAGGGCAGTGCCCAGGAATTCTGGGGGATGCTCTTTTCAGCTGTAGCCACCTGTTATTATTGCTCACATTCTCCAGGTACAGAGGAAGCCATGTCCAGAGTGCCCTAAAGAAATTCAGTAGCTTCTGACCAAATGCCAGATGGATTCCTGGATAAACATCCTTGTCAAGACGGCACTACTGCTCCAGTATCTGCTGTCTGGACCAGCGAGTCTCCTGACTGCCGTGAGGCCCTTCTCCCAGGAACTCTGGCTTATTGAGATCACAAGTTCTCTGGTGTAGCTGCCCAGATAACTGGTACAAAGTTCAAGTGCTTCTAATGCTATCATTGGAAATGCATTTGTCATGTCTAACATAAATAGATTATCTAATCTTGACAGGTGCTTTTTAATGTGAGGGGGGATATATGTACATATATGTATACACACGTATTCCTCATTTGTAGATATTTATAATGTGTATATAAATTCTATCTACATACATACATGTATATATATTACTTATTTTCTTTAAAAAATTTTCCTTTAAAATGTTGCAGCCTCTGAGTTAAAATCATGTTGATAATATTTGTATTTTATACATGCTTTTTCAGCTTGTGACTAGATTTAACACAGACTACGATGTGCCATGTCTCATGGAAAGTTTTCAAGACTTCTGCCCCTCTGTGGATCTCCCTAATACTGGGCTGACTTGTCAGTGAGGGAACAATAAGGGCTCTAACAATGCGGGAAGCCAAACAGCGGAGTTTCCCCTGCAGCCCATGGCATTGGTGAGTGCCCCCTAAACATAACTCACTTCCTTGGGCTTTTGCCATACACCATCTCTGCCACCAAACAGCTGTTGAGTTTCTGAGTCATAGGCTAAAACTTTCTGCCACCGTGGCCTTTTGATACGGTTTGGGTCTGTGTCCCCACCCAGATCTCATGTTGAATTGTAATCCCCAATGTTTGGGAAAGGCCTGATGGGAGATGATTGGATCATGCAAGGGGGCAGATTTCTCCCTTGCTGTTCTTATGATCGTGAGTTCTCATGAGATCTGACGGTTTAAAAGTGTGTGGCACTTCCCCCTTCCTCATTGCCTCTCCTGCTTCCCCGTGTAAGACGTGCTTGCTTTCCGTTTGCCTTCCACCATGACTGTACATTTCCTGAGACGTCACAGCCATGCTTCCTGTACAGCCTGTAGAACTGTGGGACAATTAAATCTATTTTCCTCATAAATTACCCAGTCTTAGGTAGTTCTTTATAGCAGTGTGGGAACGGACTAATACACGTTTTATGCCATTGGCTTATATTTCATTTATGGAGAATTGTATAAATTAAGATGATGTAGGCATGAGTTATAGAATTGATACCAGAAAGGGGTCCTGATCCAGACCCCAAGAGAGGGTTCTTGGATCTCCTGCAAGAAGGAATTCAGGGTGAATCCACAGAGTAAAGTGAAAGCAAGTTTATTAAGAAAGCAGAGGAATAAATGAATGGCTACTCCGTAGACAGAGCAGCCCTGAGGGCTGCTGGGCCCATTTTTATGGTTATTTCTTGATGATATGCTAAACAGGAGTGGATTGTTTATGCCTTCCCCTTTTTAGACCATGAGGGTAACTTCCAGACTTTGCCATGGCATTTGTAAACTGTCATGGCAGTGGTGGGAGTGTAGCTGTGAGGATGACCAGAGGTTACTCTCATCACCATCTTGGTTTTGGTAGGTTTTAGCCAGCTTCTACTGCAGCTGTTTAATCAGCGAGATGTTTATGATCTGACCCTCATCTCGTCCTGTGACTTGGAATGCCTAACCATCCGGAAATGCGGCTGCCCGGTAAGTCTCAGCCTGATTTTACCCAGCTCCTATTCAAGATGGAGTTGCTCTGGTTCAAACGCCTCTGACATTTCCATATAGATTTGTTTTGAATCCTGGCTCCATGATCTGCTAGCTGAGTGACACTTTGCCGATGACATTACCCCATTGTACCTCAGTTTCCTTATCTGAAAAATAGGAATAACAGTGCTGGTCTCTTAAAATTAAGATTATTGGAGGAATACATAAAGTAACACTTGAAAAATGCTTAGGACACAATAGTAACATAATACATGGTATTATCATTTTGATGGGGTTGGTTGCCCAATAAGAAGGAATGTGGGAACACTCACAGAATAACTGCTTTTTAAAAGTGTGGTTCTGGTGTTGGAGATATCAGATCAGCTTGAATCAGATCTTTTCCTGGGGAGAATATTTGGCTCTTTTCAGAAATATGAATGTATAGTAACAGGCATGCCTATTTATGCAGCAATATAAAAATGCTTATGGTAACAAATGCTTAAACAAAAGAATATGTGACTGAACAGGAAAGGTCAAATACTTGTGATCCACGCTACAGGAAAATATGGCATAAAGGTGAAGAAAGCACATGAAATAAAGATGAATTATGCAGCAGAATAATATTTTATTTGGCCAGACAATGACAGCCCCTCTATGCTGCTGGCATATGAGATTGCCGGTTGGTGCATGTAGGGTGGGGACAGTGAAAGCATATTTCCACAAGGTGCTAAGAAACTTATGGGAGTAAAAGTGATTGAGACCCTAATTTCTTCTCTTTTGAGGTTTAATGTTGTTAGAACATCTCTGATGGACTGAGGCAGTCCTCGCTGAAGTCATTGGTCAGGAGAGGAGACCAGATCTCTCCCATCCAGGAAGAAACTCACTGTGGGAAATGAGAAAACTAGGCTGTGCCACATGTCACAGACAACGGCCTTTGTGGTTACAGCAGAAGTCTGGATCAGGGTTGCTCACCTCACCCTCTCTAAAACTCTAGAGAGTAGGACCTAGTATTGTCCTCATTTTTCCAGCTACAAAACTGAGGTTTAGAGGGGTTAAGAAACTTACCCAAAGTAAGGGCTAGGGGCAGCTGAGAGCTAGAACTCCAGCCCCATCTGTCTCCAGAATTCTTGTATCTCACTTCCATACGACACACGCTGGCTGAGATCTTTCTCAGGCCTGTCCTCAACATTCAGTTGACAAAAGAAAGAGATGCGAATTGGGGTTAAGGATTAGGATACACACTTCAGTGGGAAAGGGACTGGCAATTAGAAGAAGAGAAATTCAAGAGCTTGGGGTTTTTCAGCCTCCTCCAGGAGGGTGACGGTTGTGTGATGTAATCTGCATTCTTGCCTGACTTCTGGAAATACAAACAAGCATTTTCAAGATGATTGCCTAAGATTTAAAATCATTCTGTGGCCATACTTTTTTGTTGTTGTTCGATGCAAACTTGATCTTTCCGGGCCTTAATAATCTCCTCCGTAAAATAAGAGGGTTGTGCTGTCATTGTTAGAATTCTTTTCATGCTCTAAGGCTTGCGCGTTCAGGAATGTATAAGCTTTTTCTGGTATTTGACCTTTGGCCATAGCTTCTTTAGTACTAGGATCAAAACGAATCTCCCCAACTTAAATTTTGTGCGACAGGTAAGGAAGCCAGGACAAAGGACTTAATGAAGGTTCTGAGGCAGGGAGGATAGCAGCAAAAGGTTTTACAGCTATGTATGAAATGGAGCTGAAAGGAAAGAACTCGGGATCTCAGAATCCACTGAGTGTAGCCAAAAAGACTGAAGCTCAGAAACAACTTTCAGAGCGATTACATAGAGAAATAGGTAAGATCTGGTTGTGCCCTTCATGTAAACAGGCTGGAATTAGATTGGTTGGTGTGAGTTAGTGGGAAGGATTAGCCATCACAGAGGGACATTTAATGGGATGGCTGTCTGGTTGTCCCATCTCGCTGTCCCGGCCCACCCTTGGGAACGGGTGTAGCTGCCGTCACCATCCAATAACTCTTCTTCCAATACTTCCAACTATGCAGAGCTTTCTTGGTCTTAGTTTGGTTGAACCAAAGAACTGTTGCCAATTAAATGAGAAAAAAGTTTTTTAAAAAATCACGAAACATAGATGTGAGCAGCCTATACAGAGTAGAAGTTTCTGGTTCCCATTTGAGAGAGTAAGCAACTCCTCCTCCTCCTCCTCCTGACCTCTTCTTGCTTCTCATCTGCCCGTTTCTTTCTTCTGTCTTTCTCTCCAGTTTCTCCTGCTCACCTTTTCATTCTTTCTTCCACTCCCCTGACACTTTACTGAGCACCATATTTAAAGGTCTGTGTTAGGTATGGTGGCCAACAGGGGATACAGGAGGCACAGTCCCAGCATCCTAAGTTGCTCTTGAGCTAGCAGCAGAGACGGACACAGACAAGTCAGTGTGGTTAGCCCAGTTCACAAGGCAGCTCACTCTCAGGTTTCTTTACCTGCTCTTTGCAGGCTCATCTCCAAACCTGCTGATACTCTCTCCTCCTCCTACCTTCTATGCCCGTTCTAAGGATTAGATGCCTAAATAGCTAATGATTTTTCCCTACACTATGGTGGTAAGTCTCTTATGGTTCACTGTGTCATATCAAGCAAGTTCCATATATATGCTAACTCACCAGCTAGGACTTCCTTCTCTTTTTATTAAGATTCACAGAGGGTTTAGAAAAAGAATGAGTTTCAGCATTAGCCTTTTAAATTGACTAATGATGGTGTTTCCAGGACTTTGTCAAGTGCGAACTGTGTGCTAGGCACATATATATTGTCTCTACCTGTATCATCACTCCGCTCACCATCAATTCATAGATAATTCAGAGAGGTTAAGTAACTAGTCTAAAGTAAAACACTTAGAGGTGGAATTTGAATGCATATCTAACTCTTTTTTACTACATCTGTGCTTTAATGACAAAGGGCAGGTTCCATATAGTCTTCCTACTTCTCTCCAAAGAAATTCTACTTCTCTCTCTCTCTCTGTGTGTGTGTGTGTGTGTGTGTGTGTGTGTGTGATCTACTCATAAGGTAAAGCATATAGCATATGATAAAACTTTTTATTTTTTATTTTTTTGAAACAGAGTTTCATTCTGTTTAGGCTGGAGTGCAGTGACATTATCTCGGCTCACTGCAACCTCCACCTCCTGGGTTCAAGCAATTCTTCTGCCTCAGCCTCCCAAGTAGCTGGGATTACAGTTGCCCACCACCATGCCCAGCTAATTTTTGTGTTTCTAGTAGAGGTGGGGTTTCACCATGTTGGCCAGGCTGGTCTCGAACTCCTGACCTCAGGTGATCTGCCCGCCCCAGCCTCCCAAAGTGCTGGGAATACAGGTGTGAGCCAACGCGCCCAGCCAACATATGATAAAACTTTGAGATACAGCTGGGTCTCTTCTAGATTAAACAATGAGTATCTGATCTGATTTTGCTAACAATTGCAAAAACTTTGCTATGATATTCAATTAAAAGTTTAACAACTAGAGAAATTATGTAAGTTGCATATTTTTTAAAAGTTAAAACTTTTTCCTCTTAAAAGTCAATAAATACTTAATTGTAAAAACACATGTAGTCTATATGCATTAATGTTCATTGTGCAAAACATATGTGGATTTAGAGGCATTAACAAGAGCCAAAGGCTGTTGTAAGAGCTCTTGCTGGTTGGTATTATATATAAATTCAAATGTATATTCACTAGAATTATAGAAGCTCCCAGAAAAAAAAAAATCATCTCACTTTAAAATTGTAAAGCTTGTGACTTTTATAGCTAATTTAGTTCCAAAGATGATAAAAAAATACTAATGGAATATTAATTTGTTATACCTTGGTATTGACTATATAATCCTTGCTACAGTATTATTAATTTGTTATGAGAATGTTATGTCAACATTGTTTCTGTTGTTACAAACTAATAATCAATAGAGGAAAATTCAGCAGCAAACCGAGATGAATTTTAATAGAGTATAAGATTAATTTGTGCTTGATCTTTCATAAAATAATTTGCCTTGAATTGTTGAACCAATGCAGGCAATGTCCATATTACAATAGTAACTCCCAGCATGAAGACATGGTATACAGATATTGGTGGTACTATTTCAACACTGGTTCCTTTAGCCTTCCTGGATGTCAACTCTTTCATCTGCCAGTATAGATTTTTTTTTTTTTTTGCCTCAAAATAGTGCCTGGCACATAGTTAACATTTTCTGTGGGTTTACTATTACAATTTATGAACAGATAACTAGTTAGTAATGTTATCTGTTGCAATTGTGAATGAAGCTAAACCCGCTACTGGTGAGAATCATTAAACCTGTTTAAGCGTGTAGCTCCAGCCTCTTAACTAATCAAGCTTCAATCCATGAGGGAAGTTTGTAGGCGGGGAACTTTGATAACATTTGAAAAATGGAATCTGCTAATAGGAAAGAGCGGGATGCAACATTCAGAGTCAGTTTTCAGTTAAGCTCTTAATTTTCAACAGTTTTGCCAAAATGTAATTTCAGGGAATGTTCATGGAGAAGAAGCATCAGTCATTCAACCAAATAAGTTAAAAAGAAATTTCAGAACACACTCTCCTTTTAGAGATTCACAATACTTATACTTAGGTGGCCCAGCAGCAGGTATGGGGGCTGGGGGTGGGGGTGGGAGCAGGGCAGGAGGGAAGGCTTAGAGGTGTTGTGCAAAAATGTAGCCTATTTTAATTTAATTTCATCAAGCTTTTTTTCAAACTTATTTGACAATGGAACCTTTTAAAAACTATACACCATCCCTAAATAGCTTGTATACTTAGAGAAATGCCAACTTAGAGAAAAACTCAAAACTCAGCTACTTTTCTCCTTTTTCAATTCAGGGGTTTAAAACAAATTGTGCTGATGAATGGCTTTCCAAATTTACTTTCCCATACATATTTAAATATGACAAATGCTCATCTACCATGTGGTAGGTAGTGAATTCATAAAACCTAAGAAAGAAGATCAGAAGCTATGTACTTGCCAGATATGCTTCTACTTAATGTTTTTAAAAAGCATTTTAATACTCTATAACTGTGTTTATATTCCCATGCACAATTCTTATGAATTATAAATTATCAAAGATGAATCTGGGAAAACTTACCACAGAGAAAAATCACATGTCAACATAAATTTGCATCCTGTAACCTACGCTTTGGTGTTTCTGAGTCTTGGTCAAATATTATTGAGTGCTTTGGATTAACAAGCTGAGTATGCTCTAGAAACACTTGACTATTGTGTACTTTACAATTTATGTTTTATAACTAATTCTTTTCCCACAGTATATTACTTATCAATTGCTGTGTAATAAATTACCCCTAAATGTAGTAGCTTAAACAACATTTACTATCTCACATCTTTGTGGGTCAGAAACTGGGTGTGGCTTAGCTGGGTCCTGTGGCTCAGGGTTTCCCATAAGGCTACAACCAAGGTGCTGACCAGGGCTATGGTTACCTCAAAGCTAAATCAAGGAAGATCCTCTTCTAAGCTCACTCATGTGGTTGTTGGCAGGATTTAGTTCCTTGCGACTATTAGGTTGAGGGCCTCCGTACCTCACTGGCCGTTGACTTGAGGTCCCCCTTGGTTCATTGGCACACGGGCCTTTTCACAGGGCAGCTCGCAACACGGCATCTGGTTGTCATCAGTGTGAGTAAGGTGGAAGGCTGAGTCTTTGTGTAATCTTATTTGAGAAGTGACATCCCATCATGTTCACAACAGTCTGTTTGTTAGAAGAAAGTCCCTAAGCCCAGCCCACATTGAAAGGGAGGAAATTGTACAGGGACATGAATACCAGGAAGTGGGGATTGGGGGAGCCATCTTACAAGCTGCTCCTCACACATAGTAACAATTGGAGGCACAGGGTGTTGTTCCACTAAATGAGTCTGGTACTTTGGTATATGTTGATAGTAGTCTGATTCAGAGGTTATAAATTTATGCATTGAAATCCAATAAGATATTGAACAATGAGATAGAGACAGTTGTACTTAACTCAGATCCTCTGAAGAAGAACACTGTTTTATTTGCAAAGGAATGCCTTGATGATCTCTGGTTAGGTGAAAACAGAAGTCTAGAAGACAGGGAAGTACTTTGTTTTCAGGAATATGCCACAGGATGGAGTTCACAACTCATAGCTGTGGAGCTGACTAAGCTCTCAGTAGAGACAATTATGTTGAGATGTCCTAAAGATAGGAGCTGTTGCTGACACCTGGGTCACACTGATTTGCAATGTGGAAGGTTAAAAATAACTTAGGAACTTCAGGTTTCTCTTTAGACTTTGGTGATCAAAGAATACACTTATATTATTTATCCATTGCTAAGAAACAAATTACCCCAAATTTAGCAGCTTAAAACAGTGGACATTTTTAGCTCATGTTTTCTAGGGGTCTGAATCTGGAAATGGCTTAACTAGGGGATTCTGGCTCAGGGTACCTCATGAGGCTTGACTGAATACGCCAGCCCAGGCTGCTATTCTCTGAAGGCCTGGCTGGGACTGGAAGACCTGCCTCCAACATGACTCATGTTGGCAGGTGGCCTCAGTTCCTCACCATGTGGGGCTCTCCATAGGACTGCTAGAGTATCCTCATGACCTGTCATCTGGCTTCCTCCAGAGTGACTGATCCAGGACAAAGATGCAAGGAGAAAGCCACAAAGTTTTCAAATCAGCATTTATAAAGTACTTTACTCCAGTCATGAATACGTAACTGAGCAGATAAGTTCAGAATTTTTCAGATCCAACAGGAGCATTAATTGTGCATAGTTGATTTAAAAAACACACAAAAAAATACAAAAAACAGTGGGGACAGTTTTGAAATTGCCATCCTTCCTAAGATCCTTGTTGTGGAAGAAAAAAGAAAGTGTCATCCTCTAGCTAAAGTGAAGCATGTGCTAGTTTTTCTATGTTAGACTTAGTGGTAAATGTGAAAAACAAACAAACAACAACAACAAAAAAACAACTATTTTCTTCAACAGTCAAATGCCTAATTAAGAATAGTTCACTATTTAATATGCTTTGTAACACTGGAGGAACCTCAAAGTCAGCCAGTGTCTTTGGTTCAGAAGGTCACTGAGCTTGCCAGATTCTTTTTATTCATCGAATAAGAGTGTTTTTGAAAGCAACCATTACACTTGGTGTGAAGAGGCGGAAGTCATACGTGATTGAATAATTTGGCAGGAGAGATTTCTTGTATTTTTCACCTGCATTTTCACTTCTACGTTCTTTGAAACACTTGCTGCGTTTATATTTGGAGAGTGACTGTGGCCTACACATTTTGTTAAGTACATGCTGTTTGTTAGAAACTATGGCTATTGCTTGACCATTGGAATTAAGCTGTTTTCTGCTTTCAAAACACCCATAATAATTAGCTTTTATATCTTTTACCATTAAGGAGCCTCATACAGTTATCACTGCCTTTTTATTTTCCGAGGGAACAATTTCACAGATCTCTACCATTGTGTTATAAGGAATATAGTAAGTAGGAAAGATATCTGGTTTCCCCAGTACCAAATCTGTATTAGTCAGGATTCTCTAAAAAGACAGAACTAATAGCATATGTGTACAGATATTCTAGAGAGGATTTATTAGGAGGATCGGTTCGTGCGATTATGAAAGCTGAGGAGAGCCACGACAGGCCGTCTGCATGCTGGACACCATTGGAATTGCTGGTAGCGTGGCTCAGTCCAAGGCCAAGGGCCTCAGAACCAGGGAAGCCAGTGGTGTGACTCTCAATCTGAAGCTAACAGACTCAGAACCGGGGAGCCACTGGTGTAAGTCCTGGAATTCAAAAGCCAGGGGGCCTGGAGTTCTGGTGTCCAAGACAGCAGAAGAAAACCCTGTGCCAGTTCTCAGAGAGAGACTAATTAACATCTGTGTTCTCTCCAGGCCCCTGGCCTGTTGGATGATACCCTCCAACACTGACAGCCAATCCTACCCCCTTTATCCACTCAGACTCACACCCTAATCTCTGCTGGAAACACCCTCCTAGACACACCCAAAGTAAGGCTTTACCAGGTTTCTAAGTATTCTTTAATCCAGTCAAATTGACAGGCTAAAATTAAATCCACAAACCCACCCCTTGTCAACCTGGCACCCATATACATCTCCTTAAACCATACTTAATTTCTAAATGGAGATAATAATAAGATAATAGTTCCACCGGGCGCGGTGGCTCACGCCTGTAATCCCAGCACTTTGGGAGGCCGAGGCGGGTGGATCACAAGGTCAGGAGATCGAGACCATGCTGGTCAACATGGTAAAACCCCATCTCTACTAAAAATACAAAAAATTAGCTGGCCATGGTGGCGCGTGCCTGTAATCCCAGCTACTCAGGAGGT